>NW_022900930.1:13897655-13949568 GCF_012274545.1 Fukomys damarensis
ATATCTCCAACTATATAAAACAAATATTAACAGACACGAAACATCTAATAAACACTAATATAATTGTTTTTGTTTTTTGTTTTTTGAGACAGGGTCTCACTATGTAGTTGGGACTGACCTGGAACTCACTACCATGTAGTTGAGACTGACCTGGAACTCAGTGTGCAGGCCAGGCTGGTCTCAAACTCACAGCGATCCTCCAGCCTCAGCCTCTCCAGTGATGAGATTAAAGGCATGTGCCACCACACTTTACCAAAACAATAGGACTATTAAGGATTTTATTTTTTGGGGGAGTACTGGTGATCAAATTCAGGATGTTGTGCTTGTGAGGCAGGCGGCGGAACCACTGAGGTAAATCCCTACAATAAATCCCCACACTAATATAAGTGGAACAGGGAATCAATACTGCACTGTCACAAACAGACTAACTAGACAAAAAAAATCAACAAAAATATCAGAATTCAAACCTGTGAACAAATGAACGTAATAGATGTCTATAGAGTGTTCCACCCCACATTAGAATATACATTCTTCTTAGCCGTGCATAGGATGTTGTTCAGAATAAACCACTTTCTAGCTCACAGAACATGCTTAAGTAAGTGCAAATATATTGAAATTATCCCATGTATATTATTAGACCATAGTGCAACAAGTTTGGAAATCAATGGCAGAAGCAATCACAAAAACTACATGAACACATGGAAATTAAATAACACCCTTCTGAAAAACCAGTGGGTCACAGATGCAATTAAAGAAGAAATTAGGAAGTTTCTAAAATTGAGTAACACCGATAATACATACTGGAATTTATGGAATTCAATGGAAGTAGTTCTATGAGGGAATTTTATAGCAGTGAACTCTCACATCAGGAAAACAGAGCAAGCTCAAATAACCTAATATCGAACCTCAAACTTCTAGAAAAAGAAGTCAAGCCCAAAGCTCATATGAGGGAGGAAATTATAAAGTTCAGAGCATAACTTAATGCAACTGAGACTAAGAAAATAATACAAAGAATCAATAAATCAAAGAGTTGGTTCTTTGAAAGAGTTAAAAAAAATCGTAAACCCTTAGCCCACCTTATCAAGAAAATGGAAAGACTCAAATCTATGCAATTAGGAATGAAGAAAATGATATCACAATGGATTTTGCAGAAATAGAAGCTCATCAATGAGAAATTTTAGTCTAATAAGATGGGAAACAGAATAAATAGACAAATTGGCAGACACATATGAATCAACAAAGTTGAATCAATAAGATACACAAATGCTAAATAACCCCTGATCAGTCCATGAAATGGAAGGTGTAATTAAAACCTTACCAACAACGAAAAAGGCATGTCTTAACAGAGTCACTCCTGAAATCTACAAGAAATTTAGTGAAGATATAATGCTGCTACTACACAAACTCTTTAATGAAGTTGAAAGTGAAGCAAAACACCCAAATTTATTCCTGGAAGCAAGTTAATTACCCTAATGCCAAAACCAGAGAAAGACCCAACGAAAAAAAGAAAGCTGCAAGCCAATCCCCTTAATGAAGATAGACACAAAAATCCTCAGTAACATACTGGCAAACAGAATGCAGGAAATCATCAAGATTATACATTATGACAAATTTGGATTAATCCCAGGGGTGGAGGGATGCTGCAACATATGCAAATCAATAAATGTAATATACCACATCACCAGAAAAAAAATCACATGCCCATCTCAATAGATGCAAAAAAAGAACTTGACGAAGTCCAACATCTGTTCATTATAAAAACCCTACAGAAAATTGTAGATGGTCTTTATTTCAATCTGATAAAAATCACGTATGACAAACCAATGGCCAATATAATACTAAATGATCAAAACCAGATAGTTTTCATGCTAAACTCAGGAACAATACAAAGATATTCACTATCACCATTCCTATTCAATATAGTTCTAGAGATAATAGCCAGAGCAATTAGACAAGAGAAAGAATAGGAATAAAGATAGGAAAGGAACAAATTAAATTATCATTATTTGCAGATGAAATGATACCCTATATAGAAGACTCCAAAAACCAATCGAACGATTTCTAGATTTGAAAACTAATTCAGTAGCATAGTTGAATACAAAGTCAACACTCAAAATAGTATTCCTGTAGAAAAATAGCAAAATCACTGAGTGAAAAATTAGAGCAAAGATACCTTTCACAATAACATAAAAAACTGAAATACTTAGGAGTCAATCTAACACAGAAAGTAAAAGATCTTTGCATTGAAAATTACAGTATTCTAGGGTCGGGCATTTAGCTCAGCGGTTCGGCGGCCTGCCTTGCAAGAGCAAGTACCCGAGTTCAATCCCCAGTAACAACAACAAAAAAAGAAAATTACAGTATTCTGAAAAAGCAGATTGAACGAGTACATCAGAAAATGGAAAGATATCCCCTGCTCATGGGTAGGAAGAAACAACATAGTATATATGGCCATACTCACAAAATTGTGACACAGAGTTAATGAAATTCCAATCGAAATACCATTATACCTCAAGGAACTAGAGAAAACACTTCTAAAATTAATTTGGAACCAGAAAAGACCTAGAATAGCAATAATATTCTGAGTAACAAAGGCAAGACAAGAAGCATCAGAATCCCTGACTTGAAATTATACTTAAAGCTACTGTGATAAATATAGCATGGTACTGGAAAGGGCTAAACAGTACAGCTCTGGGGATCAATAGAAAGATTAGAAGATGCGGAAATAACCTCAATCATACTCAGTCAACTTAACTTTCACAAAGGAGCCAAACACATCTACTGGAAGGAAGATGATCTCTTTAATAAATTGTGCTGGAAAAACTGGCTTTACACATGGTAAGGATAAAACTAGACCCTTGTACCTCAGAATGCACTAAACTAAAATCATAATGGATCAAAGATATAAATGTTAACTAAATCTAATTATTAATTAAATACTAAATGCTGGAAAAGATATGAAATAACTCATCTATAAAAGTTATACTCGGATTACTGATCCTCTTTTATCATTATTGGTACAGTAACAGTTGCTGTCATGAAAATTAATCTCTCAATCATATACCAGGCTGTCAGTATCAAAGAAATGCTATGTTTGACTTTTATCCTCAGACTGTAACTCGAGATACTCATTGTACCTAATTTCTGTAATTTGAATAAACTTCATAATGTTGATCCAAAAAAATTCTATGTCAAGATTTAAAAAAAGATCTTTGTTTAAAAAATATTCATTCTTTGATCTCTGCTATTTTTCAACAAGACAGTGCATCATATATTTAGGACAGTCAATTTTCTAAAAAGGAAAAGACAACTATTTGCAGGATATTTTCCAAATATTCATTGATTGGATGTGTTCCAGAAATTATTTTAAGTGGCTGTGGGAACACACTTTTCTTCTGAAAAGCAGCTGTTCATAACAAAAAGTCACAGGTCAATTTATGTGCTGTGCCACTGTGCTGCAATACTGAGTATTCCCAGTGGGAAGAGGGAGATATATTGATGTCTAGATCGTACATACAAGGGAGATTGAGAATGCCATAGCAGAGTCAGCAATGATTTAGAAATAGGTCTTTATCTAACATAAAATCTTACTATTTTCTCCAAAACTTCTTCTTTTACCTTTTTTTTTTTTTAATTCATCTCATTGAGGCTTACACTGGTTTGCTTGTTTCTCTGTTTTTGGTTTTATGTCTTCGACGTCAACTGTTCAACTGGGAAGTTAGCTCCAGGTAACTTGACCTTCAGCTCCACGCTGTCTTTCCTCCACCTCAGTAATCTGAAGCTTGGCAGTGATCCACTTTGATTCCCCACATCACCAGGAGATTCCGTGGGTCACTTTTGAAGGAGGATGATGTGGAAGACAGGCTGTGAATCTAAATCTTTGAGTGAGTATCATCAAGGGCATCTGAATGATTTCACCTCCACCTCCCTGCCAACAATGTTCAAAAGTTCAGCAACAATGGTGCTCAAGATTCAAGCTTTAATTTATTAATTGACTCAGTCATCACCCATTCTTCTTTCATTCTTTCAGTCACACAACCTTCATATATGTGCCGTTCATTATATTCCAGACATGACGTTCATTCTAGTATTAAACATGACAGCAGGTGCTCATAGCCTTGCTGGTCTTTCCGTATGTATTACTAATCACTGCTGAATAGCCTCCCATCCCAATGTCCCTCTATTGTATTTCTTGTTTTCTTCAATTAATTTCTTCTTTCATGAATATATTAAACCATCAACAAAGAGCTCTGGTCTATTCAGAAAGGGGAGTCCCAACTCTCTGAGACAGGGACAGATACCTTTCAGTGAGGATATGAGGGAATTCTAGGCCACCTTAAAGTGAAAGCTCTAAGCCAGGCATGCTGGAGGCAGAGGCAGGAGGATAGGACGTCTGAACCCAGCCTGGGTAACTTAGCAATTGAACAGGATGATTATCTAAAAAAAAAAGTAAACAAAAATTAAAATAAAAGGCATTTAAAGTGTGCTGAGTTTATCCCCCAGTATCACAAAATTAAATGGATAAAAAAATAAATAAATAAATAGGCAGTTAAACCTTACTCTACACTGCCGCACGGCTAACATCATTATACTTTCCCTTAAACAGCTTAATTTTGTGTCCATTACTTGAATTCTTCAGGTAATAAATTCATTGTCTTCATAAACATTTAGTTGCTTGCTTCATATTCCTTATTAAATAACAGCTTTAACATTCATTTTTAAAATATAAATAGCTCTTTTAACCAGTGGGAGAATGTCCACTTCAGTTTGGATAACTCCCCAGTCCTCTGACTTCTGCCTACCTTAGCTGGTTTGGGAACTAAACCAACTCCTGTTTTTCTCACCTTGTTCTTTTGTTGGTTCACTGCACTTTCTTTCTCTTTCTCTTTTCACATTTTTCCTTCTTTGCTGCCTCAGCCAATTCAAGAAGATTACATTGTCAGGTTCTTTGTCTTACTTGGTCTACTTTGTTCTTAACATTCAGGTTTTAGTGTAAATATTAATTTGTCAGAAGTTTTCTTGGCCACTCTGTATGATCTCAGTGGCTACCACATTACAAAGTTATTTTCTAATTTCTATCAAGGTGGACACTACTCTCTATCCTACTCACTGCCTTCTCTTAAGCACCTGGAAAGTAGACACCTGGAATAAAACAGACATTCAATAAACATTTAAGTAACATACAGACTTTCATTATATCCTAAATGTGATATAATTTTTTGTTTGATCATTTAAGAAAAGTTTTTGGGTTCAAAGGGGCTTATACAAACCATTACACAAAATTTATTTGAGAGACTAAATGAAAATCGTTGTGAAATAAAGACAGATTTTCCTGTGTGTTAGCATTTAAGGATATGTGTAAGCATAAAGGATGTACTTATTTAAAAGACTATTACATTTTTGTACATAAATATAACAGTGATAAAGCAACTACATAAGGAATGTAAAATGATGATGTTTTTCTAGATGAGGAAACTGTGACATTAAATTTAGCAACTTTTCAATTTATTTAGTGAATAAATCTAAAGAGCTGGAATCCAAGCCCAGTCTTCAGACTCCAGGGCTGGTGCTCTCTCCAGCAAGATAATTCCTTTAGCAATGTAACCTCTTCTCTTACCTCTTTGCAATAGCTTCATTTTCTGTGAGAAGCACTCAGAAAACCTTGTGGTGAAGTAAATCGATCTGTTCACTTACAAAGGAACCAAATAACAAGCCAAAACATCAAACTAGTGGGATTATTGAAATATGGAATAAGGTATTGAATTTTCAAGTCCCTGTTTTTTTTATTCTAACATTTTATAATAAACTAGTTTTTTTTGAAAGAGGTTAGTATTAAGAAACAGTGATGGCTTGTGGTAACTTGCTTATCCCAGGAAGTATCCAGCCTTTGGAAGGGTTTGTCAAGGGGCACTAATGAATTTGTATTTTTGCCGTGGTGTATCTTCAAAATCTGTAGGCATGAAAAGTATCATAACATTCTACTAAAGATAGCGAAAACAACTACAGTCAGAGTCAGTCCTAAGTTGAGGATTAAATTTCTAAGCAAAGAGCATCTGTGAACTTGTGCCTTAATACTCACTATTTTTTTTTTCTGGAAAGGTTAGGCAGATTACTTTTACTCTGTGCCTCATCTTCTATTCGAAAGTGTTGGGGTACAAATGAATACCACTGAGCAGAGGTTTGGGGTGAAAATAGAGATTGGTAATTAAAATGGACAATTTATTTTCATTGCTCATTTTATTCTTTCTACATCCCCATTCATGCAACATGACATGACCATCAAGTTGAATAGAATTAAGAATCTGATTACAAGGTGAAGTTCTCATTTATTAAAGCAAGTTTGAAAATTTAATTAAATTTTTTCTGAGAGACGGTCTGTAACAGGAATAAACACTGGCATTTACTCGTGTTCATCTGTTCCTTTCTTATGGAAAATTTGCAATCATTTAATTATTTCCTATTGTTTATAAGATGCAACAAGGCAGGGAACATCATTTCTAGGAAGATAGATAATTAAGGAAGTAGAAAATTAGTATACCGGAAGAACATCTTCTTTTAAGATTATCTAAAAATGTTTCTGGCTTGTTTTATGGGTAGCTAAGAATAATCCTGCATATTTAATGATGCATATAATTATTTAATCTGTTTTAAGATGAAAGTAGAGTGCACACACTTAATATTAAATGCACTTAATAGTCTGTTTTATAGGTGGTAGCAAAAAGAGTCAGAAAGCATTCATTTAGAAGCAATCATCCTCATACACAAAAATTAACAATTGGCTGTGACTGGTTGTTTCTATGACTGTGCAAGCTTTGGTAACTTTGGGAATCCTAGACTGTAAAGAAACCCAGTGTACCCAGAGTAATGGAGATTGTATAGAAATATAAGCACTTCTTTTGACATTGTCCTGACAGGGCTGAACTGATTCATTTCTTGATGTTTTGAAATTTCCAACACATTCTGACCAAAACAGACTAAATAAAAAAAATAATTCATTTACAAAATGTGATATACAGTTTTGGCTGGTCCTCAGTTGGAAGAAAAACTGATTTTTAAAATTTCTGACTAGAGATTATGTCATAGTAATTTGTCTAATGTGATGAGCCATGGTGGGTTAGAAAGAATTCAATATTTTGGAGTCAGAAGACCTGCTTGGCCACCTGTTTCCAGACTAAGTCTGCAAAGCATAAGGATTTTAGCTTTCCTTTCTTTGTGTAACGGGAACAGATTGCACTGTCTGACTTCATAGAGTCCCTGGGAGGATCAGTTGGGATATTGTATATGGAAGTGATTTGTCACTAGTCGTGAGCTATAAAAAATGTCACTGCTTTTGTCACATGTGCTCAAACGCTTTACAGGATTCTTTTCTTTCTTTCTTTCTTTCTTTTTTTTTTGTGTGTGTGTTTGTTTTTTGAGACAGGGTTTGTCACTGCTTTTGTCACATGTGCTCAAACGCTTTACAGGATTCTTTTCTTTCTTTCTTTCTTTTTTTTTTTTGTGTGTGTTTGTTTTTTGAGACAGGGCCTCACTATGTAGTTGAGACTGACCCTAGAACTCACTATGTAGCCCAGGCTGGTTTCCAACTCACAGCGATCCTCCTGCCTCAGCCTCCCGAGAGCTGGGATTACATGTGTGCACCATCATGCCCGGCACGGGATTCTTTTCTTATTGCTACCTTTTTACAAATTCTTTTCTGTAATGCTTCATCTACACAGTCTCATTTAAATCATGCGATTAGTCTGAAATAACCCATAAGTCTGGAAAGAATGACATTTCTGAATTTCCTTTTGTTTTCATTTTGGAAAATAATTCCTTTTGCGGACTGAACAGTTTGGATTCGTGACTTCCAGTTCACCTCCCTGGCACGTTGTCTTAGCGCCATCTACTGGAAATTGCCTAGGTTGCCACTAAAGAAACCATATTAAACCTGAATAAAAACAGATGAGGAAGTCTCCTTAGCTACAAATCGCCATAAATTTTATTCAGAATAGTTACTTCCTTCATATATTATAATAGCTATGATAGACCAAAATACCACTCAGTATTTAAAGCAATGAAAAAGCTTTGAAAGAAATTAAGTCTAAAATGTATTTAGAAAGCTAACAAAAAGGTATACAACAGTGTGTACTAGTTTATTACTGTTTTCATGCAAGCATAAAATATATATGCATTTGTGTATATTTTCATATACACAAATATTTTAATAGATGATATCATACATGTTGACATTTTAATTCTTACGAATATTTTGTTGAAGAAGGCAAGGATCTATTATTTTTAAAATGATCCCCATCTATATTGTTTGAGCCTCTAATCTTGCATATATATTACCTTATTTTGTTTTATTTTATTGTTAAATGTCCACAGGGATTAGCTGAGGGATTACCTACCGGTGTAGTGAGAGTTTGGAGTCATTTGTTTCTCTTTTACATTTGTTTATGTTAAAAATTATGGTAATAAATTTTCTTAAATCTTATAAACTTTTTAATGTCATGGCATCATTTCTATATGTTTTGTAATACATTAATTTGATTTTTGCATTGTTACTGTAGCAATACAACCCAAAATTTCTAGAGGAAAACTAATTTCAAGTATTCTGGCCTTTAGTCCCCAAATGTGTACTTTTGACATTATGACATTCTTTCTTGGTATTATAGTATGTAGTTCACATCAAAATGCTTTGTTAGTAGCAGTGTGACCTTTAGAAAAATTACTTCAGATCTATCTTTATAAAAATATGATGTTGTCTATCTTTAAGTGTGGTTATGAAGCTAATACACCATGAAGTCCATGGAAGGGCCTCCTAATTAGAAGGTGTGTGTGTGTGTGTGTGTGTGTGTGTGTGTGTATGGTGTATCTGAAATCTTATCATCATATCTTCAAAAGCTAGCAGAATGCTTTATATAAATTAATAATACATTTCCAAATGTATTTCCTAATAACAGTATAGAATTACAAGAAAAATAAGTTATAGGAGACTAGGATGTGAAAGTGATTCAAAGATTAGGGTTGACTAAAAATTAGAATTTTGCTTCCAAAATTTGGATTTTGGACCCCAGATATTTTTTCACCTAAGACTACGAAATATTTTGACAGAAACATTTGCTTATCTGTGCCTTTTGCTAAATAATCATTACAATTGTTCCTAACAGTGCATAGTTTGTTATGTTTGTCCCTGGAAGCAAAGAAGAGTAATGCATTAAAACAGGTCCAGAGTTGAGCACTAGTTTATACATTATAGCATTAACTAAATAAGGTCAATAAAATATGTAGATTTGCCATGACTAGAATGTATTAAGGAAATAAGGTGACAAAGAAGAGGGACTGTGAAATATGAAGAGTACTATTACAAAACAAACCTGCAGAAACATTTATAAACAGTTGTACCGAGGTAGCTGACATATTAGTGTGACATATTGCACACTTTCAACCTATGCGATTTGGTAACCTTTGATTAGGCATATAAATGTCCAAGAAATCATCACCATAATCACAACGGAAAACACATTTGTCACCCTCAAAAGTTCCCTTCTGCCCTCACAAGCCTTCTCTTCTGATCCTTCCTACTCCCCCAGGCAACCAACCAATGTGCTTTTTATCATTGTGGCTTAGCTGCAATGTCTAGCATTTCGGGTATATATGTTATATATAATATATATGAAGTCTAAAATGTATTTAAAAATCTAACAATAAAAGTATAGAATGGTATTATTGTAATATGTAATATATAATACTAATATAATATAAATCAGTAATATAATGTATTATATATATTATGTTTTATTATGTATATGTGTATATATAATAGTATGCATTCGCTTTGTATGCCTTTTGCTCAGTGTATTTATTTTGAAATTCTTCTATGTTAGCACGTACATCAGTAGTTTATTCCTTTTTATTGTTGAGTAACAGTGCTTAGGTTCCACTCAACCACTCACCAATGCACTGGGAAGCTTGCGGCATTTAACTCTGATGTGCCAGACCACTCATTCATGATATTTTAGTACACATTTTACATGCAATTCACAGTTCCTTTTGACTTCAATAACAATACCTATTTACATTATTTCAGATTACTCACTTAGAAATAATAATTTATTTTGACTTTAAATATGAGTTTACCTTCCTGATCAATGCCATTACTACTATTAATCATCTTAAGACATTCATTTATTTAAAAATCTTTGATTACTCTCCACCATGTGGGTTGAACTTAATAACAATTATTTTATGACACAGGTTCTTAAGTTTCCAAGAGGACTGGCAGCAAACTCTGGACTTAAGTAATGTTCCTGCCTCAGACTCCCAAATACCTGGGGTAAGAGAAGGGAGCCACAGTGCCTACATGAATACATTTTTTTTTTAAATAATAAGGTATGCTTTGTTTTATGTGTGAAAATTCTCTCCCTACCATCAATTCCTTTGTCTCAAGAACAATCAAAGCTTCTTTTGCCCTCTGTCTTAGGAAATATTAGGTTGGGCAGCCAAAATGCAGTGTTTGCCATCAGGGACACTGAATACTACTAATTTCCAACATTTCAAAGCCTATGTAGAGTGAGAGGATTTTGGGGAGAATAATCTCAAAAGGAATGGATTAGAGGCCAGGGTTGTTTGAATGAGGATCTGCAGTAGCTGGCTAAACATGCTTGGAGACTTGTCTTATGCCTAGTCATTTGGTGAGATTTCTGTGGATATTGTCAATGTTTCAGTGTAGCTACCTGACCATGCCTGTCGTGGCATATGGAAGGGTATGCAAGAGGACTCATTGGCTAAGACCTGTGCCCTTGGGTCATAGCAAGAGACCTCAAGGCCAAGACTGACAAGAAGTTTGGAAAGAAGCTCATCGATTGCAACTGCTGTGGAAAGGATTTATGGCGTCTTCTCTTTTAATGGTTACGATTACCTAAAACATTGCTGTTTCTTTGCTGCAGAGAAGGAGAGGAGCTCTCAGTAAACATGATTGAAACACAACACTTTCCCGGTTAGGTAGCAGAGGAATTGAAGCAGGTTGTATTCTGCTTGGAAAAAAAAAATGAAAATAAGGTGATAGTTCTTTCACACTAATGTTGTGAATTCAAAGTCACACTTCAAAGGTTCATAAGGTGTAAATAAAGAATACCTGTGAGTCTAGCTACAAATAGCAAAAGTCTCAACCAGTACTTGTTTAGACAACTAAGGTGAATTTTTCTCACACAATATCAACCTAGTAATAAAAAGAATGAAAATTGTAGGGTAAATTTCTTAATATATATATCAGTGACTCTTGATCATATACAGACCTTACTAATATGTAGATTTATGATCCAGTTTCTAATAATTTTCTTAATATGAATTTTTATGAGTGTCCTGTGTTATTTTAATGCAGATGGTCTCCTGATCACATTTTCAAAGTCCCCATTACAGAGAGAGTGGCACCATTTAGAAAAGCCATGGTCACAGTCACCGCAGTCACAGTGGCAAAGAGAGCAACAGCCTTTCCATAATTGCTGTTAATAAGCACAGTTGTGGCTACCTGTGGTCTTCAATGCACATTAGGAGATAGAATTATTATGGCTTTGATATCATGTAAGTGTAATTTGAGAGTCTTCTAAGTGTTCCTTGTGATTGAAGGTGTCCTTTGGCTGGCACTGTTGAGAGGGACAGGACTTCTGGAGATGGGCCCTTGTGAGATATGCTAAGGCCATTGCCCAGGTGATCGCAGCAGAAACTGTGGGACACCCCCTCCTCATTTTTTTTTCTTTCTGACTTTCCATTTGGTAATGTAAGATTTTGGTAATGTAAGATGTAAGAAAACTACTACAGCTGCGTGGGACTTAGCTAAAACTACATTCATGCCATGCCCCTAATCTCCAAAACTCTGAGCTAAACAAATTCATGGTCTGTATAAAATGAGATGCCTTTGTTATTGTAATACAATAACACAAATAAACTAATACCCAGATCTGTGAGCTGAAATAATCTTCCTCAGACCATTATGTGTAGTAAAATATGTAATTCTCATTACAGAAATAAGTATTCAGTTATTTTTCTTTCACTTTTTCTAATAAATATATTTATCACATAAACTAAATATGGACTTCTATTTCCATCAGTATGGCAAACTGATGTCCAGAAAAAATTCTTATTCTATAGTGTCCCTAAAAAGTTTTGTACACAAATATTTAAAAATAAATAAGGGCATAAAGCAAAGGGAATGTGTACAAAACTATTCCTTACAGGACAGAAATGACAAGAAATTACAAATTCCAAGACACTGCCCCAACCATTGAATGCATTCCTGAAAATACCAAACTCGAGGCTCCGTTGATCAGAGAGTGTTGATTAATTCAAGTTCAGAAACTGTAAGAGTAACTGTATTTGGAGTCTTAGGAATTACAATTCAGGAGACCAAGATTCAGTTAGCTCTGAATGAGTGTTTGAAGGAAGCCGGGAAAGTGGGCTGTCTTACAAGCATGCAGTACTCATTTATTACAAAGCAGTAAACAGTTCCTTTCTGGGAAACATCTACGGAATGATGAGAAAGATCTGGGGCTATGTGACAGGTTCTATGTGCCAAAATGAAGGTAAAGAAAGTATATATTCAGTCAATCTGTAAAACGAGAGGCCAGTGAGCTACTGCTATATTTTTGGTGTCTGGCCATAATGTAATTCTATTACTCTGGATGCCTACAACCAAAGGATGAGGGTCAGTAAAGTTCCCAGGCACTATCTCGAGCTGTCTATATGGACTGTTGGCTTCATGGCCCCTGATTCCACTGTGGCAAACTTACTACCACTTTCTCACACTTTTCCTTTCATTTTATTTTCACAGTAGTTTGGGCAGAGGAGACTAACCTTTTGGGACGGGTAGAGGAGGGATCAGAGAGTTGAAAATAAAAATTGGGTTCTCAAAAGGGTTTTTGGTGAGCCAGTAGAAAATCTGACAGAGAAAGAGGGTCTGAGTGGTTGCACGTTTCAGCCTACACTCTGAATGGTGAAGCAAAAATTAAACATTTGTTGAGAATTCCCAGCCATAGGCATATATGTCGGCCAAATTTCACAAGTTCTGTACTGTGCAAACAAATTCCAGCTAGATTCCTCCAAGAAAGTCAACTAGGTGAAGCAACCACAAATATTATCTAAAAAAAGCATTATAAACAAAGACTTAACTCCTCCAGCTAATATTTCACACACACACACACACACACACACACACACACACTCCCCAATTCTGAGGGTCAGAAAGAACTATAAAAAGCAGAATCACTACACTAACCTTAGGTATTAGAATGATTTAAAAAAAACTTTAGGTATTGCAGTGATAAAAAAGAGACATTGAATATAAAAGTTATTTTTATGTAGTTAAAATGAAAAAGATTTGTGATTTGTAAAAAGAATCATGTAAATCTCTAAAACTAATACTATAGAATTAAAATTAGAATCTCAGTGCATATATATAAGCAATATTAGGCACAGTCCAAAAGAGTTCTTTTTCAGGATTCTGCTTACCATGCCATATCTGTGTTCTTTAGGGGCCACAGATACTGCAGGATTGCTATACTTGGTTGCTGCTTGTCTCATGCTTCCGTCATCTGTTAAGTATTTGTGTTTGCATGTGTGTGCTTTTATGTGTGTGTGTGTTAGCGTGTGTGTGTGTGTGTGTGTGTGTGTGTGTGTGGTGATGAGGATCTAACCCAGGTCCTGGGGTAGGCAAGTTTTCTGTCACTGAGACAAAGCTCTGGCCCTGTTTAGCTTTTAACAGATGAGTTGCCAGTGACATCCTGAATTTTTCAATTTGTGTGCATCGTTTATTAATATTTCCTGTTGGTATAAAAATAAACGGATGAGAGAAATAGCCTAATGTGGTTATGATCTAAATTTCATAAGAAATTGATAGTAAAAACATAATGAAAAATAAAACTTATAAAAATGCAAACATGGGAACCAAAAACTACTTAGCCTTGATGAGAGATAATGCACAGTGATGGAATGCAAAATGAATACCACATAGCATAAATAAAAATAAATCAAGCAGGTGAAACGAATATTGCAAAAAATCAAAAGAAAAATAAGTGACCTTAAAGGTGGTCAGAATGAAAAATGGTTTAGAAGTAAACGAACCACAGTATTTTGACAGCTTTCTTCTCAATAGCAACAAAGAAAGTCATAATACTGTGGAAAAACTAGATTTTAAACAATGATGGAAAATAACTATCCATCCAGAATAGAAAATATGGGAAAATATTTCATTGATGAGAGAAAAAGTGTTTCAGACAAGTAAAAACTACAGGCAATTATTACTAATAGAATATGCTAATAGAATTTTTAACAAATGTGGTTAAGGAAAAGAAAACTGACCCTGAAAGAATATCTGGGAATCAAGAATAGCCAACTTGGAAAGAGGTAAAACTGTGGGCAAACCTATACACATGTCAAGCATATAAACTGATGATACATATATTTCATTTCTGGAATTCAATATACAGTACTAATTTAGACTCAGCAGTGGCATATAATTTGAGAGGTGTAGTAAATAAAGCTTTATTTATTAAAAAGTATAGTTGGTGTTTAAATATTTGCCAGGCTATTATTTTCATGTAGATATTTAGAACAATATTCAGAAGGGGACACAATTTAAAGAAAAAAGTCACATGAAATTTGCTGTATCCAGAAATACCAGGCATTTTGCAGAGTTCAGTCTGCTTAGTACAGGTAAAGTCATGCCAAGTCTCTAACTACAGACAGGAGCTTCCTTTCCCTGATTTTCTGGGTGTAGTCTCAAGAAGTGCTTCTTTTCCTGATTCTAAGTCTTTTCAGAGGCAGCTGGTAACAGAAGCAACCTCTAAAGGGAGAAGGGGATTCATCACTCACCGGGCGGTAGAATGTCATGATAACTAGGAGTAGAATTACCAAACAGAACAAAGGTTGCCTTAGACCATGTTAGGGTTTTCTTTAATCGAAATAGATTTCTGTTTATGTTTCATGCAGTTCTATAGCACATAATACTACATTTAATGGGCAAAAACGAAAGGTCATGGAATTTATTCTCTGATTTAGTACTGCAGTTGGGGCCTGCACTGGGAAGTACAGTGAATCCTGCCTCTGCCTTGCTGGGCCATTCCAGGTAGTCAGTTTGGTTTCATTCAGGTTTCAATGCTTTCTGTAGACAGGGTCTGATTTCTTCCAGTCACCATCTTGGCACATGCTCCAGGACCGGCTGGCTCTTCGCTGACCTTGTTATTTCTTAATGCTCTATTAAGCCTAAAATTCAAAGCCCAGACTTTTACTTTCTGTTCAACAGTAATAACTGACTTTGGGCCCCATGTTTCAAGGACAATATAAGCGGTTTAATAACTTAGAAAGGTTTTCATCATTTCTTTCACTCAACATTTTATCATTACTCATGGGATATAAAAAAGAAAGAGACTGCATTGCACATTGATTTTCTTTGCTCAGAGCAGAATTCAGTCTTTGGTGTACTTCAGAGACAAGCACAGGTCCCAGTGCATACAGCTGCTTTCCTGGAAGCCTGAGAGCTTTCAGTTCACTTCCTGAGTACCTCAGAGGTGTGTGGTGCTGTAGAGCACTCGCCGTAAGCTGCTCAGTATAAACTTTCAGGCTACTTATATGCCACTTATCAGCATTACTTTCTGATAGGAGTAGAATTTGGCCTCTAAAAATTTATATTTGGGTTTCTCAAGTCTCAGTCTGGGAACTGCATTTCTCCACAGGATGATTTCCATCTTAAAATGCAATAGAAAATTAATTTCCCAGGTAAAAATTTCCCAAAACAATGGAAGTTTGAAGTTGAACTCTCACATCTCCTTCATTTGGGAAGTTATCGGGCTTCTCAGAATTAAACACATTTCCGTGAAGAAGATATGATTAGGTGATTGCCATGCAGCATGGAATTATTTTTTTCTCTTTTGTTGATAGGAAACACTTACCCTTGTTTTTCAAATTAATGAAATACAATTGCTGAAACTCTGTTCTCTGCATGGTCTGGGTTTCCATATCTCACATAAAGAACAAGAGTAAATCTGAAATACAAATTTGCACAAATATTGCTCAAATAATAATTCTCCTTTGTTTGGAAATATGAAGAAACAATTTATTTAAAAAGCAAAGTTGCTAAAATAAATAAATTTTCTACTTTTGAAACATTTTTTTTCACAAATTTTTTAGTATATGTGCTGCCGAACCTAGTACTCCGCAAGATTTTTTATTAGGAAGGACAGCAAAATTAAAAAAAAAGAGTACAGCTTAATAAGTTTTTACAAGCTGAACACCATGTAGAAATGCTTAATTTAAAATAACATGCTGATACCTTTGTGACATCTTCCACCTTTGGTCCCAAGTAAGCTTTTTATCCTGTTTTTTCGTGGTACCAGGGAGTGAACCCAGCACCTTCACACTGACTACCTCACCAGCCTGGCATTTTCAGGCTTAGGCATAGGCCACTGTGCATAAGTTGTAATCCCTTTCTTGAGATTTATGATAATTCAATTTTCCCTGCTTTGGAAGAACATTTATTTGGAATCATTATCCATACATATGTGTGTGTGTGTTTTGTATGTTGCTGTTGGTAATGCATTGAGGGTTACATTTGTGGGATCCTTTCATATCTGTCTGTTCAAATGAGTTGTTAAATGCTTTTCCTAAGAAGATACACCCTAATATTAACTTTTTTACAGACTCAGAGAGGTACTATTGTTTCACATCTTTGGAAGTGGTTAGTGCACAGTTTGCTCCATTTGAGGCCTGCCAGAGCATTTGTAATAACGGTTCAGTATGATTTTAATTTGATTAGCTGGGAATGTAGCTCACTGGTAAAATACATGCCTAAATTAACCACAGGTCCTGAGTTCAATCCCAAGCACCAAAAATATTTTTTTAAATTTTAATTTTTTATAATTAATGATATTTGAGTAAATTTTCAATTGATAATATTGTAATTCTTAGTCCACTTTTCTATTCTGTTGAGTGCTCATTTTTTATTGATGCATACATTTTGTGTGTGCTTCTTTGTTTTGGTACTGGGGATTGAACTCCAGACCTGGTGCTTGTGAGGCAGGTGGCAGAACCGCTGAGCTGAATCCCTGGCCCGATGCATATGTTTTTTGAACCCTACAGCTAAGAGGCTTTTTTTGGTTGCATATGTTACATAGTGCATTTCAAGTGGTATAATTTGAAGAACAGATATTCTTTTTTGTTTGTTTATTTGTTTTGTTTTTTGTTTTTTGAGAGAGGGTCTCGCTATGTAGTTGAGACTGACTTGGAACTCATGATGTAGTCCAGGCTGGTCTCGAACTCATAGTGATCCTCCTACCTCAGCCCCCCGAGTACTGGGATTACAGGCATGAGCCACCATGCCCGCCTAGAACAAATATTCTTAATTTTAATGTTTTAATTTCATGTTTTTATTTTCTTTGAGGTGAATATTTCTGTATATTGTTTTTAAACAAACCTATTTTTATATCAAGATAATGAAGGCTTTTACCTATAATAGCTTCTGGAGTTGTACAACTTTGCTTTTCTTCCTTTACAGTCATGTCACTTGAATTGTTTTTGCCTCTTTGTACCAGGGATTGAACTGAGGACCTTGCACTTGCATAGCAGGCATGGCAACACTGAGCTAAATCTGTGGCCCATATGGAATTTTAAAAATATGATTTGATATTTGAGTTTATCTTTTTTACATAATAATATACAGATTATAGAAGTCTTAGTTTCCTCCTACATTGATATTACAGTGCATCTCTGTCTATCTACTGCATGAAAATACAGCAATCATATTTTCTGAGATAGCATTTAGCAGTACCTATTTATTGTTTAATGAGTTAGATTTCAGCAAAACTTTGCTTTACAGACATGATGGAGAGAAGGATAGAGAAACAACAAGAGGTAGTAAGAATTTTTCATTTTTCAATGTAATCTGGAAAAGTGAAAATCTTTGGGGAATACTTTTACAACTTACTGTATTTTTTCCAACACATTCATCCTCTTCCCCAGGCCTGTCTTTTAAAAAGTCCTCCTCTATGCTTAGTTAACGTTCGACTTGATGCATTCAAACTGTGATGTGTCTGGGAATAGGAATGTAACATTTCCTTCAGAATGGGGTTCTCATTCTGCTTGGTTTGTAATTTTAGATCTCCTTTGGCCTTCTATTCCTTTTGTCCACTCAGTTTTTAAAGGTCACCCTGACTTACTCCTACTAACACTTTCTTATCTGTCTTCATTGTCCTCATCAACTCCTCTGAATCCAACACTGATAGGCTAGTAGTTTCTTCGCTTTTACTCTTTTTTAATTCATCACTTATTCCACGGGGAGATAGATATTTAAAAAGTATAATTTCTATAGGGTGTGTTCAGAATAAAATCTTCAAATAACTAGTATCTAATTGGACTCCTGGGGTTTTAGAACTCTCCCTAGCTCCTGGAAGCATGATAGAATGAGAGCATTGTCTTCCTCAGCAATTTTTGATGTCTGTCTGCTCTGGCACCATTTTTTCAAGTCAAACCAACTGTTTGACTGTCTTTCAAGACTCTTTGCTGTATTTGTCAGTTCTAGCCATAATCCAGCTCTCAGACCAGATTTCTAATGGTCCTGTTATAGATTGTAAGAGAACAAGGGTGGGAGAGAGAGAGAGACAGAGGGGGGGGGGGGGGGAGGGAAAGAGAGAATATGAATAAAATGTAGTCATTGTACTCATTCATTCATTATCCTTTTTACATTGCTGGCACTGAGTTTTGTGCCACATGTAATCTTGTCGTTCCCCAAATCCAAGAAGCCTTTGTTCATACCCGACGAGTATTCTTATAAACAATCTTGAACATAATGCCCCTAAACTTTACAAAGCTTGTTCCATTTAATAAGTGTGGGAAGCCAGCCATGGCCCACTGGCTTTTTGAAAGATAACATTTGTTCCTTTTTAAGGACTGCACGTGTTAAACTTGTTTTTGACCCTGCACGGGAGAAACTCGGACAGGCAAAGAGCTGTAGGAGTAAGGTGCTTCCTGTTAAAGATCTGACGTTATCTGTAGGAGTCAGGTGTTGTAACTCCATTTCGTTAAGTTCCTCCACCTATTTGGGAATCACGATTATTAGTTGCAAGTGTTGTTAATTTGTTTTTCTTGAGCCTGCTTTCTCTCTCCTGTGTGAACCCTGGTTCCCGTGGAGCGGGTGTTGAGGTTACTATGGTAATCCAAGCCCATAATAGTTCAGTCTTTTCCTTTAAAAGGCTGATGCCTGCCTGCAACAAACATCGCCTTGATCAGACTCTTGTCTTGGTGTCCTTCCTTTCTCTCTGCCCCATCTCCACCCCGCTGCTCTTTCAGGTTTTTGTTTTTTCAGCTTTAATTGAGTTTATTGGTACATTTTAGGGATGCAGTACAGTTACATTCATTGTTGGGATCATGTACCTCTTTCAGGTTTGAGACACTGTTGGACAGTGCTCTGCGTCGCCGGCTCGCGACAAGTGGCACCCGAACAGGGACCTGAAATTGAAGCGCGATTGGTGAGTAATCAGAAGCCTGCTGTCAAAAAGGACTCGGCTGAGTCGAAACAAGGAGGACACCGCTGTCTGAAACGCCCGGCGGGGAAAATCCTCAGAGAAGCAGGTACCAATGGGGCACATAGGATCCAAGATGAAATTTAGCACAATAATTCAGTCTTTATTCAGGGAGAAACGAATTAAGGCAAAGAAAAAACAATCATAGTATGAAAACAGAAAAAGGACATTTTAAGCTGAAGTTTGTTATAGAAGTTTAATAGTAAATGAGACAGAAAAATATTAGGAAAGCTATAAGTAAGAGTTATACTTTTGACATGAAAGGTTTTTGTATGTTCATCTTGTTAAAAAGCAGGTAAAGAAAGATATACAAGACCAGAAGGCCTAAGTATGTAGAGAAGGTGTGTGGAAATGATTTATTTATGCTTGCTTGTTGGTTTCAAGTTTGTTATAAAAGGTTTACATTTACAGTCAAGAAGAGTTTTCATTCCTTTAACCCTAATTCTACAAGAGATCTCTGTTAATTTTGACCTGCAAAAATGTTGACTAGTCGTAACTAAAAGATTTTATAGTTCAATTGGCCAAAACCATCTGAGTGCACTCGTTAAAATTGTCTGTCTGTCTTTAAGTGTTACGCTTGTCTGTCGTGAATGTTCAAAGATATTTGTATGTTCCTCTAATATAATGTCTTGTGTTAATGCTCGTAGATTGTTTATGAAACTGATAATATTGTAAATTGACCAATTGTACATTTTAGAAATGGTGACTTCCTTTCATTCTGTGATGGTTTTGAGACAACCTCTCTTTGTAATGATGCCTGTAAAAATTAATGAGTCCTGGTATGAGGAACAAGGATTACAAATATTGATAGAGGTAGAAAAAGCTACATGTCAAGCCTTCACAACCCATGGTATACCCCCTGCAGAGGTTGGTAGTCAAAGACGGGTTAGAGAATTGTGGAGAAATATCCAACCTAAGACAGAGCCTGAGTATTAAACTTCTCATAGCTTGATGACGGGTAAGGGATTTCTCTGGACATTTCTCACCTAAGACAGGCACAGCCTTTCTGCTGAACAGGGAAAGTCCCTGCTCTAAATATAATAAAAAGGGGGATATGTAGGAAGCCAGCCATGGCCCACTGGCTTTTTGAAAGATAGCATTTGTTCCTTTTTAAGGACTGCATGTGTTAAACTTGTTCTTGACCCTGCACGGGAGAAACTCGGACAGCCAAAGAGCTGTAGGAGTCAGGTGTTGTAACTCCATTTTGTTAAGTTCCTCCACCTATTTGGGCATCATGATTATTAGTTGCAAGTGTTGTTAATTTGTTTTTCTTGAGCCTGCTTTCTCTCTCCTGTGTGAACCCTGGTTCCCGTGGAGCGGGTGTTGAGGTTACTATGGTAACCCTAGCCCATAATAGTTCAGTCTTTTCCTTTAAAAGGCTGATGCCTGCCTGCAATGGACATCGCCTTGATGCTTTCTCTCTCCTGTGTGAACCCTGGTTCCCGTGGAGTGGGTGTTGAGGTTACTATGGTAACCCTAGCCCATAATAGTTCAGCCTTTTCCTTTAAAAGGCTGATGCCTGCCTGCAATGGACATTGCCTTGATCAGACTCTTGGTGTCCTTCCTTTCTCTCTGCCCCATCTCCACCCCGCTGCTCTTTCAGGTTTGAGGCACTGTTGGACAGTGCTCTGCGTCACCGGCTCGCGACAAATGAGGATTAATATTTGAATTCTGCGAAATGAATAATTGAAATGAACTTATAGTCCATTGGACGAGTTTAAAGCAGCAATGTATTAGTTTTACTTTTAAATGCCACTATTGAGTATAGAAGGTAAGCCTTATATACACATACCAATTCTCTACAGTGAATGTAGTCATTATGTACTGACAACATGTGCTAATAAATTTTTTTTAAAAAAGTAGCTCAAAGTTCAGTAAACTTGAAAATTAAAAAAAAATCTACAGCTACAGTTAATCAAACAATCTTAGAAAACTAGTAAAGGGTGTTGAGATTTCATCAGAGCTATGGGAAAGGTGATTCAGGAGAAGTTGCAAGAAAACCCTTTGCAAATTGAGAGAAAAGTAGAGTGACATTAATAAGAGACAAGCGTTGGCACTGGCTGTTGTGCTAAGAAATGAGGGCAAAGAAGACTTCTTCATTAGTGATTTTTATGTTGTTTTTCATAGTGCTGGAGATTGAGCCCAGAGCTTTCACGCTCAGCTGCATTCCCAGACCTTTTTAAATGTTTTGAAACAGGGTCTTTTTATGTTTATTGAGTTTGTTGGTACATTTTAGGTATATAATGCAGTTCCCTTCATCATGGGGACCTTGTACCTTTACATGAGTTAACTTGGTTCTTTTTTCTCCATTCCCTAGCATTCCCTTCACTCCCTCCACCCTTCCCAGTTTACAAAGACTTTGTTACCGTATTTTCCCTTTGCTCATGTTTTTTCTTTTCCCTTTTTCCCTTTCCCCTACCTCTCCCACTTCCTCTACTCTTTTAGAGTTTTCTCCCTATTACACAATATGAGTTATACATTATGATCCTTATTTACACTTTTAGTTTTTCACACCAGACAAACCATTCGGTATTTAAACTTGTGTGACTTACTAATTTCACTTAAGAGCATGGTTTCAATGTGCATCCACTTGACTATAAATCTCTCTAGTTTCTCATTCTTTATGGCTGTGTAGTACTCCATTTTATTAAAAAAGCACACATGCATCTCCAGTTGACTGGCAATTGGGCTGTTTCCAAGTTTTAGCTATTACAAACTGTGCCACTGTCAGCATGGGTGAGCCTATATCACTGTGATATGATTCTTTTAATTCGTTTGGGAAGATACCCAGCAGGGAAATAGCTGGGTCAAATCAGAACTCTGATCCTAATTGTTTACAGTATCTTGATACTGATTTCCACAGTCTGCACTCCTATCAACAATGCAGAAGGGTTCCTATCACCCCAGAATGTTGCCAGCATTTGCTATTGGTTGATTTCTTGATAGCAGCCACTCTTACTAGGGAGAGATAGAAATCTTAGTGCTGTATTCATCTGCATCTCTCAAATGACCAGTGATGTGGAACATTTTTTCTTATGTTTATTTGCTGATTTCACTTGTTTGTCTGAGAAATGTCTGTTCATTTCAGATGCTCATTTTTTTGTTTGTTTTGTTTTGGTTTTTTTGTACCAGGGATTGAACTTGGGTCCTTGCTCTTGCAAAGCAGGCCCCCTAACCACTGAGCTAAATTCCCGGCCCCAGATGACTGTTTTTGAATTGGGTCTTTATATTTGGGGGGATCTGACTTTTTTGAGTTCTTTATATATTCTAGATAGTAGACCTTTGTCTGAGGAATAGCTCGTAAATTTTTTTCCAACATTGTGGGTTGTCTCTTATCTCTGCTTGTGATTTCTTTGGCAGTGTAGAAGCTTTTTTTAAAAAACATGAGATCCCAATTGTTGATTCTTTGTGCTAGTTCCTGTGCTACTGAGGATTTGTTCATCTATTGTTTTTCTATGCCAATAGCTTCAAGAGTTCTACCTAACTTTTCTTCTAGCAAGCTCAGTGTTTCTGTTTTAATATCTATATCTTTATGGTGAAAGATACGGATCTAGTTTTAATCTTTGACAAGTTGAAATCCAGTTTTTCCAACACCATTTATTAAAGAGGCCATCTTACCTTCAGAGAGGGTGTTTGGCTCCTTTATCAAACAAGAGGTAGCTGAGTATGTCAAGAGTTGTTTCTGCATCTTCTAATCTATTCCACTCATCCTTGAGTCTGTTTCTTTGCTAGTACCATGTTGTTTTTAACAAAGTGGCATTGTAGTATAGTTCCAAGTTGGGGATTATGATACTACTTGTCATGTCTTTGTTGCCTAGAGTTGCTTTTTCTATTCTAGGTTTCTTCTGATTCCAAATAAGTTTTTGGATTGTTTTCTCCAGTTCAATAAAATGTACTGCTGGTCTTTCAATTGGAATTGCATTGAATCTGTGTAGCAGTTTTGGAAGTGTGGCCATTTTCACTATACTGGTTCTTTCTACCCAGGAACTTCTAGCTCTTCCCCACGGCCAAAATGACAATGAAAGGTAAACATTTTGAATCAATTCAAGACACAGGCAGCCGTGACAACACAAGTGAATGCAGTTATTAATGGTGACTTCCAGAACTGCCTCAGAAAGGGCAAGAATGATGCAGTAATTGTGTTTCCAGCTGGGAGAGTATTTTGAGGGGATTAATACTAATGCATTTTTCCTACAATAAATTTAAAAATATTAAGCACGCATGATATTTTGTGATCACACCTCATTAGATGTGATGTGCACTTTTAGAAGTTTTCTGACTGTTTTAGTTTGCTTGATTTAGTAGGAAGTAAGATCAGCATCTGAGATGGAAGACAGAAGAGGTGTTGAATGTTTGAGGCTATAACTAAAGTGTAAGTAGAGTGTAATATTTAGTTGATTCATTTCACCAGACAAAGTTCTGCTGCTAAAACCGATACATCAATTTTGCATATATGATACTGAAAGATTAGATTTCAGTAAATCCCTGGCTTTTTACATAACAGTTATTATTTATTTCCAATAGAGTTGAACATTTAGATTTAGTAGACTTTATATTCTCCATCCTGAATCATCTCCATCTGCTCAGCAGTAGAGCAATAAATAATTATTTGTCCATCATATTTTGTGCTGTCTGGGTCTCACAGTGTGCAGTAGAAGCCTGTGTGAGTTGTTTTCAGGATCATGACATAAGTATTATGTTTCAAAAGTATAATAACTTTTGAAATGTAGCTTGACAATTCCAGATTTACCAAGACTTGAGAATGAAGGAAAAACTGTCAATTTATAAATGTATTATTTTTCCTTTTACAACTCATACATTTGTTTTCAAGTAAAAATCCAATATCAACAAATAAGTTTCAGGGAATGCAAAGGTAGCTTAACTAAAAGAAATGGAAATAATAATTCTCATAAGCAATCAGTTGAACGAACTATTCCAAATGGCTGCTTGCAATAATTGTCCATTTCCTTTATACTCAAATTATTCCTAGAGTCTTCTTTAGAAGTGTGTTCCTTTTCATCTTTTCACTATGATAATTTGATATGGCCAATGGACATGCAATATTGTACCATTTGTTCCCTAGGATTGGCCTCTCACCTACAGAGTGAGGTACTATAAAGCAATGATATATAAGTAATTTATGGATATGGAGAGAGTAAAGTTATGAGCATCCTAAAATAGACGCTGCGTGCTGGTTTGTCAAATAACATCATAGAACACATAATCACAAAATTTCATGACTTAAGAAGCAACTCTTCATTTACTGAAGATCAGAATTTGCATGGAGTTCCTCTATTAAAGGGCTGTTCTGGTCTTGGTGGGGCACCTTCAGGTCAGCTGCCAAGTTGGCTGGATGGTGGATGCTTTGTCTCTGATTCTCCCAGTCTTTGATTCATCTCTGAATCCAGGGCTTGATCACATCATGACAGACCAGTTCCAAAGAGAATCTAAGCGTGCAACATGCTGAAGCCTAGGTTTGGGACGGGCGGTGCTGATTCCGCATTCTACTGGTCAGAGAAAATGCAAAGCTATTGTCCTGCCTTATCATTGCTTCACACTCACTTCCCTCCTCCTCCTCCTCCTCTCCTCCTTAGCTGCCATTGTCCAAGGAAGCAAATTAGGAAGCCAGGTTTACTGGTGTACAGCTGCTCACGTACTGACGAGCTTACAAATCAGAAACTTATGGTCTCATAGCTCTGTTAGATATTTGTATATGTACTGCCTTGATATCTGTGCTCATGTTCAGATGGCATTTTTTTAGTAAGCTCTGTGTCTCTTAATGGATTTTTTGATGAGCATTAAGGACACCAGTCATATTCGATAAGGGTCCCACTGTAATCCAATATGACATCATCCTAACTAATACATGTGTACGTGCATGACACAATTATTTCCAACCAAGGTCACCTTCTGTACCATGAATTAGGGCTTCAATATGAACTGGGAAGACACAATTTAATCCAGGCAATAGACAAAGAATTGCACTTGCATGCATAAAGTACTGGTATCATAAGGTAGCTTTAACTTGCTGGAGCTAGAAGATATGCAAAGCTGGCCTCTTTCATTTAAACTAGATCTCTCTCTCCCATGAGTGACACTTTCATTTGTTCTTTTAAAATTTTCTTTTGGGGCTACAGTGCCCAATCTTGATTCTTCAGTTTGAATAGACACAGGGAGCTAAGGAGAAAGGGTGCTTTGAACCTTAATTCAAGCTCTAAGCACCGTGCACCTAACCATATATTTTTACTTAGAGGATGCATTGACTCAGAGAAGGCCACCTCTTAAAATAAATAAACAAATAAATGTTGACATTTAGTTAAGAATTGTGCCTGTAAGATTGCATCCTATAGAATGGCACTGTATTTTCTTTCTTTCTCTCTCTTTCTGTTTCTTTCTCTTTCCTTCCTTCCTTCCTCCCTCCCTCCCTCCTTCCTTCCTTTCTTTACTGGAATCTCACTCAAGACCTTGTGTTTGTGAGGCAGGTGGCACCACTGAGGTAAATCCCAGCCCAGCCCTCAATATATTTTTTTTATTTTCGCAATGGAACAGCATACTTTAGCAGCAAGCAGAGATAGGGTTCTTTGACCCATGCTTCCCTTTATATGTGCAGACACATTTAGGTGGTATTTGTTACTCTCTCCTCAGTCTGTGGTCATGGCGGTGCACATCCGAACACTGTTAAACTCTCCTTTCTCCTACAGACAGTGTCTGGACGGGATCGCCGGTGATGTCATGCTGCCCCCCCCAGCCCACATTTTGTCAGATTGATACTGTTACACATCCCTCTCACCAGTACGTTCTGGGAGGGGAGATTACCTAAAGCAGTGACACTCCCTCAGCTCCCTCACCAGAGCATTTGGTCGGGAGTTATCCACAGCCCGTCTTCCATTTCTGCTTCTTTCACATATCAGTGCCCACAAGTGCATGGTGTTTTCCAACGTTGATGTTCTTCAAAATGTTCTGTGCCCAAACAGAGGGTCAAGGAGTAAAGTTGCAGGAGCCGTGTATATGAAAGGAATATTTATGATCTTCAGTTCTTCAGCGTGAATCTCATCCTTAATTGCTGCACAGAAACCTCTCTGGCTTCATCTTGCTAAGAATCTGAGAATCATTTAGATGATCTTGGATATTTTCCTTAGGAATTTATACATGGTTGATCTTTCTTACCCTCCCTTTTGTTCTCTGTCTTTCTTAGTGCCTCAATTTCAATTGAGGATAGTGTACCTTTCTAGATTTTGCATGTTAAAATGAATTTTTCTTGGTGACTGGCTGTGTTTACAAGATAAGCTTCAGTCTTTTCAAAGTTGAACTGGGAGAGCCATATGCTTTCACCCTGCTTTGCTATTTGACTCTTCTAGGGTCACTGCCTACCAGCTACTTGTGAAAGCATAAGTGTTCTGTGGAAGATAATGGTAATAAGAAACAGATATCCTGAGTGTTATCTCTTGTGTTGTGATAGGCTTCATTTTACCCTGAAATAATTGTGCTGAGCTGTAAGACTGATTTTCTATGGTATCAAGTGAAGTATTATAGTATACTTCACTCTGCTTAAGTTTCTGAGCCATGTGTCCCTGAAGTTGTGGAATGATGCTTGTGTCACAGTGAATATAGAACACTAAGTGGAAATCTATATTGCAGCTCATAGAGAAAGATGAGTCGTATAAGAGAGAATAGCTGTACTCTCTCAAGAAGTTTTTAATGAGGACTTTTTTGAATAGTTTTTATTTCTTTCCCTTTACCATCCATAAATTTAAGGCTTTAATACCAAATTTGTAGAGTTTAATTGAAAATATCATGGAAGAAATGCCAATATATTTCCACTTATAGCAATGATTTAAACTACATAGATAGTGAAGAAGAGATTTCCAAGAAATAGAGATTTTTTAACAATATTTTTAAAGCAGAAGCGTTTACAACCTTACATGAAGGCACTGAAGTTACAATTCTTTTTCTTATGTGTGTAGGTGATAGGTTAAGCCAGCTCATATTATACTTTGCTTTTCCTTGGCTACTGTCAGAAGGTGGAATTAATTTTGTGACTACCTTAATCTATTTTAGAAAGAAAAAATGCCCAAAAAAAAGAAAAACCCCACTGCTGCGATCATAAATAGCTCTCACTAACATTAGTCAGGATATAAAGAGGTTTGATATTTTTGGTTTGTATGGTGAATATGAAGTATGAAACAGACTGGGTATAATATAAACTCATTTTAGGTTTCAGATCTTAAGAATATAGCTATGTTTCCAAGAAAATATTTTTAAATCATTTATTATCACTTCATTGTCAGGTATCTTATAAGACATGCATTGATTTTATCCATTGTCTAGCAATAATTGTAGTTAAAGCATTTAGAAATTCCATTAAAAAAGTTTGAACATGTACAGGAATAAGTTGCATTAAACAGCATTAATTTTATAAAAGTTTTTATAATGTACTAAAGTGAGTGCCTAAGCATCTTCACAATATATTAAAAACAAAGTTCATGATATCACACATAGAATTTCAAGAGAAATCTTACAAATTGTTTAAAAGTCAAAGTAGAACAAATGGATATGTTCACAAGTTCCTTTTCTCCCAATATTTTATCAAGTTAAAGAACATTTAATCAGTTTATCATTTGGAAATGGAAGAAACAAGTTAAAAAGCCCCTGTAGGTGGCAGCAAAACTTTAAATTAGAACGTTTGAATTTCTATTTACTACAGTTGTTATACTCAGAAAACACTATATTTTAAAAAGTCAAATTATACTTTACAGTGTTGTCTTTGCTGCTGTTTTGTAATATATTTGAATTTTTAAGTCTCATATGTAGTCATTTAAATAAGAAAATATTTTGAATAATTGAAATATATGTATGTATACTAGGCTAGTATTATATTGGTTGTATTTGAAAGATATGTTATATATCAGGTGACCTATCACAAATATTTAAAATAATAATTAGAGCACAAAAGAATATTTTTCCTAATATTTTCTAAATAATGTATTAAATGTCATTTCTTTTAACCACTGAGAATATTTATTGTTAGTAAGACAATATTGCTTATATATATTCAGAGCAGCATGCTTATCATTTTTAATATTCTTATCTTAAATAATATACTACACAATTTATTTTTGGTATAGTACATTCATAATTTCTTATGTGTTGTATGTTACATGTTGATAATAATCTGCTTAGTTCTAAAAGTTCTAATATGTAGATACATAAAGATTATTCAAAATGCTTAAGAATGTAAATGATATAAGCATTAATTGGGAGCAATGCTGACTATGAATGATATTTATGGGAATACTGCTTTATATCAGTTTAAGGTCATCACATTAGGCTCCAGAAGTCTGGTTTCTGTTCAATATCCACTAAGAATAGACTCCAGGCCAATCTAACTTTAATCCCATGGTTTTTTTCTATAAAAATTTAGCAGCACACATAGTGCCATGTATATTTTCACGTGCAACAGTTACTTTTTGGGAAAGTATCATGGTTGTAGAAGTAAAATTGAATTATTCATAAGAATCTATAAAGAAAAAATGATTTAACTCTTCTTTTTTATATGGAGAGTGCATTTTCTTCACGTCCATCAGAGACATTGTTCTGAAGTACAATGCATTATCACTAAAAAGCCTGAGATCCCAGTATTGTTCAGCATAAAGACATTACGTTGGCTTTGTTCTAAAAGAATTAACTTAAGTAGATACCATTTTCCACAGTAATTTAGATTATAATCCAGCACCTGGAAATAATCATAGAATTTAAGAAAAAAGAGTTAAGTAGAATTTCTCTCAATATTAATAAAAATAGCAAAAATATAAAAGAAGGACTCTGTGAGTGATGGTGGAGTTGACCTGATTGGATGATTTCATTGTTTACAATAACATAAAAGGATATTCAATGAGCATCTAATATTTATTGTTTCCCTACGTTCTGAGCTATCTTTTTCTTGATAGTGTTAATGTGTAGCTCCAACAATATATTTCCAGATTTCCTTGCTTCTAAGTGGTGCCTTTTATATGTTCAAAATAGGTCATAAATCCTGCCTCTATTGAGGCTTCATTTAATATTTATTGACTCTATAATATATGCTAGTCATTGTTTATTTGGAGGATAGTATCCCGAGTTAGATTTTAAAGATGTGAGTAAATTTCAGGTTTTTCTTTTTCAAAAAAATTCTAGATTTCTGGAGACAGCTGGGAAAGTGGAAAAATCTATCTACAGGCATAGTAAATGACATTTTCCAGTTTCTTTCTCTTCAGGACTTCATAATAAATATCTGTTCTGGGAAAGACAATCACAGTTTGAGTCCTATCATTGGAAATATATATTCTGGATTTCATAGCTTTTTTATGGGCATACAATGATATGACATTCCTGGCTACAGGTGTGCATCACCTGTGTTACCAGTTTTTAAGCTCAGATTTCCATAATATTCAGCACTAATGATGTGAAATAATGGGAATGAGCCTTTTAATATTAAAAAATATTCTCTGTATCCTCCATTCTTTTATTAATAACTGCTCTTTTGTATCATCTTTGGTGATAAAGAGACACTCACTTATGCTCTGTGTAAAGATATTTCTACAATTAAAGACTCTTTTTCTTTTATTCAAGATGAATAATCTCATGTTTATCCATTTTAATGGATATAGTTTTATGCCATTTGGATTGAATAATCTTCATATTCTTTATCACTTTCTTCACTTTTAGCTGTCAGGGGTAGGCATTCACCATTTGCCTAGTTTTCTAAAGATGCTAAAAGCTGATTCTTCTTTTGTAAAAAATTTCTGATACTATCTGAAATACCATTTCAAAAATATAATGCAATATTTTTACATTTCTTACTCTTTTTTCAAATTGTTAGAATCTTCTTTAATTTACGAATGCTTTAATAAGCCACCATAAATATTTAAAAATTTTAATTCAATGATCATTTTTCATGCAGTACATTGAGATACATCTACACGGTAAGATAAATTTAAATTATTTTTATATTTAATATATTTTTTCATAATTTTTCATTTCCACTATTTCAATTGTGTTAGTTTTCTTCCTTTTTTCACACCTTAGTTCACTGCTCTATAAGAAGTTCAGAGGAATATCAAAAAATGTACTTAGGAAAGCACTCAGTTTTTTAGGCTTCAATTTCTTTAACTGGAAGATTGGAAAGAGGGATTAGATGAATTCTCAGATTCTTTAGAGCGTTAGGTTAGTGTCAAAGAGTAAAGGAAACTCATTTTATTTTTTCTGGTATATTGAATTTATATTTCTCTTTTTTGTCTTTGTGAGCTACACAGCACTCCTTTCTTTGGCTTTTTTTATCTTTATAGTCTTTTTCGCCACATTTTTTTAAACTTAAAAGCATTCTCATTTATATTTCAGCTCCTTATGTGCTTTTTAATATTCATTGCAACCTTGTACCTTTATTAAAAATAGGATGGCTTTGGGCATGGCCCTGGGGCTGTAGCAAGGAAAAAAACAGAGGGTCTCACTTGAAAGAATTGGGTTGTTACATTTTATTTCTGGGAAGCAATGATTTTACCAGAGGGAAGGAGTCATTCTTTTTTTTTTTACATTTTTGCTTTTGCATCTTTACCCTTGGAGCTTAGTGCCTTAACCTACATGTCTGCTAAATCCTTCAGTGATGTTTTATCACACTACCTGCAACCTTCCTACAAATGTAAGGTCAAAATATGTCTCTTTTGATATTGTGGTTATAAAATGAGAAAAGATGCCTGTTACAGATACAACTTCATTTTACTTTTCCATAAAAACTTTGTACTTTCATATATAATATCTGATTTTTACATTGCAGTAAAAAAAAGAGTGTAACTAAGCATTACCGCCATCACAGAAATGCATGCAAGGCAATTTATTTCACCCCTTTATTGTCAAGTAATTTGGTGTTAAATAAGTCAGGCAAATGAGTCTGAATTCTAACTGTCCAGTGATGGCAAACCTTTAGAATTTTCAGTGGTGACCAACAGCCTGCTGAGACAGTCCTGCCAGAGGTTCACCGCCACCATGCGCTATTAAAAGGTATTGCTTTTTTTCAATATATGGCATTGCTAATTTAACAATTTAGGTTTTGAATGTATGTAAGTCATTGGGACTTCTGAAGACTGAAGTTGTTTTGGGAATATCATTAATAGATAGGACTCATCACATTAACAAATTCAATTTTAATTTCATGTGGGCTTTTTGAGAAAATGGAGGTGATACCTGCATATTTTCTGTTGAACCTCTATATCTCCATGCTTTATTAAGATCTAAATATGAATTTTCACTGCTAAGTAAAAATCATTTTACTCTTAAAGATTTGAGAAATATGAAATAGCTAAAAGAATTCATTTCTAATCTTAACTGATTTTAAAGGAAATTTCCAAAATCAATATTTATGTCATTGAATTGTTTGGTCCATAACATAGGAATGCATATATTTGCCAATAATAGCACAAAGCAAATGTAGGCAAAGTTGGACTGGGATTAATAAAGGATAACAGGTGTGAATATAAATCCACAGGGACAAAGTCACCAGAATTGGCTTATAAGAAGATAAAAATAAATTAGTAATGTATATTGTAAATATATATTTGCTCTTCTCAACTTCTTTAAAGAAAAGATACAGTAGTAATAACTTATATCAATGCATTTGGGTTTGTATCACACATTGATGTGAAATATATATTAATATTACAAAAGAAGGAGGGAAGAATTCTGAACCTCAATGGAATTAACTTGCTATAAAAAGTAGACTCTAACAAGGTAAAATGTATTTGGTAAACTCTAGAATAATCACGAAGTAAATAACTTTAAAAATCATTGAAGAACTTCAAATGTTATATTAAAATTTATTTTGCTGAAATTCAAGGCAGTGCAGGAGGAATACAGGAAAAACAAAATATATAAGAAACATAATATTATAGCAGATGAAAATGCAACTATAGCATTAATTATATTAAATATGAGTGAATTAAAACAACCTAACCAAAAGGAATAGATTGTCATACTGGATGTATAAAAAACAAGATCTCCTTATACACTCTCTACAGGAGACACACTTTATTGCAAAGACAGATAAAAAGTAAAAGGACGGAAAAAGATATTAAAAGCAACTGTAAAAAGGAGTGGCTAATTCAGACAAAGTATAAATATTACACTTTAATTTTAAAGTGTTACTAGAGATAGAGACTTTAAATATTACTTTTACTCATTTTCAATTCTGTATAGAGTTTGATTTTGTGAATATGTCAGACTTCACTGATTTTTTTTCTGTCAAGAGAAATTTAGGTTTATGATATTCTAAATTGAACCGTCACATAATTTCCTTAAATATATTTGAAGTGGTCCTTTAGGGAGATTCTTTGGGGTAGGTCTGACAGACTATTAGGCATTTGTAAACTAAGTGTTTTTGTTTTTAGAAAATGATTTTTTGCTGAGAGTGGTAGCAAATCCTTGTAATCTGAATACTCTAGGAGGCTGAGGTGGGGGAATTGTAATTTTGAGGCCAGATTGGACAATTTTAGTAATAGCTTAACTCAAAACAAAAACAAAGAGCTAGGGATGTAGCACAATATGAAGGTCCTTGGTTCAATCCTCAGTAGTGCCAAAAATAAAGATAAAAATAATTTTATTTTAACCAATTTTAATTGTGTAGTTTAATAGTGTTATGTACATCAGGTTATACCACAGGCCAATAGAACTCTTTCATCTCATAAAATTGAGACTTGGAGCTATTGCATACCAGCTCCCTAATTTCTCCTTCTAAGTTCTGGAAATCACTTACTTTTGCTATTTCTATAATTTTGACTGTTTCAGATATTTCACATGAGTAGAATGAGAAAATATTTTTACTTTTGGAGACTAGCTTATTTCACTAAGCAAAAATTTCTCAAGATTTATCTATGTTGTAGTAATGTCTTTGACAGATTTCCCTTCCTTTTCAAGGCTGAATAATATTGTACTACACCTCCATACCACATTGTGTTTAATCATCTGCCTATGGACATTGGAGCGGCTTTCACCTCTTGGCTATTGTGAGTTATATATAATGGCAATTGGTGCCAAATATCTCCTGGAGGTCCTGCTTTTAATTCCTTTGTATATAAACCAAGAAGTATAATTGCTGGATGAAGTGGCAATTCTACCGTTATTATTCTTTTTGAGGAGCATACACACTATCTTCCATAATGGTTATATAATTTGCATTCCTGCCAACAACGTGCAAGGGTTCTAATTTATCTACTTGTTTAACAATGATTTCCAACTCTGACAATATCTGAGTCAGTATATTGTCATATGCCACCCATAGACATGTATCCTCTAGCTCGATGTATAATGGATATATTGCTAGATTCTCAACACAAAGTCTTCAAGCAGGCTCGTTTCAATTTTCCCAGCATGACCACCTACCTGACTGGTGGTATTAAGTGCACCAATTTCCCTCTTCTTTGGCTCAAAATATCCTCATGATTTAAAATGAAAGCTATTTTAAAGAGGAAAATCAGAGGGGAGCATGCATAATTCTGAAATACTTATGGCCTTCACTTCTGGATAGATGCTGAGTAAAGTGTCACTAATAAATTTATATTTTCTCTCTATATATATATGGGTTCAGGAAGCAAAGTCATTGCCCAGGCCAAAGGACAAAGCTTGATAGGGTGGAAACTAGCATTTCATGAGGCTGTCTCCTAGCCTATAGGACAACTTCACCCTTGAGCAACACTTCGGGGATCATTTACTGACTGCAGATCAGCGCTGTCACATGAATATCTCACTACTGCTATGTTTCCATGTTTCTCAATTTCCAGATAATAGCCGTTTCTCCGGATGGTTTTGCTGGTGATGATTTGACGCTCTGCATTTTTGTTCTTTGCTTTCTTTTTCTCCCTTCCTTACGAGCTTCTCTAGCTGGATGATTGCCGAAGGCCTTCTCTATGGAGCTAACCTGTAAAGACCGCAAGAAGTTCTCACATCACAGAAACGATCCCCCAGGGCACACAAACACAGAATCATGTCTCAGTAAAAGGAACAGTATAATTATGCTAGTCACCTGACCAAAAATTAAATAAACACCTTAAAGATGTCAATAAATTAAGAGCAGACTAAGTAAAATTAGGAAGCAACGGTGAAACAAAGCAGGAATGATATAAAAAGAGCTGAACTCTGGAGATGAAGAATAAACTGCAAAGGGCAGAGATGCTTATTAGTTTGAAAAATATCTTTTCCCTAGATACTACTCCCTCTGACAAAGCACTCCAAATACCTTAGAATTTTGGAGATAACAGTAGATATGGAAGTATTTGGAAGCAACTGTTATTTATCTGTATTGACATTGCCCTTCTTTAAGGCAAGTAAAATAGATACAACTTCCAGCTTTCATTTTCACAGAGACAACGTAAAGTTATGAGCAGAAAAATATCGCACTTATAACACGAAATTATATCCCCAAATATCTCCAAATATTCTTCCTTGCTTAAAACACACTTATCCAACCATTCTGGCTAGTTTTTTAAGCAGTTCTGGAGGTCTTCTTTCATGAGTGTCTTTAGGAGATGTGATTAAAAAAATACAATGTCTTCTGCTAGCGAGTGCCATCGATCAGAAAGGCAGGCTTGTAAAACATTACGGTCTGGCCACTTCCATGTAATTTATTGGATCTGATAAGGTGTAACTTCTAGCTCTTCATCAAAGTTAAAATGATCAGGAAAAGTAAATGTTTGAATTAATTCAAGACATGGAAGCAGCCATGACAGAGTAACTAAAGACATTTATGAAAAGAAGGCTGCCAAAATTGTGTTAGAAAATGACAAGAAAGATGATGAAGTTTGGGGGAGCTTTTTGATGAGGAAGTAATACAATATGTCTTTTATTGTAATTATTTTAAAATTTTAAACATTCACTGAATGTTACGGTTTAGATCTAAAATGTCCTCCAGATATTCAGGTGTGTGGAAGGTGATTGGGTCATGCGCACTGTATTCATCGGTGGATTCATTCCTTGTTAGGTCCAGTAGTTGAACGTGCTGCTAGGAGACGGGGCCTGATTGGAGGTGAATAACTGAAGTGTATTCTTTTCCCAGCTCCTTTAGTTTTTGTTTCCTGGCTGCCTGAGTTGAGCACTGTTTCCTCTGCCAGGTCTCTCTGTCCTCCTGGCTGTATTGGAGCCAGGCAGCCATGGATTAAAACCATAAGCCAAAATAACCCTCCCCTCCATGATGTTGTGGGGTGGGGCATTTTGCCCTCATGAGGAGAAAAGTGACAGAGACACTGTGTTTTCTTAGCACGCCTTATATTTCGTATTTCATTATCTGGAAATGTTGTGGGCTATCATAGTTACAATTAGATTACATTAGAGCTGGCACTTGGGCACTTTATCATGAGAAAAGAAGAATTTCTGTTATGAGAACAGATAACAAAAGCATTTGGAGACAAAATTTATCATTGATAAGGGAATATGAAAGAGACTCATTGGAATAACGTTGAATATTTTACTATGATATGTTAATTTGCTTTTCTTAACAAGTACGGCAACTCATCCTCTCTACTCAGACTACGTCCAGACCCCATTTGAAGCACCGTGTCTGCCTGTAGGCAAATTATAAAGAACTGTATAAGTGTGTAGATATTTTATGACTACGGATTGTCATTTAGGGTCAAACAACTGTTTCCATTTATGTATACATGCACATATTTCATACATATACATTTATTACAAACTGTTTTAAAAGGTATTTTTATGACAGCAGAAATGTTTGAATAAATGTAAATAATATATCTTAGCCACATGAAAGATAAACTGTACTTTTCTCTTCTAAAGAAAATAAAAGCACTTTGAATCTTTCATACACATTTAAGTCATGAAAGCATTTCATGACAAATTTCAATTAGTATAAATGTGGATTCATATAACTTTTTGAATCAAATTTAGGAGTTTCTAATATGAAAGACACGTTACATAAAATGAATCCTGTGCATGAATATTTGGATAATGATGAAAAAAAATCATTACAATCTAATCTTCCATTACTTTTTTACATTGGTTAGGAAAAACATATATTATTTAAATATGTGCCCTATATGGATAGTAACTCCTAGCAGCCATCTCATCATATGCCAGGTATCTGCTTAGGTCTATGTTTCTTCACATGCACCTGTGTTTGCAAAGATGGCATGGGTTATAAAATTAGGAAGAGGGGAACAGACTTTTGATGGGAATAGGAGAGCATAAACTGCTTATGTTTTCCTATAAATTCATGACTTTAAATTCCTAGCATATTTTCAGATTAAATTAACTTTTATAGAGGGCCTACATAGTACCAGGCTTGTGCTAGGTATTTTGATATCACATCCTAATGGAAAGATACTTAGAGCCCTTACTTTATAATATACTGGTAAGTATTGACCTAGAAAATGAGTGAAATACAAAAAAATGTTGTTTTCTTATAATGATAGTAAACCTTTAATATTATTTCAGTGCTTAGGTATTTAGAAAACTTCTAAAAGTAATAAAGGTTTTCTCTTGAGCCAAGTGGGAAAATGTCCTCACCATTGAATATTCATGTACAAACACTTAACACCCAGGAGTTCTGTATAGAGGAGAAAAGAGATGAGTGTAGTAACAGAATAATGATCTCGAAAGATGTCCACTGACTAATACCCCAAATATGTGATCGTAATCTGTAAGTTACATTACTGACATGGTTGAGGTTAGATCAATTTGGTGAGAGATTATACTGCACTATTCAGGCACATTTAGTGTAATTATAAGGTTCTTGAAAGTGAAAGTTGCATGCAGGAAAGTCAGAGTCAGAGCAACAGAAATTGCAACAAAAGCAAAGTAGCTTATAAGGTTGTAATCTGTGATGTATCTTTAAAGGCTAAGGAAAGAAACCAAGTCCCCAGGACCACGGGAGGCTTCTGAACCTATAAAAGACAAAGACTTGGGCTCTCCATTGGAATCTGAAGACAGTCACGGAGCCTAGTTGATTCTTTAACTTTTAGCTCAGTGAGCTCTGTCAAACTTTTGACATTTAAAATCGAAGTGAATAGATTTGTGTTCTTTCAAGCCACTAAAAATGTGTGGAACTTTGTTACAGAAGCAAATCAGGTCAAATGTAAAAGCAAATGCAGGTCGAATACAGATCTAGAAATTATATTGTTAATTGTTATCAGTATGAATTTGAAGAAAATGATTACATTCACAGTGGGGAATTGATAGATGTACATAACAAATCTTAATTATTTCACTTCCCCTCTCTCCCCTCTGTCTCTTGGTCCTTTTCTGTTATGGCTTTTATCAGTATGTCCCCTGAAGCCTCATGTGCTCATAAATAGATGGAGGTGGCTGGATCTAGGATGTGTGATAACTAAATAGGTTTAGTATAGTTCTGGATGTGGATAATGGAGGCCCCACCCTGGCATCAATAGGCTTATAGCCTGAATGGAATATAAAAGCACATAAGGAAGAGAGGCTTGCCTGCTGCTTGCTGCTTTGCTGTCTTCTGCCTGCCACACCATGTACTGTTTCTTTTCTGCAATGCCCCTCTGCCCTGCCGCTCTGCATCAAAACCAGCTAATAGACTGAAATCATTGCAGACTTTGAGCTAAAGTAATTTTTTTCCTCCTTTAAATTTGGGTGTCAAGTGTTTTAAACTTAAAAATGAGAAAAGTAACAGACCTTTCCCATTTACAAAAGATCTATCTCTTCTTTCCTATTATGTTTTTTTTAAATTTTTCTCTTAAAATTATTTATAGTTTGAGTTTCTCATATAAAAGAGTATATCAGCCTGGTGTGGTGGCGCACGCCTGTAATCCCAGCACTCAGGAGACTGAGGGAGGAGGATCGCTATGAGTTCGAGACCAGCCTGGGCTACATAATGAGTTCCAGGTCAGTCTCAACTACATAGTGAGACCCTGACTCAAAAAAATAAACAAATGCGAGAGAGAGAGAGAGGGAGGGAGAGAGAAGGCCTATAGTTTTGGAAGGATAACTGAAATTTTAAGTTTTCCTTTTTGAAAAGAAAAAACCAATAATTAAAAATCAGAGGGAATGAGCAATGAAGGAGTAGTAGAAGCGTTTGGAAACTAAAGAGTAGTGGATGCAACAAAAGACCCAGAAGAAAATAAAAACCAAAATCAAACATGGGCTGGGGATTTAGCTCAGTGGCTTTGCCACCTGCCTCGCAAGAGCAAGTACCAAAGTTTGATCCCTGGTATCAACAAAACAAAACAAAAAACAAACAAAACAAAAAGCAGGCAGAGGGGGCTGAAAGTGTTTAAGAATGTATGTACAATATACAGATATGCAATATAGAATATATAAAAAACTAGAAAGCAGAGAACCCTGAGCAGGTATACAGGAGCCATATTAAAAGGTATTTTATAAACTATGCAAAGATTTTTACTTTATGGTAGACATTTTGGAGTTTTAAATAGGAGAATGAAATAATTTTTAAATATGTTCTTGAGAAAGATTAGTCTTGCTGCAGCATAGATAATGGATGAGACAGGAACAAAGAAACAAGTTAGAAGGCTGTCACAGTAATTTAGAAAGTCGCTTGTACCTCTGGAACAGGAATAACGAGGATGAAAGAAATTTGTGGATTTGAGGAATGATCAGGAGATAGACTCTGCTGGTGAGCGAAGGCAGATGAGTTTAGCATAACTCCAGGTTTCCCGCTTCAGACGCCCAAAAAGGGCCCAGAAAATGGACGGATTTAGTGAGAGAATTGAGATGAGTTCAGTCTTAAAAAATGTTAAAGTTGTCATGTGCTAAAGACGTCTGAATGGAGGGGAATCTCGATTTGGATCTAGACCTATGTAGTGAGTGGTAGTCGGGTGATAAAAAGTGAAGATTCTTAGTAATCTAGATCGTATTCTAATTTCTCTGAATCAGAAGTGAGCTTTGTGCACAATGACATCCAAAAAACATGAGATGACTGAGAGAAGTTAAGCAGAAATGCACGGTAAACAGAGCTGATTTGTAAATCCGTAACATTTGCCGACTTCCAGGATTAACATCTCCGTCATTACGTATTTTTAAGCTATTAGTGATGCATTACAGTGAAGTTGGACAGAAACGTATCCTGCTTGCTGCTGTCCTGATTCAGTGGAAGCAGGCCCCATTACATCGTTGAGTTCACAGTCAAAAGCAGAGACGGAAGGCAGAATCAGTGAAAGATTGCAAACGATGTGTTCAAAACACCCTCTCGAGACTAATAACGGAGGAGAGAGAGTTCGAGAGCACAGAATACGTTTTGAGAAAACACTGAGTTGACTTAAATGATCACAGTAAGTAGCCAATAGAAAAGAGGAATGGGAGAACAAAAATTGAAATTTCTAAGGAGTGAGTAGCTTTATGGTGAACTGGGAGAAGAAACATCCTAAGTACAAGATGAAATTTTTGGACAGGGAAAGGGTCAGCTTTTCTATAAAAGCAGTGAGGCATGCAGAGGTGAATGCAGATGCAAAATATTTACATGTTTGGTGAAAGAATTTATAAAAATTGGCTCCATGTATAATACATTTTGTTGGGCAATATTCCTTTGGCAAGGTAGGGACATTATATTTTGAATAGTTTTTCCATCAAGGAAATAGAAAGAAAACAGCAACCAAGACTTTAACAGTGTTGACCTTTGGGGGATTCAATTGCAGAGGTCCCATGAGAATAGCAGTTTGAGAAAATTGATCAAAGAGAACTTAGAAGAATAAAATGTGGACTTTTCCACTGTATATAGAATGGGGGAAGAGAGACGGGACTGCTACATTGAAAGAAAATAGGTGAATTAAGAGAATTAACTAGATTTTTAAAAATTCATACAATGGAAATAACCGATGGAGAACACAGGTGAGTTTGGAAAATGTCCCAAAGGCTCAGGTCCAAATTACAGGGGTAAGGATCTTAGAAGATACAACCAAAAGATAACTATGGGAATAAGTGACAGGAAAGAGTGTGGTTGAAGGTCTTAGGAGATGAAATGACAGGAATAGAAGTTCAGAAAGATGCATTAGTCACTATATTGGAGTACTAAGGCACTGACATGCTAGACATGAAAGAGAAAGTCTACCAGTTTTCACTGCATAGATGATAATGCAAAGGAGGAACAGGAGTGCTGCATGAATAACACGAATCTAACACTAGCCAAGTTTATCTTGTGTCAGAGACAAATAACCTCTGGGAGTAGCAGTCTTCCAGTTTTGCACAGAGTGCAAAAGCTTCAAGGTGTTTTAACTGATATTTCATGGGAAATAAGGACGGTAAGGAAGGATGGGCATCAGGTCTGGTTAAGACTACAAAGTGACAGTAACATTTGGTGAAATAAACATGCAATGGCTCTTTTCTGAAATCCCACCTTAGAATATTTAGAATTTTTAAAACATGTTTCTTCTTGTCTAACACCTTATCTTGCAATTTTAAGTTTATAACAATAGCATTAGGTTTATTTGTTAACTTTTAAAACTGCAAACATTCTGTATGAAGAAGGGATTCACATATGCAGCATCAGGATTCATTTCAGCCTCTGAATAAAAAATATGTTGGCTTTGTGGTGTGAGACTTTGACAGGGGAAACTAAGTGGCCAAACATAGTTGGCACCGGTGTGAAACAAATGAGGGTTGCTATAGAGGCAAGTAAGGAATTGCCACAGGACTCATCTAGGAGAAATACAATTTCACTGTTAAAATACCCCCTATTTAAACCCTCAGCTTGAGAGAATGAAGAGAGATAGTAAAAGATTGGGTGCTCTTTCTCAGACAATTTCTAAATAACTAAGTGGCTTTCTATGCCGTGGAACATTTAATAGCACCACTTTGAGTTGGCTATTAAGTAGATTCATTGTTTTTATTAAAGAAGTAACCTGTTCAACTCTTCATAATATACGTTGTCATTTTAGTATTGTCTGTTATCGTTATCACTGCCCTCCAGACACACTGACACCTACATTAACGCCAGATAAATTCATAATGAATAAAACTGTTACAGAAGTTAGCAAGTTAATAATAGTGGTTACAAAATGTGTTACCTTTAAGAAGCATTTGTTTGCGAAGTTTGTGAATATGTGTATTTATTAGTATAAATTTTAATAGGTGAGATAATTTAATACTTGTTACTGGGAAGATAAACCATTAAGTCAAGTCGATTATGTACAGAATTTCTTAGCTTTCATAAGTCTGTGTCAGGATTCTGTTTCTATGATGATGAGGAAATACCTGAGGAAAAGCAACTTAAAAGGAGACAGAGGTTACCTTGGCTCACTTCAGATTTTTCCACTCAGGAGTAATTGGCTCCATTGCTTTGGGCCTACAACGAGGTCGAACAACATGGGAGAAGCACAGGGCTGCTTTCCTTCTATTGGACCCAATTCTAAAGGTTGCCCCACCTCCAGAAGGGCCACAGGCTGGCTGCTGAGCTTTCAACATGTGGTTCTGGGGGAACATTTATGATTGACACCATAACAATCTAGGTGAAAATGTTCTCGGAGCTCTTTTGATACTGGGAATGCGGATGAAATTTCAAGTTATTCTTATAGGAATAGAAAGTTTTTGTAGCTCGGGAATTTTATGATATTCTACTATTAATGGCAACAGCTCAGAGATCCACGGGTTTTAAAGCGATGTGTGTAGATATGAAGGTTAGGTATGTATGGTGTACACCTAAAATACCTGATCCGTGAAAGGGAGAAGAATTTGACGAGAGCGTAGAAAGGTGTAGAATGTGTTCAGGAGGTGGAAGCATAAAAACAACCAATACAGTTAAAGGACATTCTATTTGAAAACACAACTACCTTATTCAGAGCAGTAAAAATTTTCTTCTGTAAATTAAAGTATAAGGAGCACTCTGATGCAGAATCTCCCACATAAAAGCCATCAATTAATGTCATCTATCGTTAACATAAGCATTCGGAGAAGGTGATGATGGCATCATTTAACATGACAAATTTGAAAACTGGTAATAAAAGCTTTTAAAACTCTTCAAGATTAGACTATACTATCACATTCCACATCGACTTATGACCTACATGACAGTAATTTTCACTTGCTGTTGTACTTCATGTATCTTTCTGCCCCCAAATAGTAAACCTTTTGAAGGCAAAAGTATATCCTTTGTACTTATATCTGAAGTTGACACTTGGCTTAAAATACTACCTACAAATGGAACTCGAGATACACTTAGCATTTTTATAAATAGTTGGTTGGAGTTCCCTCAAATAAAGAGAAACTTAGAAGGGGCATGAATTATCTGCTGTTATTTAAACATAAATGTTACACAAATTGCATTTTATTTAAGTCTGAGAGACAGCACAATAAGTCACAAGTCTCTTTTCATTCTTTTATTTTGTTCTGTAGAAGGATTCCTTCATAGTATTTTCTATGGCTTTGAAGTTTCTTAAATCAGGACCTTTGATTATTGTTCAAATAAATTAGAATTCTTAGTTTCCAATAACAGAATCCATTCAGGTCATGTAAAATAGAAAATGATTTTGTAAGAGCATGTTGGATAACCCTCAGCATCTGAGGGCTTGATTGATATTTTCTTAATTAAATAACAATTACAGTATTTTGAGTAAAAATTATAAAATAAAATAGAAATGATCAGATGATTCTAACAGTGAAAAATCTATTGTTTTTTGAATATACAATCATGCCTATAAATGTTTTGAAATCAAAATATAGATATTATAGTATAAAAAGGAAAATTGATAGTTTGATACATTTTTATACCTAAATACATTATTTTAATACTTAAAAATTTATGTCTGTTTATCAATATGTTATAATAATGCATAATGCCATTACAATTTCTACATTTAAACCCTGTTTGAAAATTTTTCAATGACTATCAAAATGGATTTTCTTTTTGTATTCATATTTATTTAATAAACCATGTAATATTTGTTAATCATTCTTGCATGTAGTTCATTAAATACACTTTCATTAATTTTTAATTTGAGTGTTTTCTCATGAAATAATAGCTATACAGAACATATATATGTATATATAATATATATAACATATGAAGTGATAGACTTTTGAGAACTGACGTACACTAGGCTACTTAAGGTCATTTCCCCCTGAAGTATAAAAACTGTTTTGTATTTAAATGAAATATTTGGAAATTTTGCAAAGATTTTTATTATTTTCATTGATTGGGACAAGATTTACTATGTTTATTACTAAATGTTAAAAGTATTTTTGTTTAATCTGAAATCAGAAGATGCTCTATTTAAATTTATAATTTTTATCTTTATTCAGCTTTGGTAATTCATACATATATAAGAATCTGTCCATTTCTTCTGTGTTTTGCATCTTATTTGAGTACAGGATTTTGAAGTAGGTATTGATGATCTGGATTTCTGCAGGATCTGTTTTGATTTCACCTTTTCCTTCCTAATTGCATGGATTTGATTATTTTATTTCCTTTTTATGATAAGGTTGGTTGTGTTTGTCTATTTCATTTAATCTTTCAAAGAACTAACTCTTTGATTCATTGATTATTTTATTATTTTCCTAGTCTCAGTTGTATTAATTTCTGTAATTTTCTCTTTCCTACATAATTTGGATTTAACTTGATCTTCTTTTCCTCGTAGTTTAAGGTTTAGCATTAGGCTGTTTACTTGAGCTTGTTCTGGTTTTCTGATGTGGAAGTACACCGCTATATATTTCCCTTATTAGATTGCTTTCACTGTGTCCCATAAGTCCTGGTACATTGTACTGAGGTTATTTAATTTCATCTGTGACCCACTGTTTGTTCAGAAGTGTGTTATTTAATTTCCATGTGTTTAGGGAGGTTTTCAAATTTCTTTTGCTATCAACTTCCACTTTCATTGCACCATGGATAATTTCATGGGATGATATTCATGGGATAATTTCAGTTCCATTGCATTTACTTAAGCATGCTCTGTGAGATAGTACTGCTATATTTAAATTTGTATCATTTTGTTAATCATGGTTACATAACCAAGGGCAAACCTCTTTCGGTCTCTGTACACATCAGCTATGAAAAAAGGGTTTTCATGGTTGGTGGAGCCTTCTTAGAAGTACTTAGCCCTGCCTTGGTGCCACATACAGGTGGAACTAAGTATATATCTGTGGATGCATTTGAGTGGGTTTTGTTTGTTCCTTTTTTGTTGTCCTTTGTTTTTTTAAGTTTGCATGCTTCAGGTTTGCTCAAAAAGATCAAACTGTTAAATTTCATAATCATGTTCATACTAAGCAGTTAACTCGTGGAAAAGGAAATCTAATCTAAATAATGCTTATTTACACACACATGCACACACACACAAAGGAGCTGCCTAGTTCTGGCTGACATGCTTGTGTGCTGTGGGAGCCAGTCTGCTCTTCGTGACACTGCCCTGTCATTACAGCCTCGGCCCTCTCACTTTTAGCCTGTGGAGTGTCTGGTAAACTGTTTAAAACAAGCCCCGAAGAAGCAAACTTTGGGGAAGCCAATTTTGTCACTTCATTTACATTATAACAAAAAAGCTCACAGACTTATGATTATAACAAATAACCACATGTCCCAAGAAAGATTCACTTGGGTTTTTAGATGATGGGAAAACGTGGTTTGAGAAAGAAGAGACGTTTGCATTCAGAGCTTACCAGCATTTGCCTAACTTTAAGGAGAATGATTTTATTTTCCTTGTATTTTTAGGATTTTTGGACTTTCCTAGAGAAAGACAGAATGCACATATTCTTAATTTGGGAAGTTTGGAAATCCTGGACCAGCTGTCAAATATGGTTCAGAATACAAGTTTTCTCTAATAATTTTAAGGTACCAGTAATATGTGTATTGCAAAACTCTTTTCTTAGTAAGTATAAAATAAAATCTATATAATGTTTTAAACTGGCCAGTTTTAAAGACCTATTTTTAAAATAATATCAGAAGCAAGTGTGGGAGTTCCAATACTTCCTTTGGACTTCTTTTTATTCACCAGTTTTTAAATTCAGCCCAGTTATAGCTGTTCAAGTATAATAATTCCCCAGTGGAGCCCTTTAGGTGAGTTGCTAAACACACAGAACTGCAAATTACCAAATTAATAATGCATATCAAAAAGTATCAAGCAAAAAATGTCCCTGTGGTTTCTAATCTTTCCTAGATAAAGGCACATATTTAGCATTAAACAAACTACACAGTGGAGAGTCAGGTTTTTAGAAGTATCATTTTCTCTCTTTTTTTTTTTTTTTTTTTTTTTTCCCCTGGAGGATGTCAGAAGCTGCTTGGAAAATGGCTTGCATGATACTGCGGCACTTATTTTACCAATGATTAGCCATATTAAAATGGTATTGTCAACTGCATTACCTAATAAAAATCTGAGAAAATACACTAAGAAAAGACAGGTGAAGATATTAGAACACAGGGTAAACCATATGATTACAGAGCAAAAGTCAAGGCAGGTTTGATGTAAAAAGTTGGCGTGAATAAATCGGTCAGCGGGACTTTCCAGCCAATGCACCTTCTGTTGGTGTCTCAGGGGGCTGGGTTTCTTCCCAACAAGACAGAACTAGGAAGAGCTCCCTCTTTTGTGATTCATGAAGCCACGCCTGAGTGTTTTTATAGCAAGGGAGAAGCAGTACCATGTTTTGTTTTGATAATTCATAGAATCCTATTAATTACAAGTAAGTCACTAAGAGGAGCCCAGATTCAAAGGAGCAGGGAGTGAAAACATCTCTTCCCACTACAGTGAGTTGTCAAAAAGATTTATGGATATATTTAAAACTGCTATGGGTAAATTATGTCAGTAAATTCTTGTAACACAGATTACATTAACTTAGATTTTCAACTGTGGGTTTTATGTGAGAAGCTAAATACTCACTGAAGCAGAGATATGCAAGTTGGCATACACATAGATACCCTTCCCATTAATTAATCAGTGATAAAATTCTCACTTGTGGCGATACTACAGAACAGAAATTAGTCACGAGAAGACGAAAAACCCTGAATATAGATAAATTATAGATAATATCTATTAGCTAAATTTTGAAGAATGTTGAGATTTTCAACACCAGGGAGCCCTGGGAGTTTCAAGCTGTTAAACAAGGTGAGAGAATGGAGTCCTTGACCCACTCACAGTGGCACAGACCCACTGTCTTCCACAGAACCTGTCCCAGGAGTCGCATAGTTGAGTGATAATAATGTAGTAGCCATTGTGGAATTGATTGTGTAGATTACATTATGTTCATTTTTTTCTGTGTACATTTTTACTTTTATAGTAAGTAATGATCACATTCACTGCGGGGCGTTGTAGTGTACATAACACATCTTAATGCTTTTCTTCTCTCCTTCCTCCCCCTACCTCCCATTTCCCTGTATTTCTTGGTCCACTTTCAATTTGAAAACCATCTGTCTCCCTTTTCCTATTATCTATCATTTATTTTGCTCTATTTATATTTTGGGTTTCTCATGTAAGAAAAAACCACGCAATATTTAAGCTTGCATGTGTAAATGTCTGATATGTTTTACATAACATAACGGTCTCAAGGTGCATCCATTTTCAAACAAATGACTGAAATTTATCCTTTATGGCAGAGTAGTACTCCTTCATGTATAAATACCATATTTTCTTTATCCATCAATTTAACTATTATGAATTGTGCTGTTATTAATAGGAGTGCGCATATATCCCTAGAATGTGATGCCTTTAAATCTTTTGGAATGAGAAGGGGAGTAGCTTCCATGAGAATAAGAATAGCTAGGTCAAATGGAATTTCTAGTTTCAGTGTTTTGAGGAATCTCTATACTGATTTCCATGGTGGCTATACTAGTTCACATTCCCAAAAATAGTATAGAAGGATTTGTTTTTCTCCTTGTAGCCTCTCTAGAATTTGTTGCTATCCAATTTCTTGAAGATGGCTATTCTTTCTGGAGTAAGATGGCATTTTAGTTTTGTTTTAATTTATATTGCTCTAATAGCCAGAGTTGTTGAACATTTTTTCATGTATTTATTGGCTTATGTACTTCTTCTTCTGAAAGGTATGTATTCATTTCCATTGCCCATTTTTTGGTTGGATCTTTTAGAACTTTTTAAGTTCTTTACATATTCTAGATATTAGTCTTCTGTCAAGGAATAGAGGGCAAATGTATTTTCCTATGCTGTCTCTTCAATGTGTTGTTTTTTTCAATTGTTGGGCAGGACTTTCTTGATTTAATATAATTTCATTTATTAATTTTTCTTATTATTTCTTGTGCACTTGGGGTTCTGTCTAGAAAGTTCTTGTCTATGCCTATGTTTTCAAAACTTTTACCTATTTTATCTTTCAGTAGATTGTTTTTTTAACATTTGATCTTTAATCCTTTTTTACCTTAGTTTTACATATGGGGACAGATAGTCAATCTTCTGCTTGTGGATAACTAGTTTTTCCAGCTCTATTTATGAAAGAGGCTGTGTTTCATGTATATTTTTAACCTCATTGATAAAGATCAGATAGCAGAATATGCACGGAGTTGTTTCTGTATCATCTATTCTGTTTCTACAAGTATGTTTTTTTTTTGTTTTGTTTTGTTTTTGTTTTTTGCAATACAATTCTGTTTATATCACTGTAGCTTTTTAGTATAACCTGAAGTCCAGGATTGTGATGTCTCCTGCTTTGGTCTTGTTTTTTAGCATTGCTTTCACCATTCTGGGTCTCTTTTGCTTCCATATGAATTTTAGGATTGTTCTATAGTTCTGTGAGAAATGCTACTTGTGTTATGATTGAGATTGCATTAAAACTGTATATCAGTTTTGGAAGTGTTATGTTCATTTTGTTTTATATTTTAGGTTTCATAAATGTGTAGGTGCATAAAAAGCTTACAAGTTTTATATTTATACAATTAAATGGCATTATGATAGCAATAATTTAAAATTTTAAAGGAAATATATGGGGAATGATTACTTTTCTTGGACACAAGTGATCTAAGTCATCATAGTAAACACAGGTGCCTTCAATATGGTCTGTGTAAAATTGTCATTAAGAAAAGACTGTCAATACCCTTCCATAAACATCAAGATAAAAAGAAAAATATGTCTGCTTCTAAAATCCTGGTTACATTATTTAGAACATGTTTTCTAAATTTTAGCAAGTGTTTATTTATACAAAGCTGAATAAAAGAGCTACACTAAAATATAATGTATAAAGTGAAAACTTTACACTTTAATATTTAAAATGCATAGTAAAAAGGAAGTGATGAAAGATGATGGAGATTTCTCATGATAGAGATTTCTTTAGATTGAGAAAAAGTTCTTTGTAATAAATCAGGTTATTCCTGTTGTGAAACTTCCATATGACTTGAAATACGTTTTCTATTGTTGGTCAAAATTAATTAGCAACTCCTGAATTTAATGTCGTGAGTAGCCCTGTAGAATTGCAATTTAAAACTATCAAAACTTAATGTAGAACATCTCAATCTCGCTGATATATTAAATTAATCCAAAAGTATTATGGAAACACTGTGAATTACCGTGGTGCTTAAATTTAGGCAGATTTGTTCATGAGGAAGGAGGATAACGATAATGCAAAGTGAAGTCTGATCTGAATCCTCAGCAGCAACCACGTATTCTTGGCTGGATGTGTAAAGAAAACCTGTTACAGCCCTTGTCTAGTACTAGCGCTTCTTCAAAATTTCACTAGGATGTTTTATAAATAAAAGAAAAAATGCAATCAAGGAAAAGTCTTCTGACTCCTTAATTTAAAATTTCCCTAAAAAATGAAAACCAAGACCTGTCACGTAAAGGTACAAGATCCCAATGAATGTAACTGTACTGTATACCTAAAATGTACCAATAAACTCAATGAGAAAAAAAACAAATTGAAAATTTCCCTAATGAATATTTTCATAATCATACAAATTTTTTGTGATTGTCATTTTATCTGGTAAGGATACTCTCTTTCTCATAAGCAAATGGATTAACAATGATTACTGTTATTGTTCATAAAGGCTATTTAATAATACATTCTTAAAGACTGGAATATAAGCAATTTTTATGTTCTTTTCCATTAGAAATGGTTCTGGTGTTAAGGGAACAGCACCCACAGGGCAATAAGTTTGCTTGTAATAAAAGTTAATCAACCAAGGTCTGTCTCAGGTATTTTTCTTTTGCACAGTTTCTTATTTCAAAGTGATTCTACATGTTTTATAAAAGTTAATACTTTGAGTACAAAACTTATTATTATTAAAGCAGAAATTATGCTCAGAAACATATGAAATTGGTAATAAAAATAAAAGCTAGGATTTGTTGAGTAGTCTTATCTGCTGTGTGTTGGGGTAACTCCCCCACACTGTATCATCTTTCAAGCCTCACAAATGTGTAAGGTGATACCATCAGTCTAGCCATGTCACAAGAGAAGAAACAGACTCAATAAGGTTAATAAAAGCCAACTGTCTTTAAAACAAGATTTTAAGTATATTTTTTTCTTAGGGTTGACAGAAGATGCGTGTAAGTCTATCAGTGTATTATATGTCGATAAGCTCTTTGTCTGGAAAGGTTATGAGAAAATCAAACCAGTCAATCCTTTGAGTTGTTCAAAGTAAAACTTATGAAAAAGGAACTCCTTTATTTTGTTAGGATGAGGGCTGTAAAACAATGGCTGTGAAAAGGAAAAATATATATGTATCCTGTGCAGTCAACAGAAGCTTTTTGAGTGATACTTTTTGAAGATATTTCAAATAGTTTAATCCAAATCATTAAGTGATGGATATTTAGCTATATTTTCTATAGAGAATAACAATGCCAAGGCTCTTCTGATATGTGTCCCATTTCTCCAAACTTCTATTCTCCCAGTTTTGAATCCCTAAGCAATAAAAATAATAAAAAAAACTGGAATGATGAGCAAAAATAATAACAGACAAAAAGTATTTACATTAAGAATAGTGAGCCAGAGCTGTTTAAATCTTAGTTTCAGATAAGGTGTCTAGGCAACTGGTGTTACATTTGAAATGTAATTGGTAATAAAATTATCTGCAAAAGCTCCCTGCACTATTGCAAAGAGTCTTTTCCAAGCTGGTTTTATTCGCATGGCTAATAGCAGACTTGCAGCCTCTGCAATAGTTTGTAGGAAGGAATGGAGATTTGAAGGCACCTCAGCAGAGCTCTGTCCGTGTGTCAAATTCCAGATCCCTTCAAGCCTAGGGAAGGGGCTTGAGGCTGCTCAGAAATTTTTATGCATATTCTGTGAAGAATGAAGGACACAGAAAACCAAAGTTGGACTTATGCTTCAGAAATCTAAAAAGTGGGGAAACATGGTTGGTCAGTTCCTCGGATGGCAGAGGGAAAGGAGTTTCCCATTAATGCAGTTTCTCAGAATGCAGGGCGCTTTGGTCTTTCCCATGCACTTGATAAGGGACATTTTTGTAAAATGCATGGTATTGACTTGCCTTATAGTCTCTATAATAGACTTAAAAAAACAAAAGGCCTTAGCAGCAAGGATGCAAATATCAGATACAACACCAGATAATCAGGATCTAAGAAATGATGTGTAATGTGGCCAGCTGGCCACGATAAGATTACGTAGATCAAGGACATTTCAAATGAGTGATCTCCCAGGAGGAGAGTGTCTAAATTGAAGACTTCTGGGCCCAGAAAGAATAAGTGTAGACAACCAGACAAGAAATTTTTTGATCTTTTTCTCCCCTCCATCATGAAGGATCCAGAGGAAACATTAATAAAACCCTGGAAAAGAGAGAGAAGGGACAAGAAGTTGATCATGATTTCCTTCGCTATTCTGATTTTGCCACATGTTTAAAGGAAGTTAGAATTTATTATTGTCCTTGGTTGAATATTCTGTTTATTAAAATGATTGTAAGAAAAGCATCAGAACTTTTATTACATAAGAGGGACTTAAAAAATTGTGGACCTATTCATTTTTTCATTAATGGCTTGAAGTAATAAGAGAAACTACCCAAATTTGTTTTCTGGTTATACCACATTAATTGCCTATACTTAATATAGCAGTTTCTGTCATTCAGAATTTTATCTATAGAGGCTGAAATCTTGAAGTCAAACATTTAAGCATGCAGAATGTTTTCACAAAATTGTAATGCATTAAAATAGAAAGTATTTAATCTCAGTAATTCACATTTCCTATAATTTTGAGCTTATGCTGTGGTCTAATGCAATATCTGAGAACATTTTTATTGTCTGAAGATATTACATAGCTAAGAAAATTCTGTGATTAGAAAATGTTTTCCTAGTTTAGAGATAAATCCTTCATTTAAAGTTCATTTGGAGTTGTCAATCAGTATGGTAATCTAACACTTTTTCTCCCTGGCTGCTAACTGTTATGTGACATTAGGCATCAGGCTCAATGACATAGGTCTCTGGAGACTGCAGTTTTATTTCTCTATGTCTCATGGTCATGGGGATTACTGCTATCCACAGAGGATATATATATAT
>NW_022900930.1:13949592-14099164 GCF_012274545.1 Fukomys damarensis
ACACACATATGGATACAGTCACAGGTATAGATATAGATACAGATATCTGTGTCTGTATCCATATCTATCTATATATTTCTCTATATATCAGACATAATATATGAGTCAGACTAATTTGAACTGCTTTAAATGCTCACAACAATTTCTCACTTAATCACCAAATTATATGAATACTGTTAACAAAGGAAATCATAGCTGTTGACTGCTATTATTCACTTCCTAAAATAAAATAGTGAACATTAATCAAGAAATGCTTTTTTTAATTGTATGGTCAACAGTCAACTTCAGAGCTTTAGAGAATTTTAAAAGGCAGAACAAAAAGATAAAGGTAACACTTTTCTGGGAGAAAAACTTGCATGTAACAGCAAAAATCAGAGCCCCAGACAATATTGCAAATATGAGATTTCTAAAAATCTACAATTTATGAAGCCCATTCCAAGTTTTGGACACAAGACTAATATTATTTTAATTGCATAGGAGGAAAAAGAATGGCTGGGTTGAGAGTGTTAAATTAGTTGAAGTCATCTGGGGTGTGAGTGTCAGAGATGGACACAATTCTAGAATTGTGTAACTGCAAACCTTATTCACTAAGACACAGTACCAAACTACCTCTCCTGAAATATTTTGAAGTTAGAATCTCAATCTCTTTAGGGATGGCTGGACAGAAGTTAGAAGATGATAATTGCCAGAATTTCTGAAAATTCTTGAAATCCTATTATTACAAAATTATAAGTAAGATTTGGCTGCTGTCAGAGAGACCCAAAGTAACAAATAACCCCCCCAAAAAACAAAACCATTCCACTAAACTTCAATAAATTTAATTATTTTAACTGTCTTTCTCCTGATTGTCTCAGAAGATATTGTCCAGGATGGCTTGGGGAATTATCTAGATTAGCGTACAAGTAACTATTTACCTCACATCCTCTTTTGTTAGGTGCCTCCATCTACAGGTCTAAGAGGATTCACTATCCCGTGCCAGGAGTCAAGCCAGGAGGCTGAAGGAGAGGGAAATGAAGGCAACAGGGCTTCTTTGTATGACCTGGAAGTTGCTATTTGCTGTAGTCTGGCTGCTTGTGTCACTTTAAATTCCTATATTGAAATCATAACCCCTAGTGCGACAGTATTAGATGGTTACTAAGCTGTTGGGTAGTGATAGACCATGAACACAGAAACCCTCCTGAATGGGATCAGTGCCCTCCTTGCAGATCAAGGCAATCTGTTTGCCCCTCCCTGGAGAACACAGCAAAAAGACACCACCCATGAGGCAGAAAATGTGTCCTCCACTGGTATGGATCTGATAGCAAGCTGACCTTGAATTTCTGTTTTCAGAATTGTGAAAAATAAATTTCCATTGTTTACAAAGCACCTACCTTATTGGTGTCTTTTTTACAGCAGCCTTACATGTTAATATTGCTTTATAAAAATGAGATAAGATTAACAGAACATAAAATTAACATTTAAAAATTTCAGTGTATATCATCAACAGGTGCACTACATTCCCAGAGCTGTGCTACCACCGCTGTTACGTGCCCCGCATTACTTCCACACTTCCCAACAAACTCATCTCTGCTCTGTTATGAATCACTCTCAAATCCTCCGTCTTCTAATCTACTTTAAAAAAAAAAAGCATATTTTCCTATTTTGGACATTTTGTATGAAGTGCTAAAAATGTGAGCACTGTCTTTTGCCTGCTGCCTCACCACTAAATTAAACCACATGTCAGCCTTGTCTCTGCTGTGCCCAGTGTACACTGGTTATGCAACAGGAAAACAGACTGTAAAAAACTATTTGGAAAAGACAAGAATCAGCAACCACAGAAGTCAGTGATTCATATAAAGTCCCCTGAAGTGATAGTTAAGTGTGCTGGTTAGGTCATCTTCTCTGTGAACTCTGATATTTCTCCCCAGTTTCTTTCTTTCTTTTTTTTGCGGGGGGGAGGGGTGGTTCCCGGGATCGAATTCTGGACCTTGCGCTTGCGGAAGCAGGCAATGGAACCACTGAGCTGCTAAATCCCCCACTCATATGAACTCTGATATTGCAGCAGAAACTTTCTTCCTTGTCCATTCATCTGCATAAGTTCTATCAGAACCCAGAAGTGATTTTAAGGGAAGTCCTTGGGAAGAACTGACTGTTTAAGATTTCCTTCTTGTTTCTATGTCTGTGAAAGTGCAGTTGTTGCTTTATTGGTTAGTAATAATTAGGAGTGGATCATGGTTTCTTTATCCATACAATTTACTCAACATTTTTCTGAGAAATTTTCTGGTATTTCTAGTGTTTTTAGTTTTCTTACTCCAGTACTCAGGGTGAAGGCATCGTCAAGGTAGGGTTTCAGGCCTAAAAATTTTATTTACTTGCTTCCCTACGCTCCCTTTCCTCCTTCTGATAAAATTGCAATTTCCTTGGAATCATCATCTTAGAATATATACTTAGATAATAAGGCAATATTCTTAATCTATTTTAGTTGTTCAGTGAACTCATGTTGACTCTTGTAGGACAAAAGTCTTGGTCGACAGACTTCTTGCTTAAACAATCTTTTCAAAATGTCTTTGAAAACTTACTTCAATTAGCTTTATTATTATGGCAAAGCTTGAAGTTACATATGCTCAAGTCAATTTGGATTTCAGAAAGTTACTGGAGAATGTCTATGTGAAAGAGCTGGGCTCTTTTCAAACTACACATATACACTTGCTAGTGTAGGGACAGTGGGATCCTTAGGTAGGGGACCAGGCTCCTTTGCGAGTTGGAAAGGGCATTATTAGCCTCTACATCTCAGCACACAGACAAAGCTGAGTTCCCGTGGTCTTGAGAGCTGCTTCTGTGTAACCACACTGAGCTGATAGCCTGTGGAATTGACACCCTCTTTTCTGTGACTATGCCGTCCCACACAAGTCCCTCCTTAAGGAGGTTGCTTCTCTCCTCACCATTCCCCTATTAGCCTAACAGACCTAGATCCCTAGCAATGAGTCCTATAACCATCTCATATTGACCCCGAGAGTGGGTGGAGATGGGGACCATACCCAATAAAACATGACCGTAGCCTCAGATTTGTGCTGACTCAGCTCTGGGAGCCCTCGCTCCTCCCGAGTGGCTTTGTAAAGCTTATTGCAATACCTTTGACTTTGCACTGGTCTCTTCTGACTCCTCTTCATCTTTCTCTGTTGGAGAGAGAGACAAGCTTGGTGAGGGTGAGTCTGGGGATCCCGAGACCTCAGACCTACTGGATGTAACACTAGAATTTAGTCACTCTTGTTGAATTTTGCTGAGAGTGCACTGAGACAACCAACACATACCGATTTTGTGACAGACCCTCATAGTTTCTCCTAGAGGTTCAAGCTCAAAGGTCCATGATCTGCCCTCTCAAGACATCAGATAGTTACCTTAAATGATTATCCCTAATATAAGAGGCGCTACTTTTCTATTGCAGTTTTTGTGTTGATTTAGCTAACTTTATGTGATTGCTAGTCAAGAAATCTTGTTAACTTTATCTTTATCTTTTTTATTGGTAGTGTCATTAAATTAAATTATTTTCCTCTACCTGACCATTAGTTTTAGAGATTGTTATTAAAGTAGGATGAGTCTATTACTGTGAAAATAAACCTTGTATATTTTTATATAATTTTAATTGAATATTTGGTAATTTTTAACAGGCAATGTTTTGAAATTGAGTACATTTATGTGTTTTGTATTTTCTCTTATTACAGTGCTAATTTTATTCAAAAATCAATAGAGTATTATTTTACAGTTTTTTAAAAGTGAAATTAGATATCTGATACTTGGACAATTATAGGTCTCATGTTATTCCTTCAACAAATTTCAATTATGAATCATTCAACTTGCTTTTATCATCATAAATTGTGTGGGAAACAGTCTATCCTACAGAAATCCATAGAGCCCATGGTTTCCCAAAGATCATTATAAGATCAATTAAAAAAGGAAGCAGTTCTGTAAACATATTCAGGCTTGGAATAGATGTGATTTTATATTACAAATTCAAATTTGACCCAAATTCTTGCCAATTGGCTGTAACGAACCACACAGATGGCTTGCAGATATGTTTTTTGTGATCAATACATTTTAAAAATTAAATTTAATTTAATGTCAGGTTCTAAAAATTCAATAACATAGACAAAAGTTATGTTTTTAGCTTTTCTTTAAAAATTAAATGCCAAGGTGTGACCGCAAGTGGGCTGAGTGGTGTTTGCCCTTTTAGCAATGGCCTGCTCTGTCGTGCTCAGGTCACCAATATTGGTCCCTTATTGCTATTATGTACTCCACATTTGGCCAAATTAATAGAATTTCACTAGAATTAGAAGCAAGAGGAAAGAGCAGAGGATCAGTAAAATCAGTAGCTCAGCCAGCTTTTTATTGAGATTCCCAGAAATGCTCAAATGCATCTTGCAGCCCATTCTTCCCTGGCGTTTCCAGGTATTTCTACCTTCTATCATCCTTTCCCCGCTGAAATGACCAACCGAGGTCTCTGTTCTTTTGATGCTTTATGTTTTCTATCACTGCTCAAACCATCCCCAGGGCCTACTGTCCTCTACCTCACTGAAAGGACAAAAATGAAGCTTTTTTTTTTTTTAATTGTAGCAGAATTAACTTGGCAAAGAACAGGGATCAGACACAGAGTGAAGATAATGAGTCCCATGATAAATTGGAAGGGAATTTTAGAATTATAGCAAGTAGTAAAATCCTGAGGAAGCTATTAAATCTAACATTTCTAATTCAGGTTGAAATGTTAATTTCATTTACCAAATACAAGTACAAAAATAGAGTTAATTATAGTTAGGAGATACAGACATGGAGCATTATATTAAGTCATTTGGGATAAATGCAATCTCTCTGTAAAATGCATTAGATATCTTGACTGTGGAAACTGCTCCTTTATTAATGCCTTACAAGACTAGGTTACAGTCACATATATGAAATGATATTCACAGATCCTTGAAAGTTTCTAACCCAAAAGGGCCAAAGTGACTATGAGATCCATGTCCAAAATGTAAAGAATATTGATACTGAGACTCAAACTCATTGTCTATAGAACAGAATTGTTTGGACTTGGAATTTGTGATTTCCTCACATTGTGAATATTTGTGCTTTATAAAATAAAAACCCTTTCCATGCAAAAGATGATGAAAAAAAATAAACATGGTATAAGGCAAGGAAAGAGGAATGTGTAGATAGAGGAGAGCAAGAAAAACATATTAGGCAAAGGTAGAACAAAAAATTTGTGGGGTGCACAACAGAATGCCCACCGTACTGCCCTTTACATTCTGCAGTCTACTGATACCAGGCTGATGCTGAGATCCTGCTGCCTCAGGCAGTGATCCAGTGCCCCAGTGGGGTGGTATAGTGCTGCCTTCTTGATTCCTGAAAACCTCGAGTGTGCGGATTTGATCACTGCTGCTGCGTCTTGCTTGTTATACTATTTTCATCTTTAGTCTTATCACTTTATACTTTTTACTCATGCTGAGTTACATTATCCAGTAAATAATTTCTCTGGACTCCAGTTCTCTAAGTTGTCCTGAATGTAGTTATGTCCTCCTAATTTATCTTCCTTTATCCTTTCTTTCTTTCTTTTTTTTTAAAAAAAGAAGTTTCAAACTTTATTGCTTTTGATGTTTGCTTCTTCTCCTCTCTGGCCCTGGAAATAAAAAGAAAAAAAAAGGACAGGAAGAGGTCTTCACATGGTTTCCCATGGCAGTTCACTATCTCTGTTCTTCACTCCATGGGCTTTGGGTCTCCGAGTCATCTTTCTCTGGACTCAGCTCCTGTGTTGCAAACAGTGCTGCTGACCTTGCGGACTGACCTTTTGTCGGTGCATTTTTGTTTGTTTTTTTTTTTAATTCACTGAAGAAGTTCAGGTACTATAATTCTTGACTGATTTACTTCAATCAGATGAGACATTAATCCTTCATAAAAATGTCAGCATATATGTTCCGTAAGCTTGTCTGTCTGTCTGAACAAAATTATTTCCCTTTCAAATATCTTTTGCTTCCCTAGGATGACTCCATTTAATCCAAAACATGACAAAGCATTTACTACTCTCTGTAACATTCATTATTCTTTCTTGGGAACTATTATATATTTTAAAACAATTTTTTTGACATCTTGAGTTCCAGTGTAAAGAGACCTGGATTCTAGTTTTGGTTCACTCATTCATTGATTGTACATTGTTGGAGAAGTCCCTTGCCTTCACTGTATCTCAGTTTCTTTATCAATGAAAGGCATAAATATTAATGCTAATCTTATTGCAGAAGACTTTTAGAAGAAAATACTAGGCATATGGGTAAAAAGTTTAAAAGTTTGAATGATGTACACAAGTACATTATAGTGTATTATCATAAACTGATACAGATATTAAATTACTTTTATAGTACAATACATTTTTGCTCTTCATAGAGTCATACAACTAAAGAAAATTTGGTACTGTGCCTCCCATGTAAGGCCCAATGAGGTCCCCTCTGCTAATCAGCGGAAAATCTGGAGTAAACCTAGAACTTTTGCCTCTTGCCTGGTTCATTTAAAACATACTTTGTATACCCTTTGCATCATTCATATGTATACACTGTGGATGTATGTAGCTTTATTAACACTCATTGCAAATTTTAATGATCTTAGTGGCAGAAGTGAAGAGGTTTTGCTCCTTTCTATTGATTCCATGAAATAAGGATGTACAGAAAATGCAATTACTTATTTAACTTTCAACATAATCTTGCCTTTTTTAAGGATTAGGTTTATTTTCTTGGAGTACCTAATCTTCTTTTCCAAGACCTACAAGTCCAAAGCTTCCCACTATATTTTCTCTAGTTCTAAGAGCAAAGATGTGATGTAATTCCCCATCTTTCTCTGCTCCTAGGATCTGGCTTCAGCATGTGAAACATTGCTTCTGCAGCTCCTCAACCCACTGTGGAACTCATTTACTAAAACCGGTGTCTAATAACTAGCAGCTGCCAGGTTAGTACCCTTTACTGGAGGGATATTTGTTTTTATTTTTACTATGGTGTTGATTGAAGTTTGCAGCCCTCTGCAGTTTGTCCAGTCCCCATTTTCTCAACAATATTCTATTTTTTTTTCTTTTTGGTCACTATTTCAGATGATCTCAGAACTTCAAAAGTTTCTTTCTGTAGTTGTCAGGGTCATTAAAAGTAGCAAAAACCAAAGAGAGATTATCTATTATAGGAAGAAAAGGTGTGAAGAGGAAGAGGAAATGGGAGGTGTAGGGGAAAAGATAGATGGGAATGGAATTAATATGAGAAAAAGAAAGAAATGGAAGCAAAGTCTTTGTAGATAGGGAGGGGTGGAGGGGTTGAAGGTAGGGCAGGGGAATGGGGAAAAAATAAGCACCAAGATGGATTCTGTAAAGGTGCAAATTTGGATGTCACTACATTGTATACCTTAAATGTACCAATAAAGTTAATTAAAAACAAAACAAAAAAAACAAAGACAGAGTCACAGGTTCAGAGCAGAGGGCTAACTTATTTCTTCAAGTTGTTTTTGATATAGTTCCTCCAAGACATCCGAACACCATTCTTTGTAACTTGTCTGCATTTTGATATGTTTGTTTTCTTGTGATTGTAACGGTGTAAGTTTTTTGAACACTTGAAAGGCCAAGTTGATTAGGATTTTTTTTTGTGAATAATAAAATATCCAGCATGAATTGTATTAAATAATGCAACTTCAAAACTGATTGATTCTATTAGTTCCACAACGTGCAAGGTTTATGCTTTTCATGTGTGGGTGATGCCTCTTAAAAAATTGGGTCTTTCTTGTCCACTGACTGTTTCTCTGTCTCATCTTGAAAAGTAAAATGTTGAATATTATGCTGACTAGACTAATTTATGTCCCATGCTTTTGTTCTGAATTGATCACTATTATCAGGTACAGAAGACTATAATTATTTTTTTCTCATTGAGCTTGTCGGTACATTTAAGACTATAATTATTGATTTAGGATAACAGGTGCTCATCACTGGGCTTGTGTATGAAGTCAGTTCCATCTAAATAGTATTGTTTGGAATGGAGAGGTGTTTCCCAACGAAAGTCTTTCATTTCATAGGCTAATATAGAATATTTTCTGGTATAAACCAAATCCATTCTTTACTTTTTCTAGAGTGCAACAAACATTAGTGTTGCATCCTGAATATTGGTAGCTGCCTATATCCTGGCTACAAATGTGGCACATGCTTCCTGGTCCCTTAAAGTTGGTCGACACGTCTCTCATAACAAGTTCTGGCCAATATACATTTTGGCCAGTGAATATTTTACAGGGTTATTCAGTGTCATCACTGGGCCCTACAACATAAATAACAGTGCAAAATCTTTAGGAGTTATAAATATTTTTCTCTATTATATTATGTGGTATAATTCCAAGCAGCAGCCGGGATCTTAGAGTAAGGTCAAGATAAAACTTTGAGAAGAACTCCCAGCTGACTCATGATAGATCAGGAGAATGGCTAAGCAAAGTCCTTTTGGTCTTTTAAGCCAATGAGAGTTGAGGTTTGGCTGTTACCACAGCATAGTCTAGTCTGTCTAGCCTACACATAATAATCATATGGAGCCTATTACAGGAGCAGCTAGATAGCCAGCAGCTATCATTCTAGTCACTGTTACGATAGTGTAAACATGATTTTGCCAACAGAATGAGAAAGGAGCTGATGTATCCAACTTCCACATTCTTTATTTGAAAGGAAACATGTTACCCTTGGCTTTCACTTTGTCATCAATGCTGAATTGAGTTGGCAACATCTGTAGAGACACTTACCACTTTGTTATGGAGCATAGTAATCTGTATCTTTGTCCAGTGGACAACCTAATAGTTCAAAGGCAACTTATTAGTTCAGTGCTTTACATGAGAGACAAATGAAGCTTCTGCATTTCTTATGTGTCAGCACTGGTTAATCTTCCCTGAAATAGCCTACCCATTACCCTAACACATATAGCAAGTTGAACTCACCACCACAGGATCAACCAACAGGAATTTATAGGTACATTTGCGTTGTAGCTCACACAAAGGATTGGAAAATGATCAGGGAACTTGGTCTCTACTTTTCATTCATGTATATATTCAACAAATTTTGCTGAATTACTACAGTATGGGTCAGAGATAGTGAGAAGAAGGGTATTGATATTACCAATTTATGGTACTTTCCATGAACATGCTTATCATGTAATAGGAAAGAAAAGACATACATAAATTAAGCATTTAGAGAAAACCATAAAGCCAACTTGAGTGAACACATCATAGAATGGTGAAAGTATCCTGTACTTTGAAGGTACAAAGATGTAAGATGAAGTCTGCTTTGTCTGCTAATAGTAAAGAAGTATCATGTCTGATAAATATAAAGAAATCTATTTTGTAGGCTTTGTACAGTTATTATCCTGTACACTGCCTAGAAGATTCATAGCAAATAGTAGGAATTCAATTGATGTAGCTACTATTAGTGGCATTTCCAAAAAGTGAGGACCAGCAAATTAGAGAAAATCTCGTTAAGGAGAAGACAATGGAAATCTTAAATCAATGAAATACTTGTGTCAGGAGAAAAAAAGTGTTTTTCAGGAAAAACTAAACAGATATGTGGAAGCAGAGGAGGAAATGCACCCAGGGTCATGGGGCACAGAGGAGAACAGATAAAATGTGACAGGAAGAGAATGATGCAAGAAGTGCATCTTCAGTCTTCTCTCACTGTTTTCATACAGAAAAGTACGGGTTGAGTCTACTCTGGGAGGACTTAAAGTATATACTTTGGGAGTGACTATTTTGGAAGAAGAATCTAGCCTTAAGATACACCTTTAGGCATGGGGAAGTAAATGGATAGTGGGAGGTCAGTAATACATTCTATCCCCGTTCCAGGATAAGGAACTATTCCAGGGAGTGAAAGTTTGTGGCCTCAAGTTTTGTTGTAAACCTGCTAGTGACAGATCACTTGGCAAGCAAACCAATTTTATTTGCTAGCAGGAGAGTTATTATCTTTGGGATGCTGTTCCCAAGGATAATACTGACTCTCTAAGATCAACTGTGGTCACCTGTTTGTATGGAGTATGGCTCTGGGGAAATGTCACGTTACAATTATAGTAAAAAATGTACTTTAAATACAAAAAAAATATTCTAGGTACAAAATGCAAATGTAATGGCCAGAGTGCTCCCTTCTCCAAGTGTGAATGCATATAGTACTTGAAAAGCTTATGTATTAAGGGATGTTTATTATAATTATTGTTATTATGACAAGAAAAGAGGAGATAGGGAGAATATGATGAAGACAATATCAAACTGGCTGCTTGCCAACATTAGTATGAAAAGGTGGAAACTCAAGACAAATTACTTGGATGAGATGTATCAATGGAATTTGCAGAAAATCAATCTACAGCTGAGGAAAACACCCAAGTGAATACAGAGGGTGTGGCAAGAAAAAAGGGAAATTGATTTTAAAATTCTATTTCCAGACCACTGTTAGTATCCTTGATAAAAATCTAAACTTCTAAGAGAAGAGAAGGTGGGAGTTGGAATAAAATAAAATCAATCAGATTAGACTTTCCAGTCCTGTAAAACTTTATAGGCCTCTTGACAATCATGAAAAGTGTTGCTTTCACTTACACAGTAAAACAATCATGGCTAGTGATTCTTCAAAAACACCTCTGTAATAGCTAGAGATCAAGTTGAGAGAACTTTGGACTCCTAAGGGATTTTTTTTTCTGTTCAAATATTAAGCCACTTAAAAGCAAAATGTCAGAAAGCCTGGAGAATAATTACTAACGTGTTCTTGAAGAAATGGCAATCAAGGGAATCTGCTAATGATATTATATGCCATTGAGTAGAAATGATTATTTGGATTGATGACTAATCCACAAGTATCCACAAACTTTAATAAGCACAGGATGGCCCAACAATTGACAACTATGAATTGCAGTGGATGAAGAGGGGGAAGCTTTCTAGCCTGGCTGTTATACCTTAAGGGCTATGGTATATTTGATAATTTTGTCAGGTCTGGAGGAGCTAGAGCTATTTGTTGAGGATATGGCAAAAGAACTTAGACTTCATGCAGTGATTAAGTTAAGCAGTTGAGCATTGGTAATACATTTTTCTTAGGAACATTAGATTTAGTGCTCCATTTCAAGTAAGTGAGATCCAAACTTTGCTTTAAATGGCCTGGAATTAAACTTGGTAGCTTTAGAGGCTCTCTCTATGGAATTGTGACTATATAAGGCTGGTCTCTCTTTTCATGAATATAGGCTTGGACTGGGTACTTAATCTAAGTAGAGTATGATGCTCTTTACAGGAAGGGCATATAATAAATCTATCTTTCAAGCAGTTTTAATACATTGCAGTACATGGAAATCTTTTGAAACAAGCCTTATTCAACAATAACACTAAATAAAAGAGAATTTCAAAGAAGAGATGAAGATTTGTGGCTCTCATTAAGAGGCTACTGTAGTGTGTTTTTTTGATTTCTCTATTGTTTTCTTTAATAGTCCTATGTGGCCAATACTTCTGAAAGGCAGAATTTGGAGGGTAATATTAGACTACTCAGAGTTAGACGAGGTGGTTCCTCTGATTGTTTCTGCTATACTTAATATAATACAGGCCATACAGGAAGCGTACCAGGCCAAAGGGGACTGGTACTATGTTACCTATCATGCTGACACATTCTTTCATTCTTTTAACTATCAGAGTTGGAGTTCAGCTGGTATGATTTGTTATATTGTGAAATGGACATCAGTACACATTTAATGTTTTGAAATTATGGACTGTGAGTTTTCATGCATGTGGCTACAATCTCATCAGGCAAGGCACAACCTTGGAAACAACTACAGAGAGTTAACGGACTTCAGTGAAGACATAAATCAAGGCATAACCTTTGAGGTGCCTCAAAAGAAGCAGCTCTGGAACAGAAAGAGTTGGGCTGACATATCCAGCTAAATTTGGAAGTCTGTCTGATTCCAGGAGAATCCTGGGAATTGTGTGGGCCAAAGTAATGAAGGATATCTTCCTCCTGAGAAATAAGCCCTTAAAGACTCAGCCAAAAGAATGACACTAGCCCACCCCATACCATTGGTAAGTACACACAGATCCCAACAAGCAGTGGTAGGGACCAGAGTGACGTGGCTCCAGACAAATCCTAGGTAGGGTCCACCCCAACCCCTGTGGCTTGGGCACACAGGCCCAAGCCAAAGGCCTCACAAGAAAAAGAGCTGTACAGGCACACAAGCATCAGACTGAGGCCCACCCCAATACCATTGGGAAGTGCTCAGAGCCCCTCACCAGAAACCTACTCAGGCACCAGGGACTGGGGTGCATAGCTCCTAGCCAAAAGCACTTCAAACAACAGCTACATAGGGGAGAAGGTCCTAGTGAGTGGCATGCATAAATACCTTCCCAAGTGTGCACAGGCCCCAGCCAGAAGCCTGCCCAGACCACAGGTCAGCTCAGCGATCCAGAAGGCAACCTTTTGAAACCAAAGAAGTGGTGCACTGCTGAGCAACAGAGAAAAGGCTGCTCAGTGGCTTGCTGAGATTGGAAGAGCACTGGGTGAGCAAAAAGTTGCCTCAACAAAGGCACAGCAGGCTGAACCTGTTGAAATGAGAAGACATGTAAACTGGTCACAAAACCAGAGTTCCAGATCCCCTAAGGCAACCACAAAGGGAAACAAGATGGAACAATCTGATAGTCAACTATCTGGACTCCCAGAACTGTCAATAAAAAGAATTTGGAAAAAAATGAAATCAGAAATAATTTCTCAGATGATAACAGAGATTGTGCTCAAAATTCAAGACATGATTAATCTAGAGTAAACACAGATTAAAAACTAGAGGAGCTGAGGAAAATGATGGCATCCCAACATAGGAAACAAATTGAGGCAATAAAACAAATGCAAACAGATTTTTAGGAGATTAAAAACTACATTGAAAGTTTACACTGGAGAATGAGCCAAAGTGAGGACAGAATATCACATATAGAAGATAGGACTGATAGGACTGAGATTAGTGACCAGGAAAATAAAGATTTCTCAAAAATAGCAAGGGACCACAAGGAGTCAATCTAACAGCTGCTAGACAATGCAAAAAGAACTGATCAGAGTCAGTGAAGAAACAGGAGAGAATGCAAATGAGATTTAAATAAAAAACTTTTCACAAAGGTAATGGCAGAAAACTTCCCAAGCATGGGAAAAGAAGTTGACATAAAGATAAGTGAGGCATATAGGACTCCAACAAGCCTTAATCAAAAACATCTGCACCTAGGAATATGATAGTTAGGATTCCAGAAACCCAACAGGATAACAAAATTCTATAAGCAGTTAGAGAAAAGAAACAAATCACATAGAAGGAAAGCCCATCAGAATCATAGCAGACTTCTTGACACAAAACTTCAAGGCAAGAAGAGCTTACGAAAAGTCTCAGCAGTTTGGTACCAAAGAAGGAGGAGGAGGAGGAGGAGGAGGAGCCCTAAAGAAAAACAGCCTCCAACCCAGATTGATGTACTTTGTAAAACTATCTTTCAAACTTAATTGAGAGATAAGATATTTTCATGACAAAGAGCACCTGAGGAGCTTCATGAATACCAAAGCAGCACTCCAAAAAATTTTTTTTTTAATTTTGCAGGAAAAGACAATGAGGATCACAACCCCAGGAAGCCTAGCACAATGAATCCATGGAGCACAACACAAAATTAAATGCAAAGGAGTAGAATCCAACAAAAAGAAAAAGTCATGACAAGGGTAAGTCAATATATATTAGTTATAACCATCAATGTTAATGGTCTAAATTCACCAATTCAAAGAAATACTGACAGAATGGATCAAGAAGCAAGATCCCACAATATGTTATATACAAGAAAGACACTTAATTAAAAAAGAAACTCATAGACTGAAAGTTAAAGGGTGGAAAACAATACTACTTGGGACAGGAACCTCCCAAAAGCTGGAGTACTCATCCTCTTTGCAGTTCAATTGAATTTCAAACCAACAGTGAGAAAGAGAAACAAAGAGGGACACTACATCTTTGCATAGGGAACAATCCAAGAGGAAGAGATGGCAATCAATAAATATGTATGCAACAAACACTAGTGCACCCAACTATATAAAAGAAATACTAATGGACATTGAAAATCAAATAAGCACAACTACATTAGTACTGGGGGACCTCAATACCCTATTGTCACAAATAGATAGATCGACTGGACAGAAACTAAACAACAAAATACTAGAAATTAATCCGACCCTTGAACAAATGAGCTTAAAAGATATTTCCAGTGTGTTTTACACCACAAATCAGAATACACATTCTTTTTGTCTGAACATGGGTTGTTCTCCAAAACAGACAACATACTTGCTCATAGAACATGTTTAACTAAGTGTAAAGGAATTGAATTTATATCCTGTGTATTACCAGACCATAGTGCAATGAAATGGGAGGTCAATAGCAAAAGTAACTGCAAGAATTTCATAAACCCATGGACAGTGAACAACTCCTGAACAACCAATGGGTCACAGAGGAAAGTAAAGAGGAAATTAGACAGTTCCTATTATTAAATGACAATATCAATACAACATATCAGAACCTATGGGACACAATGAAAGCAGTCTTATGAGGGAAATTCTTAGCAGTGAATACTCATATTAGGAACACAGAGTGAGCTCAATTAAACAACCTGATGCTGAACCTCAAGCTTCTTGAAAAAGAATTGCAGGGAAAACCCAAAGCTCACTTTACAAGGGAGGAAATTATGAAGATCAGAGCAGAAATCAACTCAGTTGATACTAATGGAATGATACACAGAAAATCAATGAAGCCAAGGGTTGGTTCTTTGAAAGAATAAACACAATTGACAACCCCTTAGCCAACATTATTAAAAGGAAAGAAAAGGAAAATATAGAAGGAATGGACAGATTCCTAGATACGTATGAATTACCAAAGTTGAAGGAAGAAGATAAAAAATTCTAAACAACCCAATATCAAGCAATGATATTGAAAATGTAATTAAAAACTTACAAACTAAGAAATTCCCAGGCCTGGATGGCTTTATTGCTGAATTCTGTGAGACATTTAGAGATGAGCTATTGCCAGTACTGTTTAAACTCTTCAATGAAATTGAAAGGGAAGCAATATTTCCAAATTCATTCCTGGAAGCAAGAATCACATTGATCCCCAAGCAGAGAAAGACCAAGCGAAAAAGAGAATTATAGACCAATCTCACTAATGAACACAGATGCAAAAATCCTTAATAAGTTGCTGACAAACAGAATGCAGAAGATCATCAAGAAGATCATATACCCTGACCAAGTGGGATTCATTGCAGGGATGTAGGGTTGGTTCAACATATGCAAATCAATAAATATAACACACTATATTAATAGAGCCAAGGGGGAAAAACATGATTATTTTATTAGGCGCAGAAAAAAAATTCAACAAAATCCAACACACATTCATGATAAAAACCCTACAAAAATTAAAATAGATGGTCTCTATCTCAATCTGATAAAAGCCATCTATGAAAAACCACCAGCCAATGTCATGCTAAATGGTCAAAAACTGAAATCCTTCACACTAAAATCAGGAACAAGACAAGGATGTCCACTATCACCACTCCTGTTCAATATAGTTTTGGAAACATTAGCCACAGCAAAAGGAAAGAGAAATAATTAAAAGCAATAAAGATAGGAGATGAAGAATTCAAATTGTGATTATTTGCAGGTGACATGATACATATATAGAGGCCCTAAGAATGCCACCAAAAGTGGAGTCTAGGTTATTAAGTCTAGAAAGACTTAATAACCAAACTCAGTAAAGTGGCTGGATACAAGGTCAATACACAAAAATCAATAGCTTTCTTGCACACCAACAGTAGACTCACTGAGAGAGAAATGGGGCAAACAATTCCTTTCAGAATAATATATATTAAAAAAGAAATACCTAGGAATTAACCTAATGAAAGTAATCAAAGACCTTTACTCTGAAAACTATAGAACCCTGAAAAAAGATCAAAAAGGATATCAGAAAATGGAAAGACATTCCTTGCTCCTGTTTAGAAAGAAACAACATAGTGAAAATGGTCATATTTTCAGAACTTCCATAGAGATTCAATGCAATTCCAATTGAAATTCTAAGAGCATATTTCACAGACCTTGAGGAAACAATCCAAAAATTCATTTGGAACATGAGGAGACCTAGACTAGCAAAGGAATTCTAGGCAATAAAGACAAAGTAGGAGGTATCACAATCCTCAATTTGAAACTATACTACAAAGCTACTGTGTTAAAAACAGCATGGTACTGGCAAAGAAACAGGACCACGGAACAGATTAGAAGATGCAGAAACAACCTCAGATGAACTCATCCACCTTATCTTCAACAAAGGAGTCAAACACTGTCACTGGAGGAAAGATAGCCTCTTTCGTAGATGGTGCTGGAAAAAATGGATTTCAACTTGCTAAAGAGTAAAAGTAGATCTATATCTCTCACCATGCACTAAACTAAAATTGAAATGGATTAACGATCTAAATATTAAAACTGAAACACTACACAAACTGGAAGCGAGGCTATAGTTAGAACTCTTGAAGATGTTGGCGTAGGAAAAGATTTTATGAACAAAATCTCAGTTACCCATGAACTAGCACAAATAATCAATAAGTGGGAAATCTTATCAAAAAGCTTCTGCACATAAAGAGAAACTATCAACAGAGTGAGGAGAAAACCCATAGTGTGGGAAAAAATTTTCACCAGGTCTTCCTCAGACAAAGGTCTGTTATCTAAAATACATAAAAACTTTTACAAACCACCCAGTCAAAAAATAGGCATCAGAAATGAGCAGACACATTTCTCAGGCAAAGAAACAGAAATTCCAAATAAACATATGAAAAAAATGCTCACATTACTGACAACAATGTTCAACAATGCTGAGATTCCACCTCACTCCAGAAAGAAAGGCAGCTATCATGAAATCAATCAATAACAAATGCTGGCAAGGCTGTGGGAAAAAACCCTGCTCTACTGCTGGTGGGAGTGTTGACGGGTGCAACCATTGTGGAAATCAATATGGAGATACCTTAAAGAACTAAGGATTGGAAGTCCCATTTAACCCAGCTATTCCCCTGCTGTGTATATTCCCAAAAGAATGAAAAGAATCATACCACAGTGCTATATGCTCACCCATGTTCATAGTGGCACAATTTGTAACAGCTAAAATTTTGAAACAGCCCAATTGCTTATCAGCGGGAGACTGGATAAAGTGAATATGTGTGTTTTTTAAAAGTAAAATGGAGTACTACTCAACCATAAAGAATGATCAATTAGAGACATTTATAGCTAAATGGATGCACATGGAGGCAACATACTTTAGTGACATAAATAGGACACACATGGGAAAATACTGAACAGTGTTTCTGTGTGAGAATCTGAAAGTATAAAGAAGGATTAAAAGGTATTGTAGATAATGTGAAATAGAAAGAGAAGGGTTCAAGGGAAAGGGGAAGTGGGAAGGGTAGAGGAAAGGAAAGAAGGGAATATAATTAATATTAGAAAATAAAAAACTGTAAACAAAGTCTTTGGAGATAGGGAGGGATGGAAGGTTTGGAGGCAGGGCAGGTGAATGGCGAAAAATAAAAACAGATACAGTATGTAGAGGTACAAATTTCCAATGATGAATATCATTGTGGTATGCCTAAAATGTACCAATAAAATTAATTTTTAAAAATGTCACTAAGAGATAGCTGATCTATTCAGATATTGACCAACACTTCCTTCCTCTGCTAGGAATCCCTGTGGCCTCAACTAATGTCACAAGAGAAAAACAGAATACCTGTAAGGTCGTGAGCTGAAATATACAGTGAAAAATTTACAGAGCAGAGTAATAGAGGCAGAGTGACTTAAGTCCCCACAATCCCTAGAGGAACACTTGGACCCAAAGCCCTTGGCGGAATTGAAGATTTGGGCTTCTTGGGTTTCGATGTGTAAGATGTCCGTGTGTCTGTTTGTTACGATCATTAAAAAGCAATTGTTTATTTTTTCCTCGATATTGATGAAAATGATTTGCATCAGAGAAATCTCAGGTGAGAAATGTCCATTAGAATGATGTTAAAACAATTTGAATAGAGATGGAACTGCCAGAAAAATTCCAATAACGTTGAAATGACATGTAAAAAATATAGTAAGAGGGAAAGTTCAGGGGACTTCGTCACACAGGCAAGGAGGATGCCAAAGTAACATTTTGCATTGGAAGAGCATAAGGATAATGCTGCCTCGTCTCTATCATTAACATTTCGTTTTTCGGTATAGATCATTTAGACTGGGGACTCATGAGAAAGAAGACTCTGCTTAGAGTTATACTTGGCTGAGGACTATAAAATGTTGCACAAAATGTTTCTCCGGGCATTTCAAGTGCTGCTTGTTCTCTGCGACATTTATGTATGATTGCAGACACTGGAGGCACTGTATGTTGGCTGTGCCCTACCTTCCTTGTGTGAGTCAGTACAGTGGGTGGAATAAGCATTCTTGGAAGGCATTCCTATGAGAGGTGGATAGCAATTACTATTGCACATGACACTGACTGAGAGCTACACAAACACACTCTACCAGGCACCAATCTAATGTCCTAGCGACTTATTTTCCCCCTAGCTGGATTCTCCCAAATTCTTGTCATTGTTTCAACACAAACTGACACAGAGTAAGAGTGACCATCAGGAAGTAAGGTTATAAAAGCTGATGATGCTATTGTTAAAGAAAGAAGCAAAGAAAATCTCATTTTGTCAGTCTCATATACCATGTGTGTATACAGTACTAGGGCCTTTTCCAGGGCCTTAGAAGACACTGGTGAAAATGAGGAACTCTAAATAATCACCTTCATTACCTTATAGTAATTCTGCTTCTGAGGGAGTCAGATTATGAGAGGATTTAAAGACATCAGAAAAAGCTCTGTTCAATGCAGTCTCTATCTAATATAAGGGACGTTATTATGGTCAGAGAGCTTAGAAATTCAGACATTCGTGAGTCCAAGATAAGTGATATGGATAAGTGATCTCTACTAAAGTTATCAAATCAGTCCTCATCAAGTTAACTGATTATAATATCAAGGCTCTTCAGAGAAAAATGTTTTAGGGGTATGGAAGAGTTATATTAAAGAAGTAGGATCAGCTTCATCTCAGTTAATGCATTAAATCATCCCTTGACTACATGAAATGGTTATCAGTTTCCCAAAGTACCACCAAAGGGAGTCTAGGTTAATCTTTTTTTTTTCAAGGGCATCAGACATTTCAGACTAAAAATCCAATGTGCTCACTCTGATTTATTTTTTATCTTGTCTAAACAAGTTATTGAACACGAGCATGCTTCTTCACTCGAAAATCAGGGTGTGTGCAAAAAATTATCAAAATACTGGTCCTGTAGCAACTGGTATTAAAAAAAAAAGCTTCCATTGTTAACACAATCAAAAGAGTAACGCTGCATTGGAGTCAATGGCCCTGGAGATTCATGGAGATTCATTCTCTTAGTGATTTAAGACAGAAACGTGTTTTACAATTTTCAGTTGTGCCTCTCCATTTATGTGCAACGGAATATTGCGGGCCCTTCATATGTCATAAGCACTTCAGACTAACATGTCTTCCATAGAAAATCATCATTTGTTTGCACATCTAACACTCATAAACCTGTATTCTAATTTATATTTTCTACACTATTAATGCTCCTACCTCCAGCTTCAGTACTCAGTTTTTCAAACAACATCCTGTCTGGCTGTCTTGTAACTCTTCATTATTTTTCCCATGTTCACCTTAGTAATTTCCCTGCGGGCTCTTTTGCCTTCCTCTTCAAATCTACATTTCAAAATGCAAATACATATGTTTTGCAAAGCAAAACAAAAACAAATCCAATTATGGTCATCATCAATTTAAAATTATGCTTCGCCTGCTACCAACATAAGAACCAATTTCCATAGTCATTCACAAGGTTTCCTATGTTCTTGTCCTCGCTGATTTTTGCAGCTTACCTGTCACACTTGCACCTCCCTGCTGCATAAAAATATTTGAAATTTGTTCCTTCGTGTTCGTGTCTTTGAAGAGCTAATCTTGTCTACCTGGAAAACCCACCCCAACTTCTCTGCTATAAGACTAATATTTTCTCCTCCTTTAAAATCATTTTTGCTCTGTTCTCAGTGAAGAACTCTTAAGTGATTTTTAAATCTCCTAAAAGATTATGAAATTAGATCAAAATTATACATTTAATTACCTGTGAAAAAAGAAATTATCTTATTTGCTTTGAATTTCTAGTAGCCATCTGTTATCTACTAAATAATAAAATGAATTCGTGCAATAAATTAAACAATCCAGACTGTAACTAGCACAGGCCATCACTAGCCCACTAAGGGAGACAACATTTTATTCAAATTTTCAGATACTGTATTTAAAAGCAAATAAAGATTTCCTATATAACCAGCATAAAAGATAATTAGTTCCAAGTACTATAATGAGGCAGAAGACAATCAAACCAAATTCTAAATACCTTTGCATTTGATTTATCATTGATGCTGAACAACTAACAATGGTAGATTTCTGTAGGAAATTTTTGGGCTGTCAGTTTTATAAGAGAAGAGGAAAACAAAGAGACTATAACTGATGAATGTGCAGAAGCTCTTCTTTAAGGCAGACCTAATAAAACTGGAATATGGGACACAGATTTCCAAGACGTTTGAGATACAAATATTTTTCCATAAAAGAAGATCAACAGTTTACTAACCAGTGAACTAACATGTTTATGTCTGTGTGTGAGTGTGGGGTGGTCAATAGTTGAGCTCAGTCTTATGATGCACCCTTATACATTTATTAGAGCGGTTTCGATCTCATTTATAAATTTAAAACAAATTGTTAACATTCAGTTGATGCCAGTTGCACTTAAAATGTTTATTGGGATAATCCTTTAGTCAAACTTACTTTTAAATTAATAATTAAAAATATTTCTGATTTGTGTTATAAATATATGGGGAAAAGCAGTAGTATTCAATGGTGTGAAAAATAGAGTGGATCATTTGCTTGACAATGCAGTATTTATGAGCGTCTTCGATGGCCAAGGGAGTTCAAGATAGACATGTTGTGAAACAAATTAAACAAGTTACATATTTTGAAATTAGTCTGCCTCTTCCAAACTTTACAGATTTATGCAAATTACTATACACATAGGCTTACAGAGATAATTTAAAGTAGACTTTATTTTATGTTAAGAAATTGTTAAAATGTGTGTATCACTGTTTAGTTAAAAGTCTAGTAACTGTTTTATTTTATCATCTTGAATAAATGCGTCTGTAGCTCCTATGTATATGACTAAATTTATTTCTATACACCTTTTAACAATATGGGACAAGAAGTAAATTGTTAGTTGCAAATGCATAAGTAATGTTTCTTCCTCTACATCAGGTAGGTTGGGTCCAAAAGTTAAGTGAGGGTGAAGCTTTCTTAATGAATCACATATTGATACATTGAGACTCTAAATGTACTGTAGACTGATTATCCTAATTTAATCACACACATCCCAAAGGACCAAGACTATTAGCCAGTAACTGTGATTTTCCATATTTTAAAGTTTACACATTTAAAAAAGAAGAGATCAAACCCCTATCTCAACTTGATTGTGTTTACAAAAGCTTTGCCTCAGGAATTTTCATGAACCTGAGTGTGCAAAATTTTTAATCAGAAGACTGTAATCTAAATATCTTAAAGCAATGCTTTAAGAGTACTAGCAATCCACAATTTCTCTTCATTGTCCATCCTGGAAATCTAAATACATATATCTAGTAAAAGTTTCCTCTAAAATAACAGAACTTGCCTTTTATGTACAGACTAACAAGGAATCTCAAGACTGACCCAGTCTTAAAAAAAACGTAATAGGCTGATCACTCAGTTACATCAAACAAATCTAAAAACAAGAACCAAACTTATCAAAAGCTTTCCAAGTAACTTAGCTGCAACCCAGAATAAATCTCAAGAATATTTACAGGGATATGAGCATCTCTACCACTCAGTCAATTAAAGTTCACAGTACTTGTCATCCAATAAGAAGTGGCCAGGTACACAAAGAAGCAGGAAAATACAAACCAGAAAAAAGAAAAAAAAATCAATCAAATAAAAGTGACTCACAGAAACAAGATAGGATAAAAACACACTAAACAAAGACATAGCAATAAAGACTCCAAAATGAAACACAAAATATTTCAATAAATGAAAAGAGCAGCCTTATAAGTGTATAATTGGGGTTCCCAAAAGCAAAGCATTGTTCAGAAAACATATTTCAAGAAGGGATGATTAAAACTTTCCTGAATTTGTTGACATGCATAAAAAATACAAATATGTATTCAAAAAATCTAGGCCCAAGAAATGTAAAGAAAATTATATCAGAGCTTGTAATAATGAACTTGCCAAAGATGAAAATAAGAAGGATATTGAAACAAAAAGATGACATATTATATAAATACGAACAAGCACAAAAAAAGTGGCAGAATTTCTTAAAAAATAGGAATAATGTAAATAAGTGATAGAACATCTTCGGATGCTGGAAGGAAACAAAAACTATCAATCTAAAATCCTATCTCCAGCAAAATTATCTTTAAAAAAATGAAGCAAAATGAAAATACTTCTTTAGAAATATGAATGTTGATTTATCAGTAGCAGAGCCACCCAATGAAAAGTAGTAAAGAAATGCTTTAGGCAGCAGTAAAATGATACCAGACTGAAATATGATTGACATACAAGATGAAGGCCGTGGGAAATGGCAGTATTTGAGTATACGCGAGCCTTAGTTTGCTAGACTAGCTATAACAAAGTACCGGAAACTGGCATCGCCTAAAACCAAGGGGATTTATTGTCTCAAATCTCTGGAAACTCAAAGTCTGAAACTAAAATGGCATTATTGTTATGCTCCCTTATCAAGCTGCAGGGAAAATCTTCCTTGCCTAAATTTCTAGTAGTTTTCTGGCAGTACGTAGCATTTGTAGCTTACACGTGCTTGTCTTCTCGTGCCCCCCCCATATATATTCTTGTGTCCCTGGCTCTCTTCTTGTCTCTTTATTAAGGACACCAGTGAGATTGGAGTAAGGGCCCACTCTACTCTGGTACAACCTCACCTTAACTATAATTAATTAAAACTGTAGTGGTTCTATTTTCCTCTAGTTAGGACTTCGTGATTTGGGGGAAATTACTCAATCCACATGGTTTTCTCTTATTTCAATTTCTTTCAAAGTTAATTGTCTATTTAAAAAAATATAGTATGGGGTTATTCTGTTTAAGAACTCCACACATCCTCCTGTTAAGTTAACTGCTGTTTCTAAGTCTAAATTATTTCAATGTGAAAAGCAGATGTTTGTGAATGCCGTTTTTCTTGTGGAAGTAAGCTTGAATAGAGACATGGGAAAAATTTTCCAGCCAGAGCTTGCTTCATCAGTGAGAACCCTTGGATATTTTTATTTGCATACATTATGGTCACATTTTTCAGGTCCTTGGAAAAAATCTGGTAACTCAAAACTATATGACTAATCTTTCGTGTAATATTAGACATCATTTAGAATCTCAGAAACAACTGGTTCTGCTCATTTGGGCACTGCAGTCCGTGAAGGGATATTTCTGTAGCGTACACACAAATAAGGAGGAAGGAATCCTAAAGACTCCCAGGGAAAAATGTATGAGGTCAGAATCCTTAAGTAAAATTGTCCCTACTCTGACTGGTTTATATCCCGCCGTATCTACATTTCCTCAATCAGCAGAGGAAACAGGGAGTGAAGTGCTAATCTTAAATTTTGTCATTTGAGACTCATCTCCCTTGCAATCACAATGCTGCTTTCTGTCCATCATTGCCTGCTGCTATATTCATTATCCCCCTTGAATTGGGTTTCACATCTCTATTTGGCAATGAACTTCAGGTCCCTTGAGTGTTTGTTCACTCGCCCAGCCATGATTTCAAGGTTCCTAAAGAGCTGAAGCCAGAGGCACCACCAGCATCCCAGACACAGCCAGCGTGAAAGTGCACAGCCTGTTCTGGCTCGAGATGTGCCTCCTCTGTGCTCCACAATCTTCTGTGGAAAGAAGATATTTATAAACCTATGTCCAAGCTTCTTCACATTCTTTAATAGGTTTTATGAGGCAATAGAGACCATTTCAGCTTGTTATAATATCACAAGGGAGGTTTCATACTCTCAGAAGAGAACCACCACTCTCCGTTGACCTTATTAAAGAACCACTTAGGTCAGAGCTGCTTGACAGATGTTATAGAATGCAAATGCCCTAAAAATACTTGTTCAACAAAAATTATTTTTTTCAGCTTTAATTGAGTTTATTGGTACATTTTATGGATACAGTACAGTTACACTCATCATTGGGATCTTGTACCTCTACATGACAGGTCTTGGTTCTCATTTTTTCTCCTTGTCCCTGCCCTCCCTTCACCTCCTCCTCACCTCCCCAGCTACAAACACTTTATTTCCATCTTTTCATTATCTCACATTTTTTTTCTTTTCCCTTATTCCCCTTCCCCTACCCATCCCACCTTCCCTACACCTTTAGCCCCTTTCTTCCCATTTCACAATGTCAGTAATCTTATTAGGATCTTCTGTATTATTGCTGTTTATTCACACCAGATAAACTATTCGGTATTTACACATGTGTGCCTTATTTATTTCACTTAGGAGTATATCTTCAATATGTATCCATTAAGGAAGCTTACCAGGCATGAATAATGTGAGTTTAGAATCAACAACTTGGCATTAATAATGCCCTTGACCATAGTTTTTGAGCAGCCATGGCTGTTTGAAATATTGCTCACAACTAAGAATGGTTATAATCCATCTAAGTTAGTTAGTAAGAAAAAAAAGACCTATTACCTGAAATTAATTCTGTTACTGACATTAAGGTGGATGGGTTGTCATAGTAAGAAAAGGAAAGTTATAAAGCTCAACTCATGGCTTTACTAAGCCAAATACTTTGAGCCCACAGAAGGGGTATATGTTAAATCCTCAGGGGTAGGTAAAGAAGCCAGGGGACAATAAGACTCGATAAGATTTGCATGAAAGACTCAGTGTTACTATGAGGAAAGTCACTGAAAAAAATTTCTCACACTAAGCCTTTATTCAGAATTACCTACCTGCTCGAAGTTCTGATAGGTCAATGTCCAAATCAAATTTCCACCTCTTCTTCCTCAGAAGTACATACTGGAGAATTGCAATTTAATTTATTTTATCAATGTTGTTTTAATAACTTACCTTTATATTCTTGCATATTGTTAGAGTGCAAGTAAATATCAATATAGATGTAAGCAATTCCATTCTTAGAAGTTAATAATTTTCCTATCTTTCCTTCTTTCCAGAAGTTTTAAAAAATATAATTTTTATTATGACATTTTTGTGATATATAATGAAAATATTCATATGGGGAGCTAGCGCATATACATATCACATCTTAATACTTTCCTAAGGTTTTTAGTGCCACATGCATTTTTCCCTTCATCCTACAAGTCGTTCTTTTGGTTTTATTCTAACATGCAACTTACTGATCACTCTTTGTCCTTTATCCCATGAGGATAAAACTATTTTAAAAATGTTGGTGCCATTTATTAGGTAAGGGATGGGGGAATATATTAAAAGGGAAATCTTGCACAAAAATTCTCAGCACTTGCTGCCTTAACTGAAGTTCAGCCTACAGTCTCTTGATCCCCCAGTAATTCATAAGAACATCTTGCTTTTTATTAGCTTGTTTCGTTGTGCTTGTATGGTTCTTTGAGGCTGGTCATTCTATGACCATCATCCTATCCAGATTCCTTTCTCAGTCTGCTCCAATATCATTTTTGGCCAGAAGAAGAGGAAAAGATCAACTAATAAATCTGATTTTTCTTGCAAAAAATCATAGTTCTGAAGAAAGAGTCATTGTAGTACCCATTATCACCAATTAGAAAACATGTTTGCATTCTTATTGGTGCCTCTGGGTACTTATTGCAATAATTTCGGGCTCTTTTGCATTTGTCCCTTATCTAGCTGTTGTAGCTTTTATGTATCTGACCTGCTGCTAAGTATTGTACTACTATAGATTTTTATGCTTTTATTCTATCCATCTTACATTGCTAGGAATTAATGAATTAATTAACTTATTTATTATCTGGATATTTATTAACAAAGACATTCAGAAAGTTCTTTTTCCTCTTAAATATTTATACACATAAATGACATTTGTTTTCTAGGTGTTCCGCCCTTTTACACAACATATTAATCATTATCCTTTTATTTTTAAAATATACTTCAAACCAGATGTCTTTTTAAAAGCTTTTTTCCTCTCATGTGAGAGATTCAAAATTATTTAAATTAAGACTGCACTCTGTAAGATCCCAAGTTTATCTCTTATAATGCAAGACTTATTTTGTTTTCCAAAGTAAAGCTGTGAATCAACTACAAGTTTGAACAGACGCTGTCACTGAGAGATCTTGAAACATGCATCATTTGTTAAACCTGTTTTATGTAAGCTACAACTGTCACTCCAGAACAAATATCTTGATTATAGAAACATTAAAAATCTATCTTTTCCATGGCAAGATTAGCCTCCGTGTTCAGAGAGATTTTCAGGGACTAAAAGAAACTCTTTTGTACTAAATTACTTTTAGAAATCATCTAAAAGTCTCTGTGAGGCCACCTATGTAAGTTGTCCTTCTCTTAGCTGGTATAAGTCAGCAGATAGCACATCCTCCCAAAAGCAAGACGACAGAAATAGTGAAATGTGCTAAATATGCTTCCACTTTCCAAATATGGCTCAGTCAGCCTGATTTTCCAGGCTCATCTCATAGACCGTCTTGTGAAGGAAATAAAATGCATCACTTTCCATTGATCACAGTTTGCAGATGCCCACCTTGATTTCATTTGGAGAAGGAGAAGCTGCTCATAGGAATCCATTTCCATAACTTCATGAGAGATTTCAAGCTGGTGTTTACTCAAGCACAGGTTAAAACGCTCACTTCTGAGTAAATATTTGGGACCCACAAAAACATTGTTTCAAAGTAAACTTACAGAGTAAATTTGCCACATTTTAGCAAGAAGTTCCTAACTAGATACCAAGTGGATACCAGGACCATTCTCTTGAACATGCTAGCTTGCAGAACCATGACCTAAATGAATCTCTGTTGTTTAAATATTACCTGATCTATGGTATTCGGTTATGGAAACAAAAACTGGACTAAGGGAGAAACTCTTCCCCTCAGAACCCGAATGATGCACAGATGGATTTATTACATCTTTATTTCATTCACTGTCTTGGCTTCTGAGTTCTGGGGGATGATAGACTACTTCAAACTTAACCAAGTAGAAACCATATCTGTACCTGATTAGGCAAATACCATTGTTTTTTGCTAGATCTGACAACAAAGCCTTGCATGTGTGGCCTAGGACTAATACGTAGTAGAGACTTTTCCCTTTATAACAGAAAGATTTGAAGAGTTTTGCCTATTGTGATATTATACATTTGTCTTGTTCAGAATACATCAATTCTCTCACTTTCTTTCATAGTCTAGCCTGGAAGAACTTGGCCCAATCAGACCATTCTATACAGTGTCATATTAGTGCAGTCATCAGTGATATCCATTATCTTGGAAGGGCAAGGCTTGGCAAGCATGTCGGAGGTCTTGCAAAGATGCATGCATTCAATCTGGAGATTGAAAACTAAGCATTATGAAACTATATGTGTCCACCACACCAAAGTATTCCTTGTGGTCTACCCTGATCTCCCTTCAAGGTTGAAGATGGTCATTCCCAGCTGACAAAATTCTGGTGAGAAATCACAGCTTGGATTTTCTACCTTCTCAATCCTGTTTTATTCACCAGCTCACAGGAGTAGCCTAGGCACTTCCTATCATGATTGTGCATGAAGTCACTGTCTCTGAATCTGTTTCCTTGAGAGAGAATCCAAAACATTTGAAAGTTTCTGTAAGATCCTTGCTCCCTCATATATATTTCAAAACCCTGAATATGAAATCTTAGGGAAACCAGTGTTTTCCATAGTTTCTCCTAACGAAATGAGACACACCAGCATAACATAACTGTGTTTGATCAGTTTGTAATATAACTTTTCTAGCACATAAATTATTCAAATTTCTGGGTGCAGTGACACACACACTGAGGGAGGCTGAGGCAGGAGGCCTGCAAGTTCAGGTTCTGCTAGAGCAACTTAGTGAGACATTGTCTCAAAATAAAAGTAGAAAAAATGGTGGGGGATACAACTCTATGTGAAGATGATGGGTTCAATCCCCACTGTGCTAAAACTAAATAAAAGTATACCCTATAAACTATGAATTAGATATTTGAATAATATTTCAGAGTCAGCATTATACACAATCATTACTCTATTGTAAATTACATGTTTATCTAGCAACTATAATTTTACACAACTTAGTTGGTATTTTTATTTTATTATGGCCAGGAAAAAGGGAAAGAAGTGTCACATGTGCATTTGAGAAAATGCTGCATATACAATCTAGATGATGCAAAATGTAGTTATGGTGTGATTAGTCATTAAAATAAAATCTTAATACCCCTACAATCATGGATTTGATCTATAATCATGAAGTGAAAGCAGATGCTCAGATAAGTGGCTTTGATGCTGATAAGATGCTGCTTAAATTACACTATTAATACAATGCAAAGAGGCTTATCTCACTGAGAGTCTGGACAAGCAGCACATAATATGGAAAGAGCTGCGAAAGGGTCAAGGAGGAGTGAGATTTTTATTTCCAGCAGATTTAACTCCAAAGAAGGGAGGCGTTAAAAATTACATAAGGAGGCTTATGAAACAAAAGTAAATGTCTTGTTTCTGTTGAAGCAAGGATAAAATAATAATGAAGCTTAGAGTTTCCTCCAACCCTTATCAATTGTGATCAAAAGGCAAAAGCGGACAAAAACACTTGCATGAAGACATTTTTCAAGACCCTGAATGTGTACCAGCATGTATACTTGAAAAGTCTCACTATGAGATATTAAACAATTTGTAGGTAAAAAAAGGAGTTTGCTTAGTTCAGTAATTAATTTGAAGGAAGTTCCCAATTAAAATAGCATTTAACTAATCTCTGCTTTACACAAGTGTTTTATGAATCCTTTCAGAAAAAAAATGAAGACTCGTTTAGTTTTAGTATGTTTGTCTCAAACATCTACCATGTAGTCGTATTTTCTCAATTTCTAAAATGTGAAAGTAACCACACAACGATAAACTTAATGGATATTTGCATATTCATTTCGCAAATAAATATAACAGATTTAAAAGGAAAACATTGTAATACTGCGGTCGTTACTGAAGCCACCACTGAGCCTTAGCAGAGCAGCTGATGCTGCTTGTGGCCTCTAGTAAAGGCCATGCTCCCCCTTGTCCCCACTGGGCCCCTTCACACTGAATTTTGTGATCAGCATTTTCCTTTAGTTCATCGCTTCCCTCATAAAGATCTGACCTCAAGTAACACATCACAGGCTTTATTTGGCTGGTGGAAGTCATGTCACAGTGCTGTCTTCCACAAGGCATTTCTCGCTCTTTTCACATTATACAGTAAGACACTTCCATGATGATTTGTGCTGCGATGATTCCATCACTGTGATTACTCGTTGTAATTCATTATGTAAACATCGTTATTGACTGTTTCGTAGAATATATGGACCATTTAAGAAGGCTAACTTGTTTATGACTCTAAATTGAGTCTTTAAATATTCTACATCTACAACACCTAGGTACATATGAGTTTTAATCAGTAACCATGTGACATTTTAAACTTTTTGTCTGTTTAATTTATTGTTATTCCTGTTATTTATTATTCAATTCTTTTTTCTTTTTCTGTTTCTTTTAGATTAAATTACCTTTATTTCTACTTCATCTTTACCCCACTATTGCTCTAATTTGTATATCCCGTTGCTTTATTTATTTCTTTAAGGGTGGTTTTAGGATTTCACTGTATATCATTAACTCATTGTCTTAAAATAAAATTGTTTCATTTTTTTTTTTTTTTGGTACCGGGGATTGAACTCTGGTCTTTGCACTTGCAAGGCAGGCCACCAAACTGCTGAGCTAAATCCCTGGCCCTGTTTCATTGGCTTTAATAGAAGAACATTATAATGTCATATTGCGTTTCACCCTGCTGTTGTTGTCATGTATTTTAATTTAACATGTGTGATAGATAAGACATTATTGTTCCTCGTTTTAATAAGGACTTTTCTTTTAAAGAAATCAAACATGTGAGAAAGGAAATCTGATTTAAAATTGCCTTAGCTTACCTATGCATTTACTATTTATGGCAATCTCAATTCCGTTGAGTATATCTTGCCTTTTATTTAGCTTTATATTACTTCATCCTTAAGAACAACCTTTAAGGCTTCTTTCATTATTTTGCCTTACATTTTTGAAAGATGTTTTAAACTATGCATAGAATTTGAGCTTGATGGTTTTGTTTCATTTTTCAGCTTTTCAGAGATGTAATTCAGGCTTACAAAATTTCGAATGAAAAGCTTGTTATTGTGTTTTTCCTGAATAAATAAAGTGTAAATTTCCCCCTCTTAAATTTTTGTATGCATTGTGCTCATATGTTTCTTTTCTATATGTGTTTGTTCAACGTGGGGCTCATTAGCTTCTTTTATAAGTGGACTTTATTTTCATTAAATGTTTAATATTCTGTCCTACAGTCACTGTTTAGCTTTATTTTATGTAAATTTCATTTTTCTTTCTTTACTTCATTTTAGATAATTTCTAACATTTTGTCCTCAAGTTCATTGATTTTTTTTTCTTACTTGCTATTCAATCTGTAGTTAATTTTGTTCAGTGAAATATTCATCTTAGATACTATAAATTTGATCTTTTAGAAGCTCCCTTTTAATTTCTTAAAACATCTTTAATATCTCTCATTCTGTTTATGCTTTTGTTTAAGTTTCTGAGCACATTTGGCATATTTATGGTAGATATGGTAAATAAATAAATAAAAACGACAGCTATATAAAATATTATAAACATATTAAGGCACTCAATAAATTCTCAAATGTGTCTGATGACTGGGTAGAATTAGATAAAGAAGCGAATTTTAAAAGAATGCTCTGGTTGTGCACCTGAAGATAAGACAAGGGACATTTAATTACAGAGAAGGTGGGGAGAGACTTTTGCCTTGGGCTTTACTAAACCACTCGGCTTTACTACCACTAATTTTAGAATTTAAAAAAATGTACTTCTCTTCTACTACTTTTTAACATTTCATTTCAGTAGGTTAAAAATATTTGAACTAGCCCTCTGAAATTTTTTTGTGGAACATAACTAGAAGCAATAACAAAAATTAAGGAACAGGAGGATCTGTCAGTAGAATTAATCCATGTTGGCCTTCACTTAATGCCAACTGTAAAATTCCCCAAAGTGCATTCACAGCAGATACAGAGAATACGCATTAGGCATGTACTTATGTTGAACATAAAAAAAAGCCTGGAGCGTTAGTAAGATAACAGTGCAAATGTGTCCAGGTCTATCACGGGATGAGTGTCAATGGGAGGTAGACAGAGGGCAAAGAGGTAGATGAGAGAAAAGGGAACATTGATGTGGGAAATGAAAATGAGGAGAATGATAATCACCAATGATGTAAAATGTAATTTTGATGAATTTTGATGAATCATAGGTGGTGGAGGTTTTGTCTGGTCACTGAAGGCAAGGTAGTCACCATGTCAATGGGTGACCAAAGGTAGAAATGAATATCATGCAAAAGAGATTTAGAAATACGAACTTCAAAGAGTCAGGGTAATGGATAATACCCTCTGGGTGGAACATAGTTATAGGGGTAAAAAAAATCCGGGAGCCAGATAAAGCCCTTCAGTGTTCGGGAGCACACTGGGGTGTTTTCAGTGTGAGGAATGTTTGCTTCATAGGAGAGTATTCTGAGAGAAATTCTGTATCAGGAGAGCTTAATAAGCTAAACAGCACTAACAGGAACAGCGGAGGATGGGAGGGACCAAAGGGCAGGCAGAGATACCAGGAAAGAACTTTCTTTATCTTCCTAAGGATTTGAGGACTGGAAAAAAAACACATCAAAGAATAATTTAGTCACAAAGTGACCAGGGTAGCAAACATAGATAGAAATAGCAAGTGGCATGGAAATTTTTCATTTTTTAAGAAAACAAATATAAATGATAGTTCTTTTGTAATCACTCTTTCTAATTCATATAAAACATTGGTACATTTTAATAGCACACAGAATCATATTTAGTATGTGCTGTCATAATAACGTATTTTGTACAGATGCAAAAACATTAGTAAAAATGACTTCCAATTTAATCTCCCTCAGTGCTGCATTTGAAATTATGACAACATAAAATCAAAATAGTTGGCTGAAGATGAAATAAAAACTTAACAACTTAATTCAGTGATTTTTTTTTTTTTCCACACAGAGGAACCTGAACCTGGGCATAGAATGTACAATCGTCGCAGCAAACTTAGATGCATAAAATCCACTCATTTTCTCTTAGTTATCAGAATTAGCATTGGAAAAGATTTAGTGAAATAAATTTGTAAGTAGTTTATTAAAAAAAATAAACATCAATTGATAATGACCTTAGTCATGTATAGAACCAAAAAATAAAGGTTTTTTCTAATATTTTAATCACCATATCAGTATATTGCTTTACATTTTTCTGTCATTTTCTAGAAATGATATTGAAAATATTTTTTAAATTTTTAACTAGAATCACTTCTATATGCACAAGTGAAATTGTGAACTACTGTCCCAAATTTAATTTTTGTATTAAAAAATCTCAGACTTTAAAAAAACAAATAAATATAAGGCCAACGTTGAGTTACAGGGTTAAAACTTTAACTATGAAGAAAATTAAATGAAGTATTCTATCTCATTGTTTTGAAATTATGATAGTGAAAACATTTTTATTCTATTTTTGATATTTAAAAAGCTATAGAGAGTGAGGATGTATTTAGGGTCCCATTCCTCATGTTTGTACGCATCTTCATTGCAATTAGATAGAGGAATCTATTTAATAAAGAGAGAGAAGCAATTAACCGAATGTAGAAGGAAGAGTTTTAAGATCAGTTCCCGAATTTTCAAAATCAGTGATAAAGTTTGATTTATGGCTACTTCTCCAGTTGTAATTCGAGTTTTATGGAGGGTGTCCTCTGATATCTCTGATGATAATCCACGGTGAACAACTCAAAAGAGCCAGATAAAAATCTAAACTACCTCTGCGTCAAAGGCTGATACTGCAGCCACGCATCCAGGGGCAAAGAGCACAGAGAAAGGAGCTCCGGAACGGTGACACAGCGCCCTGCAGACTCTTTCCACTGGGGTGGTTTTTATTTCTAGAGTGGAGAAAAGCCTGGAAATACTGGAGGAACTTTGATGCTAAGAGATGGGAAAATCCAGTAGCAAATTTTTGGTACAGGGGATTGAGCTCTGAACCTTGAACTTGCGAGGCATGCAGCGGCACCACTGAGATAAATCCGGGCCTTGTAGTAGCATTTTTTTTTTTTGTCTAGTAGGACCAGACTTGAGGGGATAATGCTGAGATGGACTGCATTTGTTACCATCATGTCCATTATTCTAGCAGTCATTACAAACTGTCTCTCATACAGCTAAGAGGAAGAAATGCAGATTGGATTTTCTGTGCTCAAGGGGTTCAATGGTGCTTTCTATTTTTAGATTAGCTATGGAGGAATTAGCTTTACTTCATTTGTAATGTTCTTTTTTGCTGACAAAGATCTCAGAGAAAAAATGGAGCAATGAAAATTTTTGGATAAAATGTCCTTTTTATTTTCACAAAAGAAGAGCATTTAATTGGATTTTGATACATTCTATCCAGCATTTCCCTCCATCCTCAACAAAGATCTGCATACAATTGCTCTTTGATTGTACATATGGTTGGTTCTCATGCATACAAGTTACTTTTCCATTAATTTTTCCAGGTGTAAATATGCAATATTTTGGTATGTGTCTTAGTTATTTTTCTCATTGCTCAGACAAAATACCTGACACCTAACGATAAAGGAGGAAAGATTTACTTGGTTTACAGTTCCTAGAGGCTGGAGTCCATCATTGGCTGGCATCAAGGCACAGTGGCACATGGCATCAGGGCATTGCAGAGGAGAGAGAGTTCATTGGTCTCAAAGACAGTAAAAGCAATCAAGGAATATGAGTAGTGTCTTTCTGCCCCTTTTAGCTTATCCAGATCACCTAGAGTGAGTAGCACTAACGTCCTTAATCCTAGTGTCCTGGAGCCTAGTGTTGCACTATGAATCAATTCCAGCGTCACACACTAGATCCAGCCACTTCTGAAAAAGCTCCACTATGACCATATGAGGCTTGGGGGACATCTGGACACAAATCATTACAGTCAGTAAAGCTTGAGTTAATTTCAGAGGATTTTTATGTCTCTGCTTTGTGTTCTGGAGATGATAGGATTTGTGATTGTGTACATCTCAAATGAGTTCTTTTTAAAAATATTAATGATGATTTATGTATGCCAACATAGACTAAATACTGTAATTTCAACATATAATAAACTTATACATTATTTAAAATTTACTTTTTGAATGTGCAGTTCCATGCATTTTAATACAAGTACTGTGCATACAATCATACCATAATTGAAACATAAAGAATATCTATTGCCTTAGAAATGTTCTCACACTGCAATTAGAAAGCCACAGCCTTGCTCCCCTACAAACCCTAAATCCTTCACCACTGTAGTTGAAGACCGTGAGACTGTCATATACACAGAATCACGCACACACTACTTTTAAAACCTGTATTTGTTTAGCTCAGCCTAAAGCCTGTGATGATCGCTGAGGTTGCTGTATGTGTCCAGGATTGCTTCTTACCGCCAAGCTGTGTTCACCAGTACGGTGGACTCACCATGTTCATGAGGTCAGCGAAACCAGTGTGCACTGAGCCCTCCCTTGCTTAGAGGCTGCTTTGTTTGTGTGTCCTATAGGGCCAGGCACAGGAAATGTCCCCGTCTTCCTACATGAGCCTCCACCTCAGTTAGGAGACCCGGTGCTCAGGACCCACCATCCTCTCAGAACCCCACCTTCCAAGCCATCACACTGAAGACGCTGCTTCTGTATGAGACTTGTGAAACATTCATCTGCAGCCCTGGGAAAGTGCAGTATTTTGCAGAACTTGCCGATACTCAGATTTTTTAAATTAAGTTTATCGGTACATTTTAGGTATACAATACAGTTACATTCATCATTGGGATCTTGTACCTTTACATGACAGGTCTTGGTTCTTATTTTTCCCCATTTCCAGCTCTCCCTTAACCTCCTCCACACTTCCCTGTTTATACATACATTGTTTCCACGTTTTTCCTTTTCTCATATTTTTTCTTTGCTCTTTTTGCCTTTCCCACAATCCTCCCAGTTCCTCTACTCTTTTTTACCTTTTCTTTCTATTACACAATATCAATTATACCTTTTGATCCTTATTTACCCTTAGTGTTTCACACCAGAGAAACTACTTGGTATTTATACATGTGTGTCTTATTAATTTCAACTAAAATTATGGCCTCAATGTACAGCCACTTAGCGATAGATATCTCTACTCTTTTATTCTTTATGGCTGAATAGTAATCCATTTTATAAAAAAAAACACATCTTCTTTATCGAGTCTCCAATTAATGAGCAATTGAGCTGTTTCCAAGTTTTAGCTATTACAAACTGTGTCACTATAAACATGGGTGAGCATATATCACAGTGGTATGATTCTTTTCATTCTTTTGGGAAGATATCCAGCAGAGGAATAGCTGGGTAAAATGGAACCTCTAGTCCTACTTGTTAGAGATATCTCCATATTAATTTCACAGTGGTTGCACCAGTCTGCACTCCTGCCAACAATGAAGAAGGGTTCCCATCTCTCCACAACCCTGCTAGAGTTTGTTACTGGTTGATTTCTTGATAGCAGCCGTTCTTTCTGGGGTGAGGTGCAATCTCAAAGTTGTTTTCATCTGAATCTCTTGAATGACCAGTGATGTTCAACATTTTGTCACATGTTTATTCACTGCCTTTACTTGCTTGTCTGAAAGATGTCTGTTCATTTTATATGTCCATTTTTGAATTGGGTCTTTATATTTAGGGGGTCTGCTTTTTTTTTAGTTCTTCATACATTCTAGAGAGTAGACCTTTTTCTGAGGAACAGCTGGTAAAAATCTTTTCCCACATTTTAGGTTGTCCTTTAGCTCTGTTAGTGATTTCTCTTGCAGTGCAGAAGCTTTTTTAAAATGTAAAATCCCAATTGCTGTTTTTTTGTTTTAGTTCCTGTGCTAGAGATTTGTCCATTAAGTCATTTCCTATGTAAAGTAGTCAAGAGTTCTACCTAACTTATCTTCTAGCAAGTTTAGTGTTTCTGTTTTTATATTTAGTACTTTAATCCACTTGGATTTTAGTTTAGTGCATAGTGAGAGATCTATATCTCTCTTTGGAAAGGTGAATTCCAATTTTCCCAGCACCATTTTTTAAAGAGGCTATCTTTCCTCTAATAAGGATGGTGGGTTCCTTTGTCTAAGATGAGGTAGCTGACTATGTCGGGAGCTGTTTCTGCATCCAGATTTTTGAACACCAATTATTAAAGAGGCTATTTTTTTCCAGCAAGGATGGTTGGCTCCTTTGTCAAAGATATCTGGAATTGTTTGTGCATCTTTTAATCTATTCCACTGATCCTTGGGTCTGTTTCTTTGCTTGTACTATGCTGTTTTTATCCCAGTGGCTTAGTAGTATGATTTCAAATTGGGGATTGTGATACTCCCTGCTATGTCTTTGTTGTCTAGAATTGTTTTTGTTATTCTAGGTCTCTTCTGGTTCCCAATGAATTTTTGGATGTTTTTTTTCTGGTTCAGTGAAATATAATGTTAGGATTGCATTGAATCTGTAGAGCAGCTTTTGAAATATGGCTGTTTTCATTATATTGGATGTTCCTACCCAGGAAGAAGGGATGTCTTTCCACTTTGTTATATGCTCTTTGATCTCATTTTGAAGAGTGTTATAGTTTTCAATGTAGAGGACTTTTGCTTATTTTGTTAGACTGATTCCTAGATATTTGATTTATTTGGATGCTATTGTGAAAGGGTTTGTTTCCCTAATTTCTTTCTCAGTGAGTCTGTTATTTGTGTACAAGAAGGCTATTGATTTTTCAGTGTTTAACTTGTATCCAGCTGCTCTACTGAATCTGTCATTTATGTCTAGACATGTTTTGTCTTAGTTTTTGGGGTCTTCTGTGTAGACCATCATACTGTCAGCTAGTAATGTCAGCTTTTTTCTTTCCTATCTTTATTGCTTTTATTTATTTCTCTTATCTAATTGCTGTGGCTAATGTTTCCAAAACTATATTTAAAAGGAGTGTTGATAGTGGACATCCTTGTCTTGTTCTTGATTTTAGTGTTATGGTTTTCAGTTTTTGACTATTGAGTATTGTGTTGGTTGTTGGTTTTCATAGATAGCCATTATCAATTTGAGATAAAGATATCTATTCCAATTTTCTTCAGAGTTTTTATTATGAATGGGTGTTAAAATTTTTTGGATGAATTTTCTGCATCTATTGAGATGATCATACATTTTTTCCCTTGATTCTGTTAATATAGTGTATTACATTTATTGATTTATGTATGTTTTACCATCCTTGCATCCCTGGAATATATCTGATTTTATCAGGGTGTATGATCTTCTTGAAGATTCTCTGTGTTCTATAGGCCAGCATCTTATTGAGGACTTTTGCACCTATGCTCATTAGGGAGTGTGGCCTGTAGTTCTCTTTTTGGTTGTGTCTTTCCTTGGTTTTGAAATCAAAGTAACACTTGCTTCTAAGAATGAATTTGGAACTATCGCTTCCCTTTCAATTTCATTGCTAAGTTTAGAAAGTACTACTAACAGTTCTTCTCTAAATATCTTGTAGAATTAAGCAGTGACTCAATCAGGACCTGGGCTTTTCTTTGTTGGTAAAGTTTTAATTACATTTTCAAATTCAGTGATTGTAATTGGGGTGTTTAGAATTTTTATATCTTTGCTCAGTTTTGGTAATTCATATGTATCTAGAAATCTGTCCATTTCTTCTGTGTTTTCCATTTTATTAGAGTACCTACTGCAAAGTAGGTATTGGTGATCCTCTGGATTTCTGCTGGATCTGTTGTGACTTCACTTTTTTTGTTCCTAATTCCATGGATTTGAGACTTCCTTTTTTTATGACTTTGGCTAGGGGTTTATCAATTTTATTTAGTCTTTTAAAAAACCAACTCTTCGATTCATTGATTTTTTTGTATCATTCTTGGTCTCCATTGCATTGATTTCTGCTCTGATCTTTATAATTCCCTCCCTTGTATGAGCTTTGGGTTTCTCTTGCTCTTCTTTTTCTCAGAGTTTAAGATTCAGCATTAGGTTGTTTATTTGAGCTTTCTCTGTTTTCCTTGTGTGGACATTCACTTCTATGAATTTCCCTTGTAGAACTTCTTATATTGTATCCTATAACTTCAGGTATATTGTACTGGCATTACCATTAAATTATAAAAACTGTCTAATTTCTTCTTTAATTTCCACTGTGACCCATTGATTGTTCAGGAGAGTGTTCAATTTCCATGTGTTTGTGAAGTTCTTATGGTTTCTTATGCTATTGATCTCCAGTGCAATTGCACTATGGTCTGATAATATACATGGATAACTTCAATTCCTTTGCATTTACTTAAATATGTTCTATGATCTAGTATGTGGTCAATTATTTAGAATGACCTGTGTGCAGCTGAAAAGAGTGTATATTCTAATTTTGTGGGGTGGAACTCCCTGTAGATGTCTATTAAGTACATTTCTTCAGAAGCTTGGTTCAGTTATAGTATTTTGTTGTTGATTTTTTGTCTAGATGATCTGTCTATTTGTGAAGGTGGGGTATTGAAGTCGCCCACTACAATTGTTTTAGCGCTTATTTGATTTTTCGTGTCCCTAAATATTTGTTTTGCATATTTGGGGGCGTTAATATTTGGTTCATATATATTTATGATTCACATGTCTTCCTCTTGTGTTGTTCCCTTTATAAGGCTATAGTGAATTTTTTTGTCTCTCTCAATTAGTTTGGATTTGAAATTTACTTTGTTTGTAGATACGATAACTCTTCCTTCTATTTTCTGGGTTCCTGTTGCATGGAAAACTGTTTTCCTTCCTTTTACTTTCAGTCTATTAGTTTCTTTTTGAACTAGATATGTTTCTTGCATACAGCATATTGTTGGATTTTTCTTCTTAATCCATTCTGCCAGTCAGTTTCTTTTGATTGGTGAATCGAGGCCATTAACATTGATGGCTATAACTGATATGTATTGACTTACCATTGTCATGTTATTTTCCTGTTTTTATTTTTCTCCCTCTTCCTTTAATTTATTGCCTTTTGGATTTTCTCTCTTGTGTCTCATGGAGTTGTAACTTTCATTGTCTTTTTCTAGGATATTTTAAAAAATTGTTAGGCATGCTGGTTTGGTATTCATGAAGTTTCTGAGGAGTTCTTTGCCATGAAAATATCTTATTTCCCCATTTCAAATTTGAAAAATCATTTTGCAGGATATATCAATCCATGTTGGAGGTTGTTTTCTTTTAGGGCTTGAAATACCTCACACCAAGCTCTCCTTGACCAGAGGGTTTGTGTTGAAAAGTCTGATATGATTCTGATGGGCTTTCCTTTGCATGTGATTTGTTTCTTTTCTCTAACTGCTTGTAGTATTTTGTTGTTCTGTTGGATTTCCAGGATCTTGACTATTACATATGTAGGTGTTGCTTTGTGTGTGTGTGTGTGTGTGTGTGTGTGCGCGTGCATGTTTGTGTATATGTTTGACTAGTTGGAGTCCTATATGCCTCACTTATCTTATGTCAAATACTTTTGCTGTTTGGGAAGTTTTCTACCCTTAATTCTGTGAACTTGTTTTTTCATGTTACTTTTACTTTCTCCTACTTTTTCATGAATTCCTATGAATCTCATATTATTCTTCTTTGAATCACTAGGAAATTTTGGATTGATTTCTCATGGTCCCTTACTATTTCTAAGAGATCTCTCTTTTCATGATCACTGACCACCATCCTATCTTTTCTATCTGACATTCTGTCTTCAGATTGGGGTAGTCTGCTATGTATACTTTTAACAGAGTTTTAAATCTCCTGGATATCAGTTTGAATCTGTTTCATGGATTCCATTTCTTTACTTTGCTGAGCATTCATGGTTTCCATCATGCTTCTGAATGCATCTATTTTTTTTTTTTGAAATCAGTTTCTATTCTAGAGACTCTAATCATGTATTTTATTCTGCTTATTATCTTTGTAGTTGTCAGGGAAATTATTTTTGTTTTGAATTTTTCTAGAGCTTGATTCATCAGTTTTGTTACTTCCTTTACTATTAGTTCAGGGTGTCCACGTGATTGGTTATCAGACTTTTCCACCTTCAAATGATATCTGAAGAGGATTGAAGAGCATGCATACCTTGGCATGTATACTTTTGTTCAGTATTTTTCAATATTGACTACATGTTACACTCTCCTGGACATTTTTTTTTCAATAGCAGGGATTGAACCCAGGGCCTTTACATACAGCTTCACAGTAGCCCTTATTTATTATTTTCTTTTGACATGTGGTCTTGCCAAATGGCTAAATTGCTCAGAAAGTGCACTAACTATTCCTGCTGTCCATATCTCCCAAAATTCAGGGATTACCAGTGTTCACCACCATGCCTGGCTTTCTCTAGGGCACTATTACAACTCCACCCACAGCACATCAATAGTATTAAGATATTGGATGTGAAGCCCAGTCATTAATTTAAAAAACTCCTTACAAGATTCCAATAAGCAGGTCAGGTTCTGAATCATATCTTTCAATACTTTGGAGAACCATTATTCTACCTATCAAATAACTAAGAGAATAATACAGAGATTTCAGAAAAGATAGAAATTGGAAATATTTCTATTTTGAGTCTCCTGTTTTATTAGAATAGAGAAGGCATCAAAATAAGGATACACAGAGGTCCTGGGGAAGAGGAGATTTAACTTGGCGAGAACCAGGTCATTCTTGGATTCTCAGGAAAACTACAGATCTCTTTTATGGCTAACAAAGTTTTCTGATGAACTTTGGTAGCTGAATTCTAAATATGTGTCTCTGAGAAACTGACAAAAACTAGAGAAAATCATGATACGTGAATGGCTAGTTTCACTGTAAATCATAACTATCAACTTCATCTTGATTTGTAACATGGACAATCATAGCTAATATATTTTTCTACTTAGTTCAATTGCTCAGCTTTAAATGAATATTTAAAAATAATTACTACAGATTTTCTTCTTACCTCAAAGACTCTTAAACCTCCTCTTGGCCTCATTTAATGATTCTGCTTCTTATTACACAGGAAAAATAAATAAATGTTATTAGTTTTGTAATTGCAATATCAATATAACCATTTGTGGCTACATTTAACTTTCAAAAATATTTCAGGTGATTACAGAAGTCTTTTTTACAGGTCTAATTCCTTAGGTCATATGGTTCTTACCTTTGCAAGGTCATTGAATTTCCACACATTGTTTTTCTCTTCAATCTCTAATTTACATGTCCAAAAAACTGTGTCAAGAGCTTGATGTGTAGTGAGATGAGACTAATTTCAAGAAGTAGTCAAGGATTTATTGGTCATCAGTGGAAGCTTAGGTTTTCTTCTCAATATTGGGATAAGTCACAGAAAGTTCCTAAGGAAAAGCATGAAATGACATTTAAGTGTTAAGAAGAGTACCATCATATTACGGAGAAAGAGAAGGGAGCGAGGAGCAACAGGGAGGAAGTTGCACTGTTGAAGCAAGAAATGCTGATGTCTGCCCAGGAGTGGTAGTGGTTAGATGAAATACTGCCAAAGTATTTGAAATTCATGATCGTGGAAAAGTCCTACACAATGCCTGATGAACTGGATAAAAGTTGTGAAGGAAAAGAACCATTTGGTATGTGGGAGGAGGGTGTACTGGAGACACAAACTAGAGAGCTACTGTAAATTGTTGTTTCTGAATTCAGACTGCATAGTAGAAACAACAGAGGAAAACCAAACAATGACAAAAAATTTGAAAAACCATCATGATTTCCCTATTGACTGCCTCCCTCAATACATTCATTGGTTCCCAGGTAAAGCTCATCTCCAGATCTTTTGTATTAATTGCTATGGTGTAGATTGTCTTAGGAACATGGTTTACAACATCCTGGGTATTTTAATGTATGGTCTATATCCATGGAGTTAAAAGTCATGACAACAAAAGACATCACCAAAGGAGAAGCTATTGGTAGAGAAGAAAAGAAAGAGGACTAAGGCAGGTTCTTGGAGAACATCACCCTTTGGAGATTAAATAGAGGAGCAGGAAACAGAAACAAACAAAAATATGTGATGAGATACTCTGATGTTAAGGTGTCATTGAAGCTAAAAACAAAGAATATTGTTTAAAATTAATCGGTAAATAGCTGAAAGCTGCAGGGAGAGTGGAGCGAGATAAGGGATAAGTGTACACATAGCAACCAACAAGACAGAATGGAGGTGACTTTCACAATAATATTCCTGGTAGAGTAGTTACACAGGTAAGATTTACAAGGCCTTAGATGAGAATGTTGGATTGACCAGGCAGTAACTTTTTTCAAGATGGAAAGTGGGTTGGTATAAGAAAGAGATGTGGAATCACATACAATTTTTCATTTGTTTTTGCTTTAAAAATGAGAATCTGTGTCCATGTTGATGGGAACTATCTAGAGTAAAAGAGTAAGTAAATGGGAGAGGTGAGGGTGGTGGATGGGTGATAGACGTCAGCTTGAGAGATGGGTCTTTCACAGACTCAGGAAGAGAAGGGAGGTGGCAAAGCTCCAGTGAGTCTTTGTTATACTGATGGAAGGAGGCAGAGGTTATGTCACCTGTTTCTGTTATCTCCTTGCACACGAAGTCCAGTCATCAGCTGTGTGTGAGGGTTCTACAAAACTTCTGAGTTATTTTAGGAAAGAGAAGTCATAAAGAAAGTATTTTTGGAATATTTATCATCTATGATGACAGTGGTATGTACCATGTTCTTGCAGAAGCTTATTATCATAAACTCAAAGGAAAATTAGACACTGTGTTTTTTTTTTTTTCTGGTAATGTTCAGTGCTTCTGGAGAAAACACTAGTATATTTATTCCAGATTTCTTTTCTTCAAAAGAAAATGTGAAGGGTGAGGAAAGAACAAATAATTAGAAGTTATTGTTTTCCAAGGAGGAGTGCTAATAATGCTCCATGAAATTAAAATGGGTAAAGGTGGTAACAGCAATGAAAAAGGAATGAGGTGATGCACAGGATGTCTCACTACTTAGTCACTGTGTCTGCAGGGTTTTGGATACTGTGAAATAGAAAAGCGAGAATTGCTGGAACCGGACATCTCTCCTTGAATTTTGACATTTATACGATTTTGATTGCTTTTCTCTCTCCTGTCAGCTTTAGCCCCTGCTCTGTGGGATTGGGCTGCAATGCTTTGCTACTCCAAATTTTCTTTTGTTTTTCTCACTCCTAAATTTCCCTAGTTTCCTTTCCTCCATTCCAGGTCCAAGGCAATTCGTATGGATCAGGTGAGAGGGGAATAAATTCCATTCTGTCATAGCTTTTTGCAGATAAGCGATGCCTCAGTTAGGTGTGGCCTTCTTCAGAATTAGGGTTTTTTGGGGGTTTTTTTAGCTTTGTTATGTTTTAATTGGTACCCAGAGAAAAGCAATGTAAACTTTGAATCATAATTCTGGTAAAACTAATTCTTTACAAATTTCCTCTTAATTCTTATTCTTTATTCTATTCTTTACCTTTCTGGCCTTCTTATATTCTATTAGGTCTTTATTCATGTTCTCTTATCTCCCCAACATTTTTCTAAATTTCCCCATTTCTTCTGTATACTCTCCTCCATATTATTTCTTCTTTCCATAGAATAAACAAATCTGTTCCTTTATTTCAAAGGTGACTAGATGCTATAAAATAGAAAATACAGAACTCTGTGTATCTCTAGGTCTTTCGGATTATCTGAGTTCTCCAGCCTAAAAATAGGTTGAGATCAGGCCTTAGCAGCCTGCAGACCATTACCTCCAACTAATTCCCGCTCTCTCCTTATTAGCTATTATCCCAATACTACTGTACTTGAGGCTGGGCCAAGAAATGTAAGCACTAAGTATTAGGTTTATCATGGTTAAAATGTGACACTGAAATGAAGCCCCAAAAGTCCTATTCAGTAATTCCTAACTTCTTGTCCCACACTGTTTAAGAAATGTTTTTGTGTACAAATAGGTGCAAAATGACCATATCTTAAATAAATATGGTTTGTGTGTGTACAAATGGGTGTGTATGAACAAGTTATCACAGAAATGGCTTTAGCATTCAGCCACGTATAAGCTTTCCTGCTGTGGCTGCTAGAGGTTGGTACTTTATTAATTTATATATAAAATCTTGCATAGATGGGGATGACACATGTATTTCCTGTGACTGTGAAATAACTCAGAAACTACACTAGCGAGAGTAGAAATTTTTTGATGCTGTGTTATGATTGCTAACTATCCAGTAGTGTGCATCTAGAAGCCCATATGGGAAATAAGCAACAACTTCTATATAAAAGAGAATGATTCCCAAAGATAACCAGGCAGACTCATGAATTCCTTTTACCACAGAAACACAGGAAAAGATGAAGAGAAGTCATCATTTTGATGACCCTAAGATATGTTGAAAATGAGAAAAATGACAAGTAATTTTGTAGGTTTTTATCATGGAAATCTGATTTAACCAGGTAATAGTTCATCGCAGATTGAGGCCACCCCATTCCTTCTTCCTTTATTGCCATATTTTCTTTAACCTTATGGTTTTTAAAAAGTGTTACTTAAAGAAGTATCTTGTAAAAAACTATTGGTGGGGTTTCCACAGCAGATTCATTTTTTGAAATATGCAAATGCTAGTGTTATAAGTGCCATATTCAGGGGAGATGAATGGACACACACCTTCTATGTTACATCGTCGAGATATTCCCACAGCTTGTCTTTAGATTACTCATTCAATAATATTTTTCCTTTAGAAAATTTTAAAAAGCAAAACACAAAAGATGTTCCATTCCAAAAATTACTCCCATTACTTTCTCTGATTCTCTTTTTACAAGTTAGGATTCAACCCAAGGAACAGAAAACATATTAATAATTTTAGGGCCGGGGATTTAGCTCAGTGGTTCGGTGGCCTTGCCTTGCAAGTGCAAGGACCCGAGTTCGATTCCCAGTACCAAAATAATAATAATAATAATTATTATTATTATTATTATTTTAAATAAGAAAGAACAAATGTAATAGAGAGAAAATAGTGTTTTCAAAAGAATAAACACAATACAGAGAAATGTATGGTTGTAAAATAGGGGAAATTCTAAAGGAGGGACTCAAAACAGGCCCCGCAGGCTGTGTTCTGTAACCAAACCATTCGGAGAGCAACTGCTTCTGTAGTTGCCAGGGAAGCTTCTGCACATCTGGAATCTGCTCCCATGCCTCAGCTAGTGTCTGTGTCCATTGCTGCCACGCGGGGACTGAGAAAGTGAGTGGAGAAGCCAGACCACTGCATCCTTTATTCTCCTGCACAGGGAAACTGGAGTGGTCTCATAGCCAATACGAGAAGTACACGTATAATTCAAAATTGCCCCTATCTTCACTTGAAAAGAAAGCAAAATACAATGTTTTATTAAATACAAGAGAAGGACTCCTATATATAATCCATATCAAAGTTAATAGAAAACTTTTTGTATTCTTTTTTGTTTTGTTTTGTCTTTTCAGCCATGGGGGAATGTGGAATACTAAGACTTCAAATCCCACTGTGTGTTTTATAAATACAGGGCGTCTCCATTTGGCCTCTTCACATTTCAAATATTTAGTAGCCACAGGAAACTAGTGGTACATATTGGACAGTACAGAACAACAGGAGGATTTTGTTGACCTGTTGCAGAGAAATTTTTGTTCCCCCATGGGCTTCTGAGCAGAAGCAGACTGAAAGCCATGGGAAGCTGGCTTCTGCCCCATGTTTGCTTTCCAAATTTGACGCCCACGCACATAACTGGAAGGTCTCATTTGCCTCCCAAAAGACTTCTTCAAAAGAATCCGGAAAGTGTGTTTTGTTTGGTTTTGCTTTGATTTCCATACTCCACAGTTAGAAGAAACAGGAAATGTAGGTCGCACAAATCAATCTATGCAATTCAGTAGTTTTGAAAAAGAAAAATTATAGCTTCTATGAGAATCTGTGTCACGTCTGTCATACTACAAGCAATTTAGTATTTGTTTATGATAAAAATCTGCCTGCTTAGTTTACGCTTTAGGACAATTTATCTAACTATGACTTCATTTCATATATTTTATTATGCTTTTATAAATAGGAACAAAACAGATGTAACTAAAATTGGTCCTTATAACTTACTCTTTTTAAAAGCTATCTTCAACATACTATTTCAGAGGTTTGAACCATAATTCCCAACCTTACAAGAAAAGATTACCTGCTAATTACCTGTCAATTAATTACTTGTTAGACTCCCTATAAAAAAGTGTTGGTTTGAAAAACATATACTTTCCCAAATCTTTGAGTAGCTTATGACATACACTCGTTCCTGGGAATGAGGCAGGTGCAGTATAGTGGGTAATTCAACCTACTTCGCCTAGGTAAAGGTGGGTAATTCCACCTCACTTGGTTGGCAGCAAGACTCATTATAAAGCACTGCAGAAAAGGAGAACAGGACAACAAGATGCAGCATTGTGGTAAATAATCATATTTTGAGAACAGAGGAGTTTTTAGAGATTATTTATAACAAGAGTAATGAAACATTAGTGAAGTTTCGGACACATTTCCTGGGAAAAATATGGCATTATAGTAGAAGGGTCTAGAGTTTCATCTGTCTAAAATCCAATCTGCAAGACATTACACTCTGCATCTTCACAGCTGCACTCAGTTTCTTCAATTCGTCAGCTCTGTTCACCACAGGAAAGAACACGCAGATAGAAAACCAGGATATCTGCTCCATTCTGATACCCAGACTTTTAATAAATGCCCACGCTCGTCTCCCAGGAATAGTCACATGATTTCATCTAGCACTAGCTTGTACTTCGTAGGTATGTTAGGCATGTTCTTGGTAAATACTCAGCTTTGTGTACAGTTAAAGATGAGTGCATACTGGCTCTCTAAAATATCGAGATAGTTATATAATATTTAATGACAAATGAATATTGTATGGCACTTGAGAAGAGCCTGAACTTGCTACTGCATGCGGTCAGAGTAGGATTCATCCGCAGCCCCTCTTGCCTCTAAAATTCACCTCTGAGAATTCATCATCACATTCACTCATACATTCATTGCCAAGTGGCCTTTTCCAAGACTGCTGTTGCAATTAGCCCTTTCTTTTTGGCACCGAGGGTCGAACTCAGGACCTTGCGTTTGTGAGGCAGGCGGCGGAATCAATGAGGTAAATACCCAGCCCTAATTAGCCCTTTTAAGTCACTGAATTCAAAAAGTCTATGTCTTTAATCTGAACTCTCTTTTTTATTTTAATTGAGTTTATTGAAATATTTTAAGTATACAGTACAGTTACATTTATCCCTGGGATCTTGTACCTTTATGTGACAGATCTTGGCTCTCATTTTCCCCATACCCCTGCCCTCCCTTCACCTCCCCCCTCCCCCCCATTTACAAAGTCTTTGTTTCCATTTTTTTCCTCTTCTCATATTATTTCTTTTCCCTTATTTCCTTTCCCCTACCTTCCCACTTCCCCTACACTGTTAGCCCTTTTCTTCCCATTTCACATTATCAGTTATACAATTTGGATATTATTTACACTTTTAGTTTTTCACACCAGAGAAAATATTCAGTATTTACACGTGTGACTTATTTACTTCACTTAAGAGTATGGCCTCAATCTACGTCAATTTTCCTATGAATGACTCTAGTTTCTCATTCTTTATGGCTGAGTAGTAGTCCACATCTTCTTGAATTCTCTTTTTTAAATGTCCCTTTAGAATCCAGATCCATACTTTTAACCAATTGGCGATTATCTCTGAAACACTTTCTGGTAGACAAATTTGTTACAGCTAAATCATTTTATTTTGTTCTCAATGCATTCATCTCTCTGAGTTTACTAGATGGTTTTTCGTATTACCATCACACAAAATGCTTATTTACACACATAGAATTTAACTTTTGACTCCTTTTTAAAATTATTTCCCTCTCCCTCTTACATTATGTTGAACTAGTAAGGTAAATTCAAGATATTTTTAATACAGTATGTACATCCAATTGTTTACTTCATGCACGTTTCCATCCTGATTCAAACTCTTCTGCTAATTTTTTGTGTTCAAACATTTTAGAATTGCACAGTGATTTTGTATAATATTTTAATAAATATCTGATAGTAACAAACCATATATATATATATATATATATATTGCTTTTCCTATAAATATTTATATACAACTGCAATAAAGTTTGATTTATACATTAGGCACAGTAAAAGATTAACAACAAAAATTAAATTAGAAATAGTTATAACACTCTGTAATAAAAGTGCTTTAAAGTTCATTCATGATTTCTTTATTTCCAGAATTTTCCATTTAATACTTTCAAACCAAAGTTAACTGAAATGTGGAAAGTAAAACTGTGGATAAGGGTGAATTACTATATAGATTTTATGTAAACACTATCAGAATGATTCAGAACAGCTCCCAAATATCTCTTGGTAGCCACACCCTTCCGTCATTTTTAAGATCTGAGAACTCCTGATCTCTTCTCTATGCCTACAGTAGTCTTTAGAATGCCATATAAATGGAACCATAAAGCACAACTACTTCTTCCTCCCAGCACAGTGTCTTTGAGATTTATCGAAGTTGGTACATGAATAAGTAGTTTCTTTCTTTTCAGTGCTGAGTAGTATTTCAATTATGTGGAATAGCATGGTTTTCTTTATTGACTTCCAAAAACACATTTTTTCGGCCTCTACTATTCAAAGACCACAAAATAGATCCTCCACTTCAGCCCTGCCTCTGTCTTTCTTAGTAAAATTTAGTTTAGGAACATTGTGTTCAGTTATGTGATTATATTCAGTGCTTTTCTTTTTATTTTGTTTATGAGTTTTCTTCCACTTTGTCATAACTCTCCCCAATGTTTTTGAATATTAAAATCTTATCCATTCAAGAAGACCATTTTCTAGGAAACTTTATAATTGTTTTAAATTGGATTTGTGTCTCTGAAGAATTCACAAAGCACTTGATTTTACGATATTCATCTTAGGCTGATTTATAGTTAAACTTTTAATAGATTGGATATGATATGATCCTAAGAGGAAAAAACAATATGAGAGTAAATACTGGAAATCAAGACATAGTGCACCATCAGTCATATGCAAATATCGTTTAATGAGTTTCCTAAGTATTTTCACAAACTGAAATGAATGCAGCTACAAAGCATAGACTTCTGTAAACAAACATGTTTTAATGCCTCTTTCTAGAAAAGGCATTATTTGTATTCCATTTAAATATCTTCTTACAGATTTATGTCTTCTGCCTGTCCAGTTAAATAAGTCCTATCTTTGGCCTAATGATTGGCTATGTCATCACTTGGATCAATACAGAAGCACAACTCATTGCTCCATTAAAATGATGGTTCATATATCTCATTGCATTTTTTTCCACCTTGCTTTGTCAGTTTGGTAGAGCTGCAATAGCAAAATCCTACAGCCTGGTTGACTCAAACAGTAAAGATGTTTTCTCACATATTTGGAAGCTGAAAGTCCTAGATCAAGGTGTCATCAAATTTTATTTCTTTTAAGGCCTCTCCTTGCTTTATGGATGGCTGCTGGATGGCTGTGTTGTTGCATGATCTTTTTCTGTGCATTCTCCTCTCTGGTGTCCCTTTTTTTTTTCCTGCCTAAATTTCCTCTTTCTACAACAGCTCCAGTTGGATTGGATTAGCGCCCATAATAAAGGCCTCATTTTAACTCATTTCTCTTTTTCCGGTTTTGTCTTCTGACAGAGCCAGCCCATTATGAGGTACTGGGGGGTTAAGTTCCTACACAAGCATTTCGAGGGAAAACAAATCTGCCCATAACTCTTGGTCACCAAGCAACTTCCTGAAAATTCATGTTCCCACAAAACTTGTTTATAATAAGAAATAAATTAGGCTTCCTAAGTTAAAAAATCTCAGCGCATATATTTTTCATGGAAAATTTGTAAATTGATCTAGAAAGACTTCTGAGTTTTGGTTACAGAAATCAACATCTAATTACTGATCAATTTGGGGACAACAATAAAGTAAAAGTTTTGAATCATTAAGGCATGATGTAGACCAGCACTATGATAAATGCTCAAAGATAAATGCCTATTCTGCTTATCGATTCTAGAAGGCAACCCACTATCTCAAACTACAAAACTTCAATTGTCTCACTCTGTGTAACTTTCTACTTTTAATGTTTATTTTTTCTCCCTGAGATACTTGACTTAGCACAAATTATTTTATTTCACTAATTGTAATGTAAACATTTTTTCACATCTATAAAATTTTTTAAGTAGGCAGGGTGAAATGATGTGTGGCCTTTCATAATCTAATTGTGGGCCAAATATCATCTCAAATATCATCTTCTTACCCTTTTAGTTCTCTTTTCTGAAAGAGATATGTAATGTGTCAGGTGATATTTAATGAACAAATGTGTTCACTGTTATTCTTATGATGTAAATTGTTTCAGAGTAAACTATTAGTTTTTGCTTGTACAAAAAGCCTCATGCAGAAGAAATGGATGGTAAGTATTTGTTTCATAGAAGAGAGTTTGAGCAAGGGGCTGTCGTTTATGACTTACTTCAATGATAGCACAAATCACAGTGAAACTGGTTTGGTTGTGAAAAAAATTATTTATTTTGATTCAGAGTATGACAGAATTTAGCTCATGCTGTTGAAGAAAGTAAACAAAAAGGAATAAATAAAACCTAAAACTGCAAGGTCTGCTATCTGAAAGCTGAAAAACGCTATTGGGGGAAGTCCCAATTTAAGTTCAAAGGTCTGAGATGAGGTGGGGAGCATCTTTTAAGGCTGCAAAATCAGGAGGTCTCATTTCTACTGCAGGAGAAGACAGATGGCCCAGCTCAGATAGAGAGAACACATTTTCCTCCCCGTGACTTCTTGCTCTATCTGGTGGCTCAGTAGATGGGAATGCTCACCAACAGTGCTGAGAGTAGTCTTTCCTCAGTCACCCAGTTTAAAAGTTCATCTATTGACTAACAAGCTCTCAGACACGCCCCAAGATAACATTTTATCAACAAGCTGAGCGTCCCTCTTTCTGTATGGTTAGCACAGGAAATTAACCATCACACAGACTCTGCCAGCAAGAGAGGACGAAAAGAGGAATCACATTTAACTCTGATTAGATACTTAAAATCCTACCCAAGGCACCTACATATCTGGGTCATGATAGGAATTTGTTGTCTATTTGATGTAGGTGGAGAAGGGAGTAAAACAGGAATTTTTAGCCTTTTTGGGCTCAGAACAGATTCTCTTCAACATATCTGTCTTGTTCTTGGAGGAAAGAAACTGAAAAGAAGATGAGATTACAAAAAGTATTTCTCTAATACATCTGAATTCAGTTTTGGAGCACTACAGAGACCAGGAAGCACATAAAAGTTTTCTTCTGACGATGGTTACTGTGAGTTTTGAGCAAAGTCAGCATTGGAATTTTTGAAGCTGGGAATTTAAAAAAAAAAAAAAAATCTCATCAAATCTTGAAAGCCATGAGAACTCCATGGCCAGTGGATCAGGAGGAGTTTGGGGATGGACAGTTCCATAGCTGCTGTTCTGTCGGAAGTCATGATACGGAGGTCCTGCAGTGAAATGAGTCTCCCCAAGTGATGCAAAGGGGTGAAAGAAATATTTCCTAGGTGTACACTTAATTAACAGCACCCGTTTTGTTTCTTTGTCTGAAGCTCATAAAGACTTAAGATGGACTTCTCATCTATGAATCAGGGAAACGCAGGATTTTCTGTATTTCAGTGTTGTCTTCACGCTTTCTTTTTGATTTCTATTAGGTTTGTGCTGAAATTGCAGCAAGCATCTAATGCATTCTGCTCATATGCCGAGTGGAATCAGCTGCTTTTCTGAAGCTAACACATGACGAAATGACAACCACGCAGAATAGCCAAAATGCCAATGAAATACGAGGACAGCTGGATGGTACTAAGCGTCCATCTTTGAATTATTTATATATTTCTATGTCCTATGTCTCTCAAGTGTTTTGATTTATTTTAGTTTACACAAGTAAGCTTGATAAAGCTTAGTTGAGACTATTTGGACTGTCCTTAATATGTTTATGTGTAAAATTGGAAATCAGACATTTCGGTGAAGGGTTTTCATGATTTAGAATCTTGTGGTATAATCCTAGACTTGATCTAGCCTTGAATATAAGTGGGTATAGTGGTTTTTATAAAGCAATACAAAATAACTTTCATCTTATTAAATTTAATCTCATGTTATTCGTATCTTACTTATTCACTGACTTTAATATTAGTAACGTTCTCTTAAGAGGGATCTGGTTGGTAGCTAGCATATGCAAATGCTATACTTTATGACTCTGCTTTAGTCTCTGCAAGAGAGCTATTTTTCAGCCAACTCAGTCCAGATATCCTGACCTTCTCAGTGAGGAGGAAACGTAACTATGATATTTCTGATCAGATTGTACTCGAAAGTTTCACCTTTTGTCTTTGCCTCCTTCCTATCCATTGTCTCCCAAACATTATTATCAGCACACCCCTGAAAACAGCTGTCAAAAGTAATGATACTATTAAAAATGAATAGTTCCTTCTCAAACAAAGGCCAGAGACCTGTAGCCCATCCAAATAATACAAGAGTGCTGTGCTCCTCCAACCATGTTGTTCTTATCCTGTTTTGGTAACAGAACAACAGTATAGTTTTTTTATAATGAAGTTTTATTTTCTTGCAGCCAGGAACCTTACCTCAGAGTAACTAAGCTAGAAGAGCTTGTTTTCACACTTAACTCTCATGTTTTTGAAAATCTCTCTGGATTACATTCCCTGTTATCCAGACACTTCCATGGGTGCCCTGTGTTGGCAGGACAGAAGCACCTCCATGATTTCTGAGTCCTGCATTAACTGAAAGTATGATTTATAGGCTGACTCAGATTCCAACTTAGAGTTGGACAGTATGCAACTCTTGAGCTCATCAAAATTATGATCAAATTATTTAAGTAATTGTATGTAAAATAACTGTTCTGCATTTGATAGTGAGCTCCAGGAGAATGGTTAAAGTGTTTTCCCTTACTATTATTTATCTGACATATAAATATATATCCATTAGATATTTTTGGAAAAATGAATGAGTAAAAAAGCAAATTAAAATTATGCTTAGAAGAACATAACTAGAGAAAAGATAATAAAGTGATGAAAAGTACACATGGACAATGTGTCCTATTTAACTCTAAATCAAGCAGTACATTTGAAGGGGGACTTTTCTCATCTTTCCTTTGAAGGATGAGCAAAAAACAAAGCAAATAATGTTTTTGTTCACTGATGTGTGCACATGAATGTCACCCTTTTCTTACCTGTGAACATGTTTTCCTTGAGCTTCCTCTCATTCATTGTGGCTGGGGACACCTGGCAGCCTCAGTCCCACCCAGATTTATTCTCTGTGAAAGGTTTTCCCCTCTCATAGCTTCCTCTTCTTCAGTCACTTACAAAAACAAGAAAGAAGACTCATTCTCTTGATTGGCCAAGCTGGGATTTACACTCTTTGACTCATAACCAAGACATACTCCTAGCAACTACCTGTTTAGTCAGTTTGCTATAAAATTTAATTTATGACCAGAATTATTATCTTCAGTATTTTATTCTGGTTAGCACTGTGGTGAAAAGAAAATTCTTATTTCTGAAAATTTTATTAAAATGGAGCAAACAGGAATTTAGATGCCAAATAAGTCATTTATTGGTCATTGTAATGGAGAAGGTATATTTGCTTCCCCATTTGAAGTTAATTTTGTAATTGACAGATTTTCTATATATTTTTATAGTTTTATTAGCATTTTATAGCATGTTTTATGAAACTGCTTTACATGAATTTTAATCAGTTATTTCTCATATATCAATTAGTTTCAATCATGGAAGGAGTAAAGTCAAAAAGGTTTTGAAAAACAAGATGTCACATATGCATACAAATTAAACTTTAATGACTACCATCTGGGGATTTTTACTCAGCATCGTTGTAGCAGTTTTAGGGGGAAATTATATGAATGACAAATGGATCCTGCTAACTTCCTCATCTCATCCAGAAGAAGGTGAAATGTCTGACTTTAAATATTTTTAAGATTGCTTATGTAAATGGGCATCCTGGGTAAGCGGAAAGAAAATAAAATGAAGTAATAACACATGCACATGATCCATAGCGAGCGTATTAATAAGACAACCATTTGATGCTCAAGAATACTGGCTGGTGGGATTAGTAACTGGGTTTGGTCTGGGCTTTAACAGATGCCACCTGAATAAAGCAGAATGCAAACCCACTAATTTCTGTAAAAGTTGCCTTTTCCATGTGTGTTATGAACATATCAGTACTCATTTCACAGGGTTGTTTTCAGGCTTAATAAACTTACTCCCTTGAAGTGTTCAGCTCAATATCTGGCAAGCAGTGAACCCTAAATAATGTTTAGTGGCATTATTTATATTTGTCACCTAGTCTTTTTTTTTTCTTGTGAAACGTAATGAATCACCATTTCTACCTTGACTTTAAAATCTCGATTTTTACCAAAATGCTATCGAACAGAACTTTCAAAATGACAAATGATACGATAACTTATTCATTGTGAGCTAGAATCTAAAATTATTTAATTTATGGCTTTTGTAAAGGGCGATAAGTCTGTCATCTAGAAGGAAATTTTATTTTCACCATGAACTTAAACTTTATGGACGTTTAAATGATCCATATACCGAATCTTGCCCCAACAGGGAGTATAAAATTATTTACAAACAAGTATGCATGTATGATTATATTTACGAATACACACACACACACACACACACTCACACACACACATATATAATTTGAATAGAAAAGCTCCCAAAAGTTTCTGCCTGCTAAAGGGAGCAGCTGCTCCCTCACATAGCCGAGAGTGCTGTGTGGCATCTAGGAGAGCCATCGTCGTGTCACAAGCTGTGGACGGCTGTCTGTTGCCAAATGGCATGATGTGAAGTAACCAGATCTCGGTGTCTCACCGTTCTTCCGATTTCCTGACTTTAATGTTTGAACTACAACTCATAATGAAAACCGGCTTAGAATTAGAAACGGCAAGAACATTATCGGTGAGTTGAAATACATTCCGGGCCGGGCAGTATCACATCAGTGCCATCTCGGTTTTATTGAATATCGTGTACATTCTGATTTTCCAGGTTTATGAACTAGCTGAACCATTCAATGCGCATTATATTTTGTCTAGATAAAGCAGATGTCTTCATGGAACCCCTTAACATAAGATAAAGAAATGTAATTTTTATTCATTTAGCAGCAACAGTTATGAGAGTAATGCCAGTGAAATAAATATGTTTTTTTAAATTTATTAGGATAGCTTATATGTTTGTGTATAGTGTTTGATTTATATGATCTTTTACGTTATTTTTTAACTAGCCTTTGTACAGTAAACAAAATCTAGTGATAATACAATACATTAAAATATATTTTTTGCAAATTATTGTGGAAATATAAATTACAATAGTCACTAAAACAGAAATAGCATACAGTGAGCCGGGCATGGTGGTACACACCTGTAGTCCGAGCACTCAGGAGGCTGAGGCAGGAGGATCACTGTGAGTTTGAGACCAGCCTGGAATACATAGTGAGTTCCAGGGCAGTCTGAACTATATAGTGAGACCCTGTGTCAAAAACAAATAACAAAACAAAAGAAATTGTGTGTAGTAAATCCAAACATTTATATTAATTTATCCTTAGCCAATGCTAAATGTTGACCTAATGTTGTGTGGGGTGCAGCAGAATCTAAAGAGTAAATTGCTGTGCGAAAGATGTGTACTGAAAAACGCAATGAGATAGGAGCAGAAGTGGGGCATCAGACCTTCTAGTTTTTCCGTGGTAAGGCAGTTTTGACCGGTTACATTCCTTCGTTAGCGTGAGCTTCTGCTTTATCATTGTGCAGTTGTGGATGGTCCACTCCATCCCTCTATTTGCCTCTGGCGTGGACTTTTCACTATTCTAATGTACAAATGTTGCACGCTCATTTCAATATCTGCCACACGTAACTGATTTTATTACTTTGCCGAGTCTCTCTTGGTGTCCAGTCCTGGTTGGCCCATGATTTTTATACTATCACCTTTAACGTGACAGTTTTAATGATAACCTTTTCCATGTAATTATGACAATGTTAAACTACAAAGGATTTGAGAATTTAAACTGATTTACATTAGCCAACTTATTTTTTAAAATATTTACTTTTATTAGAACATGTTTACAGTACATAATCATTGTGGGGTGAGGAGGTAGCACATGTACATTACACATCTTAACTTTTTCATTTTCTTTTTTCATTCTCTTCTTTTCCCCTTCTTACATCTCTTGGTCACCTTTCTAGCTGCAAAAGATCTATTGCACTGCTTTAATTTGCTCTTATTTTATTATTTGACTTTCTCATATAAGAGAAAACATACCATACTTGCGTGTCTGATTTTTTTCACTTAACATTATGATCTCATGCTGCACCCATTTTCTTACTAATGACTCAAATTTATTCTTCCTTAGAGCAGAGTAGTATGCCACTGTATACAGATACCACATTATCAGTTTATCTGTTGAAAGTCCTATGAGTTGTTTCTAAAATCTAGCTATGACAGGGCTGGGGATTTGGCTCAGTAGTTCTGCTGCCTGCCTTGTGAGCACAAGGGACCAAGTTCAGTCACCAGTATAAAAAAAAAACCTAGCTATGATAAATTGTGCTGCTGTAAATATTGTGATGCATATATCACTGTGATATGATATCCTTGCCTCTCTTGAAAAGATACTGTACCCCAAAGTAGAATAGCAGTGTCAAATAGAATTTCTAGTTTTATTTTTTTGAGGAATTACCATACTGGTTTCTATAGTGGTTGTAGTAGTTTACATTTCTACCAACAATGTAGAAGCGTTCCTTTTTCCCAGGAGCCTCTTAAACTTTTTCTTATTATTTTATTCCTTGATGATAGCTATTCTTTCTGGAGTAAGATAAAATCTTAGTCATTTTTTATTTCCATTTCTCTAATTTTCATTTCTCTAATGGCTAGCAATGTTGAACACTTCCTTTAAAGTATTTATTGGTTATATGAACTTTGTTTTGTTTTGTTTTGTTTTGTTTTTGAGACAGGGTCTCAGTATGTAGTTGAGACTGACCTGGAACTCACTATGTAGCCCAGGCTGGTCTCGAACTCACAGTGAACCTCCTTCCTCAGTCTCCCGAGTGCTGGGATTAAAGGCGTGCACCAGTATGCCTGGATTGGCTATTTGGACTTTTTCTCCTGAGAAGTATCTATTCATTTCAGTTGCTCATTTGAGATTGGGGCTTCTATTTTGAGGGGGTCAATTTTTTTTTGAGTTCTTTATATATTCTAGATATTAGTCTAGGTGTAGCTGGTAAAATTATTTTCCCACTGTGTAGGATGTCTCTTCACTCTGTTACTTGTTTGATTTATGTGCAGAAGTTTTTAATTTAATTAAATTTTTAGAATTTCATTAGTACATTCCAATACACATAATGATCACACTGATCATAGGGAATTTGTACCTACACGTAATATATCTCCATATCTCCATCCTTCTTGTTCCCCAACTCCCCTTTCTCTTGAACCCTTTTTTCTCCTTATTTACAAAAGCTTTGTTTCAATCTTCCCTTCCGTTCATTTATGTTCTTTTTCCTTTCTTCTTTTACCCTCTCCCCTTTTGCTTGTTCCTCTTCTCATTTGAACAGTTTCTTTCCATCGCCCAATATCTGTTTATACATTTTGGTCTTTCTTTACACTTTCAGTTTCTCATGCCAGAAAAAGCAATGTGATATTTAAACACATGTGTCTGACTTGTTTCACTTAGGAATTTGGTCTCCAGGAACATATAATTACCTATAAATGTCGCAAATGTATCACCCTTCAAGGCATAGAGTATTGTATATTTTCAAAAGCCTACATCTTCTTTATCCATTCATGGGTTGATGGGCATTTGGGCTATTTCCAAGATTTAGCTATTATAAATCGTGCTGCTATAAACTTAGGTGTGCACATATCGCTATGGTATAATGTTTATAAATCTTTCAGAAAGATACCAAGAAGGGAAATAAGCAGGTCAAATGAAACTTTCAGCTTTAGTGTTTTGAGAAATCTCCACGCCAACTCTCACAGTTGTTGGATCAGCCTATACTCCCACAAACTCCACAGCCCCTCCAGCATTTGCTCATGGTTGATTTCTGGACAATAGCCATTCTTTCTAGAATGAGATGAAATCTCAGTGTTTTAATTTGTGTCTCCCGAATGGCCAGTGATGTTGAACATTTTTTCATATACTTATTTGCAATTTGTATTTCTTCACCTGAGACGTATCTATTTCAGATGCCCATTTATGGATTGGGTCTTTAAATTTAGGGGGGTCTGATTTTTTGACTTGTTTATATATTCTAGGTATTAGTCTTTTGTCTGAGGAACAACTGAAAAAATATTTTTCCACACTACGGTTGTCTCTTCACTTCATTGATTGTCTTGCTATGTAAAAGCTTTTTAATCAGATGGGATCTCAGCTGCTGATTCTTTGTGATAGTTTCTATGTGATCAGGGTTTTGTTCCTACAATCCTGGCCTACACCTATGTCTTCAAGAGTTCTACCTATTCTACCTGCCAACAGATTTGGTGTTTCTGCCTCTTTGAGCCATTTCAATTTTACTTTATTGCATGGTGAGAGATTATGAGTCTAGGTTTAATCTTTATTGGTTGGTGTTATTTGTTGTGCAAAGAGGTTCAGTTCAGAAAGTCCTAGCCTGTGACTCTGATTTCACGAGTTTTATTTATTTTATTTTCCAGACATTTAGGTGTTTTTTGTTTTAATTTTTAGATCATTGATCTATTTTTATTTTAATGTAGTACATGACGAGATATGGGTCTAACCGCAATCCTCTAAATGTGCACATCCATTTTTTTTTCCAGTACAATTTGCTAAATCAAGCAGATATCTTTACTTTTGTGTGTTTTTGTCCGCTTTGGTGAAGATGTGATGGCTGAAAGTGTTTGAATCCTCTATTCTGTCTCTTTGATTCACATGTCAATTTTTGTACCAATGTCTTATCTTTAATTTTGTTGTCTTTATCACTGTAGCTTTGTAATATAACTGTAAGTCTGGAATTGTGATGCCTTTCTTTGCTTTGTTACACAAGATTGCTTTGCCATTCTGAGTCTTTTCTGCCTCTATTTGCATTTTCAGATTGTTTTCTCTGTTTACCTGAGGAATGCTGCTGGTATTATTATTATTAAGATTGTAATATATATCTATCAGATTTGGTTAGATGCCATCTTGATAATATTGACTCTGTCTATCTAGGAACAGTAGATATCTTTCCATTTTCTGATTTTCTTCATCAACCTCCTTTTTCATAGTATTGTAGTTTTTGTTATAAAGGCCTTTCACTTCTTTAGACAGGTTAATTCTTAAGTATTTAATTTTTGATGTTATTGCGAATGATATTGTTTTCCTAGTTTAATTCTCACGAGTTTGTTATTGGTGTACAGAAACACATTGATTTTTTTTTTTGGTGACTTTATATCCTATTACATTGCAGAATTTTGTTAATTGATTTGAAAAGTTTTTGACAGACATTTTCAGTCTTCTATGTAAGAGATCTGTAAATAATAATTTGACTTTTTACCTACCTATATTTATTTTATTTATTTCTCTTGCCTGACTGATCCAGCTAATGTTTCAAGTACTATACTGAAGAGAAGTGGTGATGGTGGACATCATGGTCTTGTTCCCAAATTTAGAAGGAATGTTTCCAGCTTTCCCCTAATTTAATATAAAATTTGAAGTTGTTTTGTCACAAGTGCCTTTTACCAGATTGAGATAGATTCTTTTGTACCTATTTTCTTCAAGGTTTTATCATTAATGGATGTTATATTTTGTCGAAGGCTTTTTCTGAATGTACTGAGATGATCTTATGATTCTTGGGCTTTACTTTTGTATGTGTGATGTATTATATTTACTTATTTGCATATATTGAACCATCCATTCATCCCCGGGGTGAAGCCTATTTGGTTATGAATTATTATCTTTTTTATGATTTATTGCACTCTGGTTGCCAGTATCTTGTTGAGGAATCTTGTAAATATGTTCATTAGAAGAGAATGACCTGAAGTTTTCATTTTTAGTTGGATTCTTAGCTGGTTTTTGACATTACAACTCACTTTAATGTTAGCTTCCCGGAATGAGTTTGGGAGTACTTTCAATCATCTTTCACTTTTATTTGGAATTTGAGGAGTATTAGCATTATATCTCCTTGAAGTTCTTAAAATTCTGTGGTAAGACCATCAGATTGCAGGCTTTGCTTAATTGGTAGATTTTTATTACTGAGTCAATTTTATTGCCTGTCATTGGATTATTCAGAGTTTTTATGTCTTCTTGGTTGAGTTTTGATAATTCATTTATTGTTTAGGAATTTGTCCATTTCTTTGACTTTCTTGATTGTAGGTGTACAATTTTTCACAGCAGTTGCTAATATTCTTCTTTAGTTTGGTGGTATTCATTGTGATTTTGCCTTTTTCTTTTCTAATTACATTGATTTGGGTTTCTTTCCTTCTTTAGTTATGTCTGACTATAGATTTATCTATTTTGGTTATTCTTTCAAAGAACTAACCCTTTCCTTCACCAATTCTTTTGAATTTTATTTAGTCTCAATTTCATTCATTTCCATTTTGATTTTCATTATATTCTTCATTGTTCTAGGGTTGATTTTTAACTGTTCTTGTTTTTCTAGTTTTTTGGTACCAGGGATAGAACTCAGGCCCTTGCGCTTGCAAGGCAGGTGGCAGAACCACTGTGTTAAATCCCTGGCCCTATTTTTTTAGTTTCTTGAGGGGCATAATTAAGCTGTTATTTGAGGTCACTGTTTTTTTTTTTTTTTTTTTTACCAGCGATCGAACTCGGGTCCTTGCGCTTGCGAGGCAGGCCACCAAACCGCTGAGCTAAATCCCCAGCCTGGTTTTTTTTTTTTATTGTTATCATTCACAGCAGTTAAGCTTCCCTTTTAGGACTTTCATTGTTTCCCCTAGTATGTTGTAGTGGCATTATCATTTTTTCTAGAAATTGTTTAATTTCTTTATTGATTTATTTTGTGACTCATTGAGTGCTCAGGTGTATGTTATTTAAAATTCAGGTGTTTGTAAAATTTATATGGTTTCTTTCGTGATTGACTTCTAATTCAGTGTGCTATGATCTGGTAGAATATGTGGATGAATTCAATTAATTTGTAGTTATTTAAGCAGTCTTTATGGGTAAATATGTAGTCTATTTTGAACAAAGGTACATGTGCTGTGGAGAATATTGTGTAGTCAGTTGTAATAGTATTCAACAAAACACTCCACAGATATATATTAAGCCCATTGTTAAAAATTATGTTTCAGTTCTGGTATTTCTTTATTAATTTTTTGTTTGATCTGTGCATTTTTAAAAGTGGGGCACTAAGGTCTTCCACCATGATTGTATTGATGTTTATTTGGTTATTTAGGTTTAGCAGTGTTTGTTTTATAAAGTTAGGTACCATGATATTCAATGCATATGTATTTGCAATTGTTAATGTGTCTTTGTTTATTTTGTTTTGTTTTGTTTTGATACCAGGGATTGAACTGGGGACCCTGCACTTGTAAGGCAGGCTTCGGAAACACTGAACTAAATCCCTGGCCCACCTGTTGAATTTTTACCTTTGCTAATATGTAGTGACTCTTTGCTGCTTCTGATTATTTTTTTAGCTTGAACTTAACTTATCGGTGAACAAAATTGATACATGCATGTTTTAAAGGTCTTGTTGTGGGAATGCTACTTTCTACCCATTGACTTTTTTTGTCTACGAACTTCTTTTTGGATTAGAGACCATAGAATAGACAGAAAGGAAAAAGGGGAAAGCAAGGAAGTTAGAGAATGAAAAAGAGGTGACAAAGAACAGGGAGGAAATAAAGTCAAAATATAAAAGAAAAGAGGGACTAAAAGAGGGTAAACTTTAAAGGGGGAAAACCTTAAAGAATAACGTAAAATAACAAAACAATACCAATAAAGAAGCAAAAACCAGAAAAAACTAAAAAGTGAATATAAGAAACCCAGATCAAACCAACAAAGAAATAACAATACAAATAAAAACCTTCACACAGTTATTAGAACATTAATTTAGAATGTACACATGGGCTGCTCTGTGCTGGATGTGCACTGTAACTATAAAGCTAAGCAGTTTTGCCCTCTGGATTTATGAATTGCTTGCCTGAAAGTGAGAAGTGACACTCCCTCTGGACAGATGTCCTCATTGTAAACTGTGTTCTAGCCATGATCAACTGCAGAACTTTGTGGTGATCTTAAGATCTAATTGCCTCAGTCAACTTAGAGGAAAGCAGAGCTTTAAAGCATGGTATAGCTTGCTTAGCTCTTGGTTTATTCCATCTGTTTGATACTCTTTCGTAGTGGTTCTTACAAGCTACCACAGAAAGATCTCTACGTTTCCTTCCAAACCTTTCAGGGTCTATTCCCTGTGATTTTGCTCAACGCCAAATGTGCACCGTGGAAGATGCTTTATGTGGATTAGACATTGGGTATACAGCATGTATTCCAACAGTGTTTAAGTTTATATTTAAGAATAATAATGTAGGGGCCAGGGGTTTAGCTCAGTGGTTCTGCTGCCTTCCTCATAAGTGCAAGGACCTGAGTTCGATCCCTGATACCTCCCCCCAAAAACATCCCCAAAATAAAAACAAACAAATAAAACAAAAGCAATAATAATAATAATAATAATAATAATAATAATAATAAGACAAGTTTTAGCTGTGATTATTTTTTGTCTTTTTTCCTTTCTGGTACTTGGACCAGGATTTTTCCTAACTACCCAGTGATCTAGGATTGAGATGGTTCTCCAAGCCTTCATGACCAGAAACTTGTCTTACCTCTTTCCTGATTTGCATGGTGTAGCAAAGGATTTTAATTAATCAGATACTATGTCTGACCAATAAATGCTTCTCCTTGATTTCTTATTTTATCTTAATTGAAATATGCATTTTCTCAAAAAGATAACAGGACTTGCCTCCAATGCAGCAAAATATAGGAGAGTTAAAGACTCATCCGGGAGATATTTCTATGCAAGGAAGTTGTTTCATTGCTCTTTACATCAAAGCTTCTAATCAAATACTTTTGAGACAAATGTGTGAGGCATGGAGGTTTCAGGTAAAGCAGCTAGGAAGATACAACACCATCTGAAGATCAGTAATACTGGTTTTATCCCGATCACTTCTCTTGTCACCAGACATTTTCTTCTACAGTGCAGAGAAAAAGGCCCAAGGAGTCTACTTTTCTATCATGAAATGTATGAATCGATTTCTATTCATCTGCATATGCTTGCTTTTCTGTTTGTATGCAATAGAAGAGATATCCCTCGTAATACCTGAAACCCATCTATCAATCCTCTCACTTGTTCCTCTTCCTAGCTCCTTGTCGTTTGAACATTCTAAAGTCACTCAAACTTAACTCTTCTTCATCTTAATACTCTTCCCCAGATTCTTCTCTTTTGCACTCTTCAGCCTTGGAGGCAAGTTGCCTATAATAATCCATTTTTACTGTTCAATCTACTAAATTCTAGCATTTCTCCTGTACCCAACTTGTACTGACCAATATGTGTGGCTATTTATGTTAGTTTAAGTTAAATAATATTAAAACCATTTTTCTCAGCTTCACTGGCTGCAGTTTAGGTTCTTATTAGCTATAATGTATCATGTGGCTTTAATGCTGAATAATGCAGACAAAATAGATTTCTATTATCTCCAGATATTCTACTCATTCATTATGCAGAGGACTATAATATTGATCACGGCCAAAGCAAGCTATAAAGAGCAAACCCCACAATTGGCTTGTTTGTAGAAGTGAGTCTGGCTGAAGCTTACTTGTCTAGGTCAGAGTAACTTGCATACAAATTCCGTTCCCACGACTAAAACCTTCAGACTAGAAGGACAATGTTTTAATTACAACCATGTATTTTGTCTATTCTGTTCCAAGTTTGAGGATGCTTTCTCTTCTCCTTTATGAGCCTTGTTTACATTAATTTCCACAAAAACCACACATCTCCTTTACCTCAATTGATTGCCAATAAAAGTTAGAGCCTAGGACTGTCCCTGCGCCTTTGTCGGTTACACTGGCATTGGTCATCCTGGCACCCCACTTTCTCTGTCTTAGTTTTGTCTCCTAGTTTATTCTTCTTCTCAGGCCTGAATTGCACACTGCACAAGTGGGTAGTGGAACCTGACTGCAGGGGTCGCTAATACTGTAGAACGTTTAAAGATGGAACAATTGGTATGTATTTAATCAATTAAACTATAAATTTGAAAACAACAATAAAACATAAAGTTTTGCAATCTGGAATTGTGTGGTCAGGAGATGAGTGATTCATGACCTTAACAATAGTAAATCATGAAAATACCCTCAAAGACACAAAGCTAAAATGATACTTTATTTTACTTTCACCATTTATTCATCTCAAGCCCAAGACTACAGCATTTGATGGAAGCACAATTACTTACATTTTGGTAATCACGGGAGAGAATGATTTGCTTTTATTTTAAAAAATGCTTCAATCCTTGCTTGAAACTTTATGGTTGTTTCCTCTGTGTGGTTCTTCTCTGTACTATTGTGTTAATACAGGAAACAAGAACATGACAAAAATCTTCCTCTTATTAAAAACGAGGTCTTATTTCAAACTGAGAAAATAATTAGAATGTTAACAGAAATTCCTTTGGGTGCAATAGTGTTTGTAATGTGAAAATTGTACATCAATGAAGTTAAAGGGCTTGGCCTTGGAGACTGGAAATGTTTAGTTTTTGTGTCAAGGTTAGAACCTAGATGCCTATAAAAGTACCTCTGGAAACGTGTTGTTCCTTTTCTTATCTAGATATGCCAACTAGAGCCTTACTCTTGCCTTGCTGTAAAAATTATTAGGGAAATTCTGAAGTAGTTACTCATTTCATTATGTCTGGAGAAAATCCAGATACAGATGCATGAATTAAATCACTTATTTGTGCTTTACTTCAAGCATGAAGTTCAAACTTATTGGATGCCACAAATTATACGCTTGAAAGGCTTCTGCAATTTGAGAAAGAACTGTACTTAACTGCTGGAAGAAAGAAAGGACACACAAGAGCTATGCTTACCTCAGTCTGCTGACATCTTACTGCTACCTTAGTTACCCTCCCAAGGATAATTCTAGAGGTCAGGGGAAAAATAAGAGGAAATAGCACCATGATTCATTCTTATTAGGACTAGAAAAAATTTAGAAGTTCTTAATATATACATATAAAATCTTAGCTACTCTGAAACATCCTATGTCTGGAATGTAGCACAGTGTATTATCAAGTGGAATGTGGCTTTTAAAAAGGAATTGCTGCATCTAATCAATAATCATAAATATTTAAGATCACAAATGAAGCAATAGTCTTTTACCAGTAACTTCCAACTGATGGAAATTATTGTGAATATTGAGGAACAATATGAGTTTAGTAGCATATCTGATATAAAGCCTATCACAAATAATAGAAGCAAAACAAAATTAAGCTTGCCAGTGTTCTACCTCAAAATAATTATACAATTATATTTTAAGTTTTACACTAGGAAAACTATCTTTAGAATATATCTCCTCCTAAATCATTTCTTAGTAAAGAAACAATCCTACAACTTTTTTCCGAGGAGATACACATGCTGAGTATCAGCATGTGACCCACTAGTTTTCAGAAAGAGTTACTTAGGAACTAGTATAACTAAGGGAGGAAGATTTTGTTTATGTCATTTTGGCTCTTCTTATACCCTCCAAATCTAAAGGAACATAAATTTTGGCTGCTAAGAGGTAATAACGTTTGCAGCTGGAAAAGATTTAGGACTTCATTACTAAATCCTTGGATGTTTCTTGTTTGGGAGTGTCATAATCCTGCTCTGCCAGTGAAGGGTATGCAAATCCCATCATGAAATCAACCATTTGTGAATATTTCTCCTTTACGTATAGGCAAAAAATTTAGTACTTTGAAACAAACTTTAAGTGATCAGCCCAAAGAGGAAGGTTATCTCCCAAGTACTTCCTGCTCTTATTACTTCACTGTTGGTGATAGGGAAAAACTGCCTCATTGATTAGTGTCTTAGTATGCTTCATGTGACCATAACAAGATATAGAAGATTGGGTAATTTGTAAAGAACAGATATTTATTTGTTTTAGTTCTAGAGATTCAGATATAAGTATCCATGTAGGATGAGGGTTTTCTTACAATGTCACCTAGCAGTGGAAGGTAGAACAGCAAGAGACCATGTCCAATAAAAACAAAGGAAAGTGACAAACTTACCTTTTTATCAGGAACACATTCTGCAACACCTAAGTCATTCCTTGCAAGATGGCAATAATTCATTCATGAGTGCACAGAACTTATGGCCTACTGTTTTGTTTTCTTCTTTTTCTCTCATTGAGTTTATTGGTGCTTTTTACATATACAGTATAGTTACATTTATCACTGGGATCTTGTACCTTTACATGACAGATCTTGGTTCTCATTTTTCCCCTTGTCCCTGCCCTCCCTTCACCTCCTCCCCACTCCCATATTTACACAGACTTTGTTTCCATTTTTTTCCTTTTCTCGTATTTTTTCTTTTCCCTTATTTTCTTTCCCCTACCTTTACCACTTACGCTATAACTTTAGCCATTTTCTTCCTATTTCACATTGTCGGTTATACAATTTGGATCTTATTCACACTTTTAGTTTTTTACACCAGAGAAACTATTCAGTATTTACACATGTGTGTGATATTTATTTCACTTAAGAGTATGCCTCCATATGTATCCATTTTCCTACGAACGACTCTACTTTTTCATTCTTATTGGCTGAGTAGTACTCCATTTATAGAAAAACCACATCCTCTTTATCCAGTCTCCAGTTGAATAGGAATTGGGCTGTTTCCAGGTTTTAGCTATTACAAACTGTGCCTCTGTAAAAATGGGTGCACATATATTACAGTGGTATGATTCTTTTAATTCTTTTGGAAAGAGATCCAGCAGAGGGATACCTGTGTTAAATGGAACCTCTAGTCCCAGCTCTTTGAGGTATCTCCATAATATTTTCCGTAGTGGTTGCACCAGTCTGCAATCCCACCAGCAACGTAGAAAGGTTCCTTTCTCCCTGCAGTCCCACAAACATTTGTCTTTGGTTGATTTCTTGATAGCAGCCATTCTTTCTGGGGTGAGGTGGAATCTCAGTGTTGTCTTCATCTGCGTCTCTCAAATGACCAGTGATTTCAAAATTTTTTCATGCATTTGTTTGCTACGTTTACTTCTTTGTCTGAGAAATTTTTGTTCATTTCAGATGCCCATTTTTGAATCGGATCGTTATAATTGGGGGATCTGATTTTTTTTTAGTTTTTTATATATTCTAGGTAATAGTCCTTTGTCTGAGGAGCAGCTGATAAAACTTTTTACCCACATTGTAGGTTGTCTCTTAGCTCAGTTGGTGGTTTTTTTTGCAGTGCAGAAGCTTTTTATTAAGATGAGATCCCAATTGCTGATTCTTTGTGCTAGTTCCTGTGCCAATGAGGATTTGTTCATAAAGTCTTTTCCTATGCCATTGTCTTCCAGATTTCTTCCTAACCTATCTTCCAGCAAGTTTAGTGTTTCTTTTTTAATATTTAGACCTTTAATCCATTTGGATATTAGTTTAGTGCATGGTGAAAGATAAGTGTCTAGTTTTAATATTTAGCAGGTTGAAATCCAGTTTTTCCTAGTTTTAATCTTTGGCAGGTTGAAATCCAGTTTTCCCAACACAATTTATTAAAAAGGCTAACTTTCTTCCTCTGAGGATGCTTGGCTCATTTGTCAAAGATTAGATAGCTAGGTACATCTGGAGTTGTTTCTGTATCTTCCAATCTATTCCACTGATCCGCAGGTCTTTTTCTTTGCCACTACCATGCTGTTTTTATCACAGTGGCTTTGTTATATAGTTTTAAGTTGGAGACTGTGATACCCGTGCCATGTCTCTGTTGCATAGATGGTTTCTTATGTTGATTTCTGTTGCTATTCTAGGTCTCTTCTGGTTCCAAATGAATTATTGGATTATTTTCTCTAGTTCTGTGAAATATACTGTTGGAATTTCTTTTTTTTTTTTTCCTCATTGAGTTTATTGGAACACTTTAGGCATACAGTACAGCTACATTCATCATTGGGATCTTGTACCTTTACATGATGTCTTGGTTCTCATTTGGAATCCAATCAGAATTGCACTGAATATGTATAGCAGTGTTGGTGGTATGGCCGTTTACACTATGTTGATTCTTCGTACCCAGGAGAAAGGGATGTCTTTTCAATTTCTTGTATCCTCTTCAATCTCTTTTTTCAGAGCACTGCAGTTTTCAGTGTAGAAGTCTTTTGCTTCTCTCATTAGATTGATTCCTAAATACTTTATTCTTTTGGATGCTTTTATAAAAGGAATTGTTTCCCTAATTACTCTCTCAGTGAGTCTATTTGTGTACAAGAAGGCTATTGATTTTTGAATGCTGACCTTGTATCCAGATACTCTGTTGAATGTGTCAAGTAAGTCTAGAAGTCTTTTGGCAGAGATTTTGGGTCTTCTATGTAGAGTATCATATCGTCAACCAAAAAGACAGTTTAACTTCTTCTTTTCCTATCTTTATTGCTTTAATTTCTTTATCTTGTCTAATTGCAGTGGCTAATGTTCCCAGAACTATATTGAACAGGAGTGGTGATAATGGGCATCTTTGTCTTGTTCCTGATTTTAACATGAAGGTTATCAGTGTTTGGTCATTTAATATGACTTTGGTTGTTGGTTCTTCATAGATAACCTTTATCAAGTTGAGATAAAGACCATCTACTCCAGTTGTTCCAGGGTTTTAATCACAAATGCGTGTTTAATTTTGTCAAATGCTTTTTCTCCATCTAGTGAGAAGATCATATGGTTTTTGTCCTTGACTCTGTTAATATAGTGTATTATATTTATTGATTTATGTATATTGAACCATCCTTGCACCCCTGGGATAAATCTGTCTTGGTCAGGGTGTATGGTTTTCTTGATGATATTCTGTATTCTGTTTGCCAGTATCTTATTAAAATTTTGCATCTATATTCATTAAGGAGTTTGGACTGTAGTTCTCTTCTTTTGCTTGGGTCTTTCCCTGATTTGGGAATCAAAGTTACATTTGCTTCCAGGAATTAATTTGGTAGTATTGCTTCCCTTTCAATTTCATTGAAAAGTTTAAAGAGTAGTGGCAGTAGTTCTTCTCTAAATATCTTGTAAAATTCATCAGGTAATCCATCAGGACCTGGGCTTTTCTTCATTGGTAACTTTTGAATTACATTTTCAAGTTCACTGATTATAATTTTGGTGTTTAAATTTTTTATCTTCCTTGTTCAACTTTGTTAATTCATAAGTATCAAGAAATCTGTCCATTTCTTCTGTGTTTCCATTTTATTAGAGTATAGGTTCCCAAAGTAGTTATTGATGATCCTCTGGATTTCTGCTGGATCTGTTCTGACTTCACCTTTTTCATTCCCAATTGCATGGATCTGAGCCTTTTCTTTCCTTTTTTTGTTTTTCTTTTGACAAGGTTGGCTAAGGGCTTATTTTATTTATTCTTTTGAAAAACCAATGCTTTGAGTCAATGATTTTTTTTTTGAGTTTATGAGTCAACGATTTTTTTTATCATTCTCTTAGTTTCCATTGCATTGATTTCTCCTGTGATCTTTATAATTTCCTCCCTTTGTAAGAACTTTGGGTTTTTCTTGTTCTTCTTTTTCTAGGAGTCTAAGTTTCATTATTAGGCTGTTTATTTGAGCTCATTCTGTTTTCCTGGTGTGGGCATTCACTGCTATGAATTTTCTGTGTAGAACTTCTTTCATTGTGTCCCATAGACTCCAGTCTGTTGTATTGGTATTCTGATTTATTTGTAAAAATTGATGAATTTCTTCTTTAATATCCACTGTGACCCATTGATTGTTCAGGAGAGTGTTGAATGTCCATGTGTTTGTAAAGTTCTTATGCTTTCTTATGTTATTGATCTCCAGTTTCATTGCCCTAGGTTTGATAATATATATGGGATAATTGAACTCCTTTGCATTTATTTAAACCTGTTCTATGAGCTAGTATGTGGTCTATTTTGGAGAATGGCCCATGTGCAGCTGATTTTGTCGGGTGGAAGACTCTATAGGTGTCTATTAAGTCCACTTGTTCAAAAGTTGGTTCAGTTCTAATATTTTGTGGTTGATATTTTGTCTATTTGATCTGTCTATTTGTGATAGTGGGGTGTTGAGGCCCCCCAGTACTATTGTATTAGTGCTTATTTGGTTTTCTATGTCCCATACTATTTGTTTTATATAGTTGGGGTAACTAATATTTGGTGAATATATATGATCATCATCTCTTCCTCTTGGATTGCTCCCTTTATAAGGATGTAGTGGCCTTCTTTGTCTCTCTTAATCAGTTTTTGTTTGAAATTTACTTTGTCTATGAACAAGATAGCTACCCCTACTTTTTTCTGGGCTCCTGTCACATGAAGAACTTTTTCCATCCTTTTACTTTCAATCTATGAGTGTCTTTTTGAACTAGGTGTGTTTCTTGTACACAATCTACTGTTGGATTTTGCTTCTTAATCCATTCTGCCAGTCTGTGTTATTGTCCTGTTGTTGGCTCTTTTTAATTTTTCCCCCTCTCCCTTTAGTTTTTTCCTTTGCCTGATTGATTTGCCCTGTTATGCCTCATGGTGTTGTGACCTTCATTGTCTTTTTCTAGGATATTGTTTAGAATTATTTGGAGTGCTGGTTTGGTATTCATTAAGTTTCTCAAGTGTTCTCTGTCATGGAAGTGTCTTACTTCCCCATCAATTTTGAAAGAGAGTTTTGCAGGATACATTAGTTTAGATTGGAGGTTGTTTTCTCTTATGGCTTGAAATACCTCAATCCAGGCTCTCCTTGACCTGATGGTTTTTGTTGAAAAGTCTGTTGTGATTCTGATTGGCTTTCCTTTGCATGTGATTTGTTCCTTTTCTCTAACTGCTTCTAGTACTTTGATATTCTGTCACATTTCTGGGATCTTGACTATTATATGTCTACATGTAGAATTTTTGATCATGGCTAGTTGGAGTCCTATATGCCTCATTTATCTGTATGTCAAATTACTTTGCTCTGCTTGGGAAGTTTTCTGTCATTAATTATGTGAACTGCTTTTTTAAGACATTTGTACTTTCCCTGGATACTTCAGGGATTCCTACTAGTCTTAATGCATTCTTCGTTGCATCATCTAGGAGTTGTTAAGTCAATTTCTCATGATCCCTTACCGATTTTAAGAGATCTCTCTTTTCACAGTCACTGACTACAATCCTATCTTCTATAAATGAAATTCTATCTTCACATTCATTTATCCTTTTATGAATGCTTTCAATAGAGTTTTTAACCTCCTGAATATCTGCTTGAATCTGTTTCATGGATTCTGTTTCTTTCCTATGCTGGGCCTTCATGGTTACTATCATGGTCCTGAGCTGATCTATTTTTTTGTCACTTTCCGTTCTTGAGTCACTAACCATGTCTTTCATTGTGTTCACTATCTCTGTAGTTATCTGGGAAATTATTTCTGCTTTGAATATTTGTAGGGCCTGATTGATCCATTTTGTTACTTCTGTGCTATTTATTCAGGGTGTCCTGTTGGTTGACTGTCAGACTTTTCCATTTCCTTTGCCCTAGAATTTCCTGTTGATGAACTGGAAGTCTGTATTTTTGCCTTGCTTAAGCGTTTTCTCATTTTTATTTTAGTTTTTGGTGCTGTCCTTGGTAAAATTCCTGGGTTAGCACTTGGATCTTCCTGATATAGTTGCTGTTTATATTTTGAATCTCTAATGACTCAGAGACACTCTCATTTCCATAATATCAGGAAGGACAACTGATTAAATCAATCACAAGCCTTTAGCTCAATTGATACAATCAGCAACACAATACCATTAAGCATAGCTTAGAAATTGGCAATTTGTGGTAGTTATCAATCTATCACCTTTAACCATGTGAATTAAATCAAAATTGAGGACCAGCCCAAACCATGTTTATAGTGAATAAACTCTTGAATGTAGCAAATTTACCCTTCAGGATGGGGACTAAGAAGGAGTTTGGAGGAGAGGAATAGATAGGTAGAGAGATAGGAAGTGAAGCCAGAGGACATAGCATGAGCACGCAAACTCTAGGAAACTGTTGAAGACAAGAGGGAAAGACAGAGTGCAAGAAGAAAGACAAAAATAGAACAACTTAACAGCAATAGGGAAGCTATAAATTGTACTCACTTTCCTTTGAAACTAATGACAATCAAGAGAAGGAAAAAGAGAAGAAAAGAAACAGAAAGAAGAAATCTGAATTAGGGTAGGAACAGGAACAAAAAGGGAGATGAAGAACAATTTGAGGGAGCAAGACATTGAATGTGAAAAAGAAGAAAGAAAAAATAAGAATTTGAAGATTGGGAAAATAAAAAATTTTAAAAATTAAAACTAAAAATTAAAAAGAGGAAAAGAAAGAAAAACAATTGAAGTGCTTCCTTCAGGGATATCTTTGCTGTCACCATAGACTATGTGAACAGCAATATGAAGAACTTGGTCAATCAGTCTGTTAGCCAACAGCAGACCCCTGAGATCCAGGCTGAATTCTGTTTGCAAGGCCCAAGTTGAGCTCCCTGATTTCCTGCAGGGTTTAACTCTGCAAGGTCCTACTGCAGGTTCTATCTGCCCTTCCCCTGACAATAGTCCAGGTTCTGATGTGAGGTGGTGATTCCCTTCAATTTGCCAACTATGGGGGTCTGCTGTGCCTTTCTTGCAGTTGTGCACTTCTGTTCTATCTCCTGGAGCTCAGTACAAGGACCTTTATGACCAGCTGTGCCTCTGCAGTGTTTATCCAGGTATCTGTATAACCAACAGTCCTAAGAGCATGGTGTCTTCAGTGGTCTGTTCTGATGAAGGCCTGGGGCACTGGAGTGGGGAAAGCAGCCTAGCTCCCCACTTTGGCTGTGATCTTTTCATTATTACATTTCTTTTCTTCACCAGAATTTTTTGTCTTAAGTTTCCTTTTCAGATGTTAATGCAGCCTCTCCTGTTTTATCCAATCAGTATTACATGTTATCATTTTGTATCCTTATATTTTCAACATATTTCTCTTGTTGAATTTCAATACACAGTTCTTATAAACTAAAACAGATCTTATCTTTGATTTTTGAACATATATTCTGAAGTTCTGTCCTTTGATATAGTTAAACATTTATATTTGAGGCAATGATTGATATTACTAAATTCTGCCATAATAATTTGACTTCTGTTTATTTTTCTTCTTTATTTTGCCTTCTGTGCATTACATGAATGCTTTTAAGCATTCCAACTTCATTTATTTTTGTGTTTTTGTGAGTTTTTTGTACAGTTTTTGTTGCTTTGGGTATAATAATGAAATTGTGTAGTGTATTGTATACATCCATAGTTTTTCTTTTTTCCATTTTTTGAAGTTTCAAGATATTTTCTAATTGAAACTTTTCCATTTAAAGATCCTTTTAGCCAATAATAATAACAGATCTTCAAAATGTATCCATTTTCCTATGAATAAATCTAGTTCCTCATTCTTTATGGCTGAGTAGTATTCCATTTTATAGAAAAACCACATCTTCTTACCCAGTTTCCAACTGATGGGCAAATGGGCTGTTTCTAAGTTTTAGCTATTACCAACTGTGCTGCCATAAACAGAGGATATACTCCTAAGTGAAACAAATAAGTCACACATGTGTAAATACTGAATAGTTTCTCTGGTGTGAAAAACTATAACAATACATAAGATCCTAATGAGATAATAGGAAGAAAAGGGCTAAAGGTATAGGGAAAGTTGGAAGGGTAGGGGAGAGAGAATAAGGGAAAATAAAAAAATCTGAGAAAATGAAAAAAATGGAAATAAAGTGTTTTTAAATGGGGAGGGGAGGAGGCGGTGAAGGGAGAGCAGGGACAAGGGGAAAAAATGAGAACCAAGTCCTGTCATGTAAAGGTAAGATCCCAATAATGTAATGAATGTAACTGTACTGTCTACCTAAAATGTACCAATAAACTCAATTAAAGCTGAAAAAAATAATTTTGAATTTATCAAGTTTGACCTCTGGTTATCTTCTTAGATCTGCACATATGTACCTTTCACCATATTTGTGGAATTTTCAGATGCCATTTTTTCAGTTGCGTCCCATTGAGGCCCATTCTTTCTTACCTTTTGAAATCTCAAGCATATGCCTAGCTTATATTGTTATTGTTTTATACTCTTACAGGCATTTTTAAAGTTTTTGTACATTCTCCCTGTGCTCAGGTAGGTTACTTCTAATGTCTCTACTCAGTGAGCTACTTCTTTTCTCCAATTTCCATTCTATTGTTGAACTGATGTAGAGTTTTTTTAATTTAAGCTATTCCATCTTTCAGTTCTATAATTTCTAATTTGTTCATTTTTATAACATCTTTTCTGAGATTTTCTGTTTATTTTTCCAAAGAATTCTTTTTTGATTATTAAAATATTGCTATAATGTAATCTTTACAGCCATTGTTAGGCAGTTCCATTCTCTGACTAATCTTGATATTGTTGAAAGGATTATCTTTTTCCATTTATTTTGTGATTTTGTTGGGGAAGCTTGGTGTGATAGGCAAATTATTGCATTTGGACACTGATTTTTATTTTGTTAAGAGGCATAAAATGTCTCAAAATATTTCTATATATAAGCATTCATCTTATTGAGATTTAGCATATGTACAGGCCTGAGCTTTTATTTATTTATTTATTTTGGGATCTCATTCAAATGGAAATTTATGCTCATTTTATTCATTATGCCCACATTCCCTGGCAGAAAGGAGTAGTCTAATGCCTGGAGGGGGATAGAGAATAATTCCACTAGGCTCTTAACTTTGGTAGATATCCCCTTTGATTCTTTATTGATGGTAGTGTTGGGTTGATATAATGACCTGTTCAGACATGGGGAGAAATGGCTGGTCCTCTTTTTCTGAGTTCCAATTTGTGAAAACCAAGTATATGTATTTTTTTCTGCTTGCTAAGAGGTTTCAAATGTCCTAGCTCTGTCCTGTTCCTTTGTTCTGGGGTCCCAGACCAACTTGTGATTTTCTTACCATATTTTTGAGGTTTGCTTTGATTAACTCTTGCTCCACTTTCAAGTTTAAATTTGTTTTAAATGAAGAGGTATTTAGGGGGAAGAAAAACTATGTCATTTTTAACACAATGAAGCCTCCAATTTTTAAAAAATTTTCATTTTCCAGGTTTTGATATAAAATTATGGCATCTGCAATTAGAGAATCTTCTTGGTTGTTTTGTAGTATACATGATAAATGTTTTGTTACCTTGTCTTATTGTACATGTTAAGTCTTGTGGTAAAGTGCTTTTGTGAATAAAAGCAGTAAGAGTGAATATTTTTGCTAAATTTCTATACTTAATGAGGTAAATTTAATCTTTCAGATCAAGAATGCTATTAATAATCAGTTTTTTTTGAAAATTTTCTTCATTAGTTGAGGAAAATTCTTTTTGTTTTCATTAGCCAGCAACTGTTTTTATTTTCCCCTCTTAAGTCAATAGATGTTTATTCTTATCAGATTCTTTGTATGCATCAAGAGGATCATGTGGTTTTTCTTCTTTGGATCTTTGAATTGGTGATATGGTGAGGTACAGTAGTTAAATTTGAAGAAATTTTTCATTTTTTGGATAAACTCCATTTGATTATTAGGTATTATCTTTAACAAATGTATTCAATTTGCTAAAATTTTGTTGAAAATTTTGCATGTCTTTATAAGGAATATTGTTTTACTTTTGTTATGAGTGTCTTTTACTGCATTGGTGTCAGAGTTACCTCAGCCTCATGAAGTTAATTGGGAAGTATTTCTGCTCTTCAGTTTCCTGAAAATTTTTTTGTTAAGTTAGCAATATTTCTTCATCAAATCTTTGATAGAATTAAACAGTTATATCATCTTGGGCTGAATTTGCTTTGTTGGAAAGATATGTTTCTTTTTAAATATTTAACTTTATTAGCACATGTTTGCAGCATGTGATTACATACATCATGGGGATTTCATACATTTACATACAATTTCCTAATTCTTTTTATATCCCCATCCCCACCCTTTCCTGCTACCTCCGTTCATCTCTTGACCCTCTTCCCATTTGGAAAGATATGTCCAAAGTACATTTAATTAATACATGTAGTCTACTAACGTTATCTGTTTTTTCTTTAGTAAGCATTGGTATGTAATACTTTCCAAGGAATACACTCATTTAATCTAGGTTGTCAAATTTATGATCATAAAATGTTTCCTAATAACTTTATTTTGCCTTATTGTTTGTAGGATCTGAGCCATGTTATTTTAATTTTAATCCTTTTTATGGATAACCTGGTCTCTCTCTTTTTGAAAAGAAAATAATTATTTTTATTTCCTTTTCAAAAATCTAAGTTATTACATTGACATTTCCACTGCTTTTTTAAAAAAAATTTTCTTATGTTTATTAGTTCCTTCTTTCTCCATGTTTTAATCAGCATTTATTTTGCTGGTTTCCTCAAACAGGCATGCATATCATACATTTGGGTTCATTATTTTTTTTTTTCTAATATTAGGAGGTAGAACATAGATCACTGCCAACACAGAGGCACAATGTGACTATTATGCATGTTATTTTGGGCGTATATGTGCCGTTTAGTCCTAGACTGGCTTTTATTCCTGGGATGAATTCACACTTTGCATAAACTGCTGAAATCTACCTTAGAGAGACTAGTTAGAGCCTTTTTCATCTTCACAGACATCCTAACCATATAGGTATCAGTGTACTCATACTTCCTATACAAAATTTATCATAAATTGCTTTTCAGGAATTTAGTAATTGATGAATATATCTATTTTCCCTACTAAACTATAAATATGTTACAGACACAGATACAGTTACATTTACTACAGCCGCAGTCACTTTTTCATTTCTGAGGTGCAGTACCCGGCAGCCATATCTTAAAGGAGGTAAGGTTTTTTTCATTTAGGAGTGTGTAGTGGTTTCCGTCCATAGTTGGCTGCATCCAAGGCTGAATGGCAGGGCCTTGGGGCCTGGCAGAGGAAAGCTGCTCACCGCACAGCCTCTAGGAAGGACAGAGCATGGAAGGAGGCTCAGGCAAGGGAGATGCACCCCTCCAAGCAACACCCCAGTAACCCTTCTGGCCAGACTAATCCCTAACTTCAAGCCAATTACATGTCTACGAAACCTAATCACTTTCCAAAGTCGCACCTATGATCCCATGAGACTTTAGGGTTTTATATATAATGTAAATCATAACAACTATTTTATTCTCAGTGCCTATTACAGTGTTGAGCATTGAATTAACTTTAATTGAACAAAATAAATATGTACAAATGGGAATTTCAAAACTGCCGGGGAATCCTTCAGGGTTCGCTTGCAGAGGTTCCTTGAGTCTGAATGGATCATTTAAAACTGAGCCCATAATTTAGGTGTGATGCAGGTATGTTTAGGTCCGTTTCCAATGATTAGTGTAAGAAAGTGACAGGTGTGAGCTGTGAACAAGGGAAAGAGATCTGGCTGATTCAGTCAGGATCTGCTGAAATATATAAATTGTTTGATTCCATTTTTGGAAAAAAAACTACTTTCCTGTCAGTAAGCAAGAAAATTGGGTCTTTATTTCCAATTAGAATAGCAATAGTTTTCTACTTTATACTTCAAATTTCAAAAGTATCTCACTGAGAAATAGGATTCATTTTCATCACATACATTTTACTTCTTATAATTTGCCTGAATGAATGACACATTTCTTTTTTTTTTGCTTCTGACTTGTTAAAATGTTGAGTCATCAAAGACAATTGAGCACTTACAGAGATAAATGGAAATGAATTGTCTATGTGAAAAGAAGTAAGTTGACAGGAGAAAATGAAATGGAGCAAATATTTCTTTTAGAAGTGGTATCTAGTCAGCACATCAGGATTTGAATGATTTGTAGTCATGCTACTTTTACTTTGGGATGAAAAATATGCTAAATAATTTAAATATGCCTATGCCGTGGCTCTGGCAGTCTTTGAATTCTGTGGGAGCATATTAAGAATGGTAATAGAAGAATTGAAACATTTAAAGGGAAATGACTTAGTGGAGACTCATAACAAAAGAGTGAGAGGTTAGAAAACATTGAGTGGATTTTGAGGGTCTCCTGGTTAAATTACAAAAAGATCATCGTATACCAGCACATCTGCCATGATACCGGGATGCTTCGCATCTTAGGGCTACTTAAAAAGTGGTTGAGAGGTAAAAACTACTTTCTCAATGAAATAAGATGCTGTTCGCACTTTTTCGCTTGGCCGGTACTTACCCTGGTGCAACAAAAGCAATGGTGAATAGAAGTGCTGGTTCCTGGGGAGGACACCAAGTCACATTATGGTTTTCACAGGCATTCTCTGCTCCAGTAGGAGAGAAGAGTGCAGTGCTTACTTGGTGATACCTGTATGAAGCAGCATATATTATTACTTTTATTACATTGCTATAGCTTGATTAATGAGACCACACAAAGGCCCATGTGTTGATGTTCTGAATCATATCCTGCAACACTCCTGAGAGGGTACGGAACCTTTCAGAGGTGTGGCCTTGGGGAAGGAGGTTAGGGTGTGTCATTGAGGGATTATTAGAGTGCTTCCTATTTCTTCTTGATTTCTAACTGCTATGAAATGAGCAGCTTTTATCTACCACTGACTTCCTACAATGATTTACTCTGCTAAACTTAAACCTCTAAATAAATGAGCTAAAATTAACCTTGTTCCTTTTAATACAATTATGTTGGTGTCCTGTAATAGTAGCAGAAAGCAGACTAACACATAATTTTACATTTAAAAAATATCCTATGAAACAAAATAGGATATGTACATTGAACATATCTGTGCTTTTAAAGAAGTAATAAAGAAACATATCTGTTCCATGCAAAAGGGATTTCCATACAGAGCAAAGTGCAACTGGCTAAAAATAGTCTTTTAATTCTTTAGGAAAGGTACCCAGCAGGGGAATAGCTGTGTCAAATAGGACTTCCAATCCTAGTTGTTTGAGGTATCTCCATATTGATTTCCATAGTGGTCGCACCAGTCTGCACTCCCACCAACAACGGAGAAGGGTTCCTTTCCCCCCACGACCCTGCCAGCATTTGTTACTGGTTGATTTCTTGATAGCAGCTATTCTTTCTGGAGTGAGGTGGAATCTCAGTGTTGTTTTCATCTGCATCTCTCAAATGACCAGTGATGTGGAACATTTTTTTCACACATTCATTTGCTGCTTTCACTTGTTTGAGAAATGCCTGTTCATTTCATATGCCCAGTTTTTAATTGTATCTTTATATTTGGGGGCTTGATTTTTTGTTTTTTAGTTTTTTATGTATTCTTGATAGTAGACCCTTGTTTGAAAAACAGCTGGTAAAAATCTTTTCCCACATTGTAGGTTGTCTTAGCTCTATTGTTGATTTCTCTTGCAGTGCAGAAGCTTTTTAAAAAGATGAGACCCCAGTTGTTGTTCTTTGTGCTAGTTCCTGTTTTACTGAGGATTTGTTCATAAAGTGTTTTCCTATGCCAGTGTCTTCAAGAGTTCTACTTAACTTATCTTCCAGCAAGTTTAGTGTTTCTGTTTTAATATTTAGATCTTTAATACACTTGGATTTTCATTTAGTGCATGGTGAGAGATATAGGTCTAGTTTGAATCTTTGGCAATTTGAAATCCTGCTTTTCCAGCATTATTTATTAAAGAGGTTATCTTTCCTTCAGTGAGGAGAGTTGGCTCCTTTGTCAAAGATGAGGTAGCTGAATATGTCTGGAGCTTTTTCTGCATCTTCTAATCTATTCAACTGATTCTGAAATCAGTTTCTTTGCCAGCACCATGCTATTCTTAACACAGTGGCTTTTTTATATAGCTTCAAGTTAGGAATTGTGATACCCGCTGCCATGTCTTTGTTGTCATGTCTCTTCTGGTTCCGAATGAAATTTTTATTGTTTTCTCTAGTTATGTGAGATACATTGTTGGGATTTCAATAGGGATTTCAGTGAGTCTGTATAGCAGTTTTGGACAAGACCATTTTCCCTATATTGGTTCTTCCTACTCAGGAAGAAGGGATATTTTCCATTTCCTTATATCCTCTTGATCTTTTTTTTTCAGAGTGCTGTAATTCTCAATGTAGAAGTCTTTTGCTTCCTTTGTTAATACCTAAATATTTCATTTTTTGGAGGCAATTGTGAAAGGAATTGTTTCCCTAATTTCTCTCTCAATGAGTCTAAATGTGTACAAGAAGCCAATTGATTTTTGAGTGTTTACCTGGTATCCAGCTACTTTTCTGAATCTGTCAGTTAAGGTCAGAAGTCTTTTGGCAGAGTTTTTTGGGTCTTGTATGTAGAGTATCATATCTTCAGCAAATAATGACAGTTTAACTTTTTCCTTTCCTATCTTTATTGCTTTTATTTCTTTCTCTTGTCTAATTGCTGTGGCTAATGTTTCCAGAACTATATTGAACAGGAGTGTGATAGTGGACATCCTTGTCTTGTTTCTGATTTTAGAATGAAGGTATTCAGTTTTTGACCAGTTAGTATGATATTGGTTGCTGGTTTTTCATTGATAGCCTTTATCAAGTTAAGATAAAAGCTATCTACTATAATTATCCACAGGGTTTTTATTATGAATGGGTGCTGAATTTTGTTGAATACTTTTTTGCATCTATTGAGATGAACACATGATTTTTGTCTTTAACTCTGTTAATGTAGAGTATTACATTTATTGATTATGTATGTCAAACCATCGTTGAGTCCCCGGGATAGTTACCTTACTTGGAGTTAATTGGCTGTGTACATGCATGCTTTTCATTACTCAAAGTAAACTTTTACCTATTGCACCCCCCACCCATTTCTTTTCTTTCTAGCATCCTTTTTGGGGAGGTGGATTTGAGATAGCATCTTGCTATATGCTTCAAGCTGGCATTGAACTCACTGTGCAGTCCATGTTGAGCTCCAACTTGGAGTGATCCTCTCTCCTTAGCGTCCTGAGGGCTGGAATTAGACTTGCATGCCACCACATCTGGTATATATATTTCGTACTCTTGACATTAGCTCATATTTCTCTGAGGCTCTGTTCATTTTTTTCCATTCTATTTTCTCCATGTTCTTTGAAATATACAATTTCTACCTTTCTTCAAATTTATTATTAATTTTTGTGCAAGTTGAAATCGATATTGAGTCTTTCTAATACGTTTTTATTTTAGTTATTTTGCTTTTCAACTGCAGAATTAGGATTTGGCTGGCAGAAACTTGTTAAGTGATATGCTCTCATTGTAGCAGGCCTCTCCCATTTTCTTTTTGTACCAGGGATCAAACTCAGGACCCTGTGCCTGTGAGTCAGATGGCAGAACCACTGAGCTAAATCCTTGGCCCTGCCTCTTCCAGTTTTGAGCTATCTACAAGGGTGGTAGAGAAAGAGCAACTAAACACCCATTATTCTTGGCATAAGATGCTTTGAGTAGCTTCTTTGGAGTAGGGACTGGATGGAAACCAGACCTTGTACTCTAAAATGTACTTCTTGAGAATTGGCCCCAGTAACACATGAATTTTAAAGTTGAGAAATCCTTATGGTGGGCTAGGACTCAGTATATTTTGTTGTCTTTTTCTCTATGCTAGGAGAAGAGGGAGATCAATTTTCTTAACCCCAGCTGCCCAGGGGTATAGTATTTTTCAAACTTATGGAGCTGATGGAGGCAACTAAGGGATAGAGGGCTATAGGATCTCATAGATTTAGTAGATCCCTCTGAATAAAAATTTGTTAATTTGCTGACACCCACAGAACACCTCAAAATGCTTTCCCAAAATTCAAATTCCTTTGAAGGATTAAAAAATACTTTTTTGTACAGCAGAATAATATTTAACTACCATTTCACAGTATGTTAGAATCTAGGAATTTTATATTGCTAATGCTGCACTTTCCTATGGAAATGTCATAAAGAGTATAAAAGTATGGGTTGCTATTAAAGAAAATTATTATTATTAGAAATATAGAGCAACTATGCTTTTCGTAAAACAAACTGGTATGTTTTTATATAAACAGCCATAGAAATAAACATTTTTGATTTGTATTATTTGAAACAAAAGTCTTATTAAATATCACACACCAAGAGTTGTTTTAACATTTTCTTTGCCAACATAAAGCAGTTTTATAACATATCTATCTGATTTATAAGATTATTCAGCCTATGATTTTTGTAATATTTGGAAACTTTAGTTTATACTTGTTGTTTGGGAAAGAATTAAATCAGAGTTTATTACTGTAAAAGAGTCTCCCTATATACGACTTTAGAAATTCAAATATTCTGGCTGTTAATAATTTAATATAAACTATCTTCAGTTTTTTAAAATTTGAATCTCATTTTCAAAGCCTGCAATGTTGCATTTTATTGATCTAATGGGAATAGTTTCACTTTCTTTTCAGAGCTTGCTTGTTAACTCATTAAGAGTATTAAAAAGTCTGGAGAGAGTATCCTACAAAACCTCTAGATGACAAAATTGTCAAATCACTATTGATGTGCCCTGGATGTAATCTGTCAGTTTGAAGACACACAAAATATAAACATCAAAAGGTAAGTTTCCTTATGAATAGTACAAATAGAATCTCTGATTTATTTATTTGGAATGGTAAAGAAAAATCTAGTTATTATATTCAAATTTTGTCTCTACAGTACTTTTCCCTTATTTGGGCTTTAATTGCTCATTGAAATTCTTGAACTGAAACATTTTTAAAAATTACTACTGAGGGGCCAGGAATTAAGCTCAGTGGTTGCACCATCTGCCTCGTGAGCACAGGATCTGAGTTTGATTCCGGGTACAAAAAAAAAACAAAAACAAAAACAAAAAACTACTGGTCTTATTTATGCACACAGACTGTTGTAGCTTGAAAATGGGATATCATTCTCCAGACTCACAACAATACTTCCAAGCAACTATGCTACTTTCTGTCAAAACTTCTACTCCTCTTGAAATTATATTGTTCTCTTCTTTCTGTGTTGCCTACAGCTACTTTGCTCCTGTTCTCTGTATACTATAGACTGAGTAGCTGAATCGCAGTCCTTAGATTTATATATCTTTTCAGGTTTGGATGGCCTTGAACATCACCTGTGAAATCCTCACCTCAGCTTGGTCTCCAATTCCCACGATTTTCCGACATGAATGGGCATGTACTTTCACAGCAAACATCCTCCCAGCAGTGCCAGATCTTAGTAACTTTCCTGAGTTGTTCAAGCTCAGAACTCACTTTAAAATAGAACATGCCCATTCTCTGACCAGCATCTACTGTTTTCTAGTTCTTTTACTCCTTTACTTCAGTTTATCACATCAAAGTTTCAAGATTTCATTATTTTAATTCTATAATCAGTCAAATGCCTCCAGATCCCTTCTCTTTTAATAACATCACTGAATCTTATGCCAAAGGTCCAAATGCCCGAACGACTTTTTCAGTGCCCTGGATTCTTCTGCATCTGTCATTTGGACAGACTCGTCCATTCAAAAGGAACCTGGAATCAATGCTGGGATCCGCATTCTCTTCTCATGCACTTAGTTGAGTAAGCACTGCAGAGACAATATGCCATTGAAACGTCATGATAGATAACTGAAAATTCAGCATATAAATATAAGTAACTACTTATACCGGTCGTGATTAGCTCCATTACTGGTTTCTCTAAACAATTCCTCAGAAAGTTTTTGACTTTCTTATGTCCTTTTCTTTAATTTCAATCAATCACATTCTCGTTAGATGATACTACTTATACTGAGGAAAAAAAGCAACATGAGAATTAAATAAATCCTGTGACTACTAATTGCAGTCTCATCCCCCACCCTCCAAAAATATAGCAATTTCATATTCATTATTTTTTCTCCATTAGTGTTAAGGAAGTTTTTCTTCTTTCTTTTATAGATAAATATTTTTGAATATGCTCCTCAAATTATGATAATATTATACCCTGGTAAACCTATTATAGATTGAAAATATCTAAGTAAAAATGTGTTTAATAAGCTAACCTATTCACTAGACATTGTAATTGAGGAACACAGTATACTGTATAGAAGACATATTTACACTCATGATTGTGAGCTCTGTCTCACTCACCTACCCAGGATTGAGAGAATCTTGTACGGCATATAGCCAGCCCAGGAAAAGAACAAAGTTCAAAATTCCAAGGTCAGTTTTTATTGAATGTCTATTAATTAATTATTTATATTGAACATGTATTAAATTAATACATTAATGTGTATTAATTCTTGCCACTTTCTGAAGCACTCTGGAATTCCCATTTCATGAGTGTCTTCTGAGGACAAATGCAGTGGATGTTGCTGCTGAGTGACATCCATAGGAAAGGCAGGCTTGTAAAGCCTGACTCATAAAAATATTATGGAGTATCCTCACTCACCTTGCTCACTGGATCTGGCCCTGTGAAACTTCTAGCTCATCTCCAAAGTCAAAATGGCCATGAAAAGTAAATTTTTAAAATCTATTTGGAACATCAGGGCAGCCACCGTAGTGCCACTAAAGACACTGATAAAAGAGGAGTTCCAGAATTGCTCGAAAGTGCTAAGTATAATGAGACAAGTGGGTTTGAAGTAAGAGGGAGTCTTTTGAGGATGATCAATGGCAATATGTATTTTATAGCAATATTTTAAAAAAATTAACATTCACTATATCTTTAGATCATACCTCCTTCATTAATCTTGGAAGTAATGGCAGTAGACGATATTAGTTTTCCAGGCAGTCATAACAAATGTCACAAACTTGGTGGCTTTGAAGTAACTGAAAATATTCTCTCATAAGTCTTGGGACCTGAACTTCAAAATGTAGTTGTTGGTTAGGTTGGTTTCTATGGAGGCTCTGAGGAAGCACCTGTCCCATACCTATTTCCTAGCTTCTAGTACTGCTGGAAATTCTTACACTCTGCGAATCAGTATCTTTTCTAGTCATAAGAATGTTGTGGAAGGAATTGGTAAATGACAAGGACAGAGAAGTAGAATGGAAGTAAAATAATAAAAGTTTATTTTGCCAGCAAAGGTCGCTCACCCTCAAAAAAGGCAGTGCCAGTGATCAAAGCCCCCACTGGGTTACAGCTGTTTTTTTAATTTTTTTTTATAGGTTTTATAGCCGTGTTCTCATTCAGGTGGTTACATTTCATTCTCTCAGGTCACATTACCTGTGAACAAATTACAGTAAAGAGACAGTTCACTTTAACCCAGATGTAACAATTCCTTGTAGGTAGGGAGTTTACCTTAAGATTCATCTCCCTGTCTATTCTAGTGCACAGAAAGGGGGTGTTCAAGGTCAGGGATGAGGCCAGATGTCCATTTCACAGTCAATGCCTCTGCTGTCTATTAATTTTCAACTAAACAAAGCAGATTGCTGTTAGAGACAGCAGAAGTCATTTTACATTTTCCTAACATTTTGTATTTTTTAGGTTATTTACAAAAGTTCTCTCTATCAAGAAAACATTTAAATTTAAGACTTTTTCCTAGACAGGATTCTAGGAAAATTGAGATTCTTCATAAACTCTATAAAGACCATTTTTCAAATAAGAACATAGTCTCAGATACTGTTATTTAGGACCTCAGGATAATATTTTTGGAATACATTTCAAAAGTTTAAAAGGAATATTAAGATATTATGGAAAACTATTGATGAATATATAAAGTTATGACATTATACAAGTACCAAACAAGATATATAATTTGCTATAGATTTTTGATTCCATGGCTTAATTTTCATAAGAAATGTTTTATAAGGGAAAGAATTCAAGAATTCAAAGAATTGGTTTAATTATTCCAAAGTTTAGCTTGAAGGAAAAACGCAAAAGTTCATAAAATGCATGTGTATCAGGCATCACAACTGCTGACCTAAGATTTTTACAGAATGAATCAGAAAGTTTTCCCAATAAAATAATTCTGTTGACTAGGAAACATGATAAAATATATAAATATTCATTTATTTAGGTTCTTTTAATAATATATTCCTACTAGAAATAAAAATAGAAATAAATTTTAATCATATATTTTAACATTATAATTTATATATTTATTAGATATATTGTGATATTTAAATACACGAATGTAATGTGTAAAGATCACATTAAAGTGATTGGTATATCTATTATCTCAAATTCTTCACTTTGTGTTGGGAACATTTGATATCTGGTCTCGTAGCTATTTTGAAATTTACAATTATTTTTTGTCTTTAGTTATCCTACTGGACTATAGTATATTGCTAGTTATTCCTCCTCTCCAACTACATTTCTGAAGCCACTACCATTCTCTCCCTATTTTTCCCCTAATCCACCTTCCCAGCCTCCCATAACCTTACTGTGCTTCTATGCAAAGTTGATGTTTTGCGTGCGTGCGCATGTCAGTGGGTATGTTTGGTTTTTATTTGGTTTTACTTCCACATATAAGGTTGTGCATGCAGTATTGTAGAATATGCCTTTGTGGCCCTAACTTATTTTACTTCATTACTCCATGTGTTATTCACAGGCTGACACCTATTTTCATTTTAACACCTCTTCGAAGAATTTACATGGCTTAAACATTTCTCAGGCTTACTGAATACTCTAGGAGAAATATGTACGTTTTAATGTTTTGTAACACATAAAACAATTTTTGTATCTGGAAAGAGGCTGAAAGAGCAATGCCTTCAGGGGTACTCTCCTTTTGAGAAAACTCAATATGTAATACAAAAGTACTTGGAACTTGAATGAAAAGAAACCAAATCAGCCTTTATATTTTATTACACTAACAACTTTCAATTCACAAAATGATTCCTACTGAACTTAAATATACGAATTGTCTCACTTTGTAATTTTAGGGTTCACATAACATTTTTGGTTTAATAAGAATAGTAATTTTTTGAAATATTCTTCTTTTATGATATGTAAAATTCTAAGCTTGCTGTTTAAGATTTTTCAAAGAAAAATCAATAAAATATGCCTAGTAAGGAATAATTGAGAAATACTTTAGAATTATAATAGATTAAAAAGCTAATTAGATATTTATATTTTTAAGAGCTATAAAGTTAGAGAAATTTTAAATTTATTAGATTTCTTTAGAAGACTGCATATCTAAGCACGTATAATATTTCTAAGAAAGCAATGTCAGCTTCTCACACTAACTGCTGATATAGTGATTTCTGAAGACACAGAAACCATTTACTTTACAGAAGTCATTAATCCAAAGTTGAGCTGTGACAATTTCAAGATTTCAAAAGTAATTGTTTTGTCCAATTCACCTGATCCTCCTAGTGTAACCCATATTTTTTTTCTTTTTTTCAGCTTTTGTAACCCATATTTTTTAAATCATTTGCCAACTGTGTTACAAACAATGAAAAGTTGTTGTGCTTATGCTTGACACTTTTCGCATCCTCCTTCCCAATAGGAGTCATCATTATTTTATCAATCTCACCCATAGATTTTTTTCATTTCTGTAAGCTTTTCTCCATTTCAACTCTGAATCCATGTTGAAAACTTCTTTAAATAGCTTGTTTAGCACTCACCCTTATCCCTCATTGCTATTATATTAAAACAAATAATTATCCCTGAGAAACTAGGGACATAGTAGCCTCTAAAATAAAAGGTTTAAATTTAATTAACTAATTGAACTCAGAGCTATTTTAGCAAATTGAGAGGAAGGTAGCATAAGACTCTATGTTGAGGCTTTATAAATGAACAATACAAAATATCTATTATTCTAAATTTAATTTAATGTATAATAATTACACACTTTCATTATGTACCATGTAAATGTATATTTCTGTAGTCATGTATATATATATATTATATACATATTATAATAATTATATCTAACTAAATATATATATTACTTTACAGTTAACATTTCTTTGTGCCATTATCATTTATAATCTGTACTTTTCAAAATTTTGAAATATACAATATGTTATTATTAACTATAGATATAATTCTGTGTAATTTTATAGCCTTTGATTAGCACTTTCACCACTTCCATTTGCCTCCACACCAACACGGTGTAACTACAACTCTACTCTTTCTGTGTTTAGCCTCTTTAATATTCTACAATTTTTAGTCAGATTTTAGTCATTTTGACCAAAAATATTTGAGAAAAAACATATTTTGGCTCACAGTTTTCGAAGATTCAGTCCATGGTTTGTTGTTTCCATTCCTTTAGGGCTTAGGTGATGCAGATCATTATGCCAGAAGGGAATTTTGGGCAAAGCTACCCATTTCCTGGTAATGAGGAAGCAGAGAGAAAGTAAAAGAGCCAGAGAAGAGAAGCCAGTGGCCAGATAAAATCTGCAAGGCTATGCCCCAATGAATTACTCTTTTCAACTAGGAACCACATCCTAAGTTTCCATTACATCCCAAAGATGCCATTAAATTATGAGCTCATCACTGGAATACTCCACTGATGAAGTTAGAGTCCTCAGGATCCAATCACTTGTCTAAGCCTTACATCTGAATATTGCTTCATTAAGGAACAAATTCTTAATACATGAATCTGTGGGAATATTTTATATTTAAACCACAACACACACGTATATGAGATTATGCAATATTATTCTATGTCTAGCTTATTTCACGTATTTCATGTTCATCCATATTGTCACAAGTGACATAATCTCCTTCTTTTTAATGACTATATAGTATTCTGTCATACACATATACAACATTTTAAAAGTCCACTCATATATTGATGGACACTTACGTTCGTTCTTATTTTGGCTATTGTGAATAATGCTGAAATGAACTTTGGAGGACAGATATAACTTCAGTTCCTTTGGATACATACACAGAAGTGGGATTGTTGGATCTAATAACGTTTTGCTATTTTTTAAAGAAAATCCTTACTACATGCATAATAGTTGCTATTTTTTCTTAGCAATAGATAAAAATCCAAATTTCATGTGAAATTACAAAGATCTTGAATAGACTAAGTAGTCTTAAAAAAAAATCAGAACAAAGATGGAGATAAAATCCTACCTGATTTCAAAAAAAGCCAGAGTAATCTAAACAGGATGGCACTTGTAAGCAAAATAGTCACATCAATCAATAGAACAGGATAGAGAGTCCAGAAATAAGTCCACACATTTACAATTGATTGGTTTTCTTAATGAAGTTGGTAAATACATACAATGGGGAAAGGATAGTCTTTTCAATAAACAAGTATTGGTAAAACTGTATATTCCAAGTTGAAGATAGCAACTGCATGCTTATCTCATATTGTATACAAAGTCAACTAAAAAGTGAATTAAAGACCTGAAACTGTAAAACTGATAAAAGATACAACTAAAGCAACTATTGGCTTGGGCATTGATTTCTTGAATATGACTCCAAAAACACAGGTAACAAAAACAAAACCTACAAGTAGGATTGCATCAAACTAAAACTTTCTCTACAGCAAAGAAAAGAATCAATAGAAATCAAAAGATTAAAGGACCATCACACAGATAGGGAGAAATATTAGCAAGCCATGCATCTCAAGAGAAGTTAATATAAAAAGTAAGTAAGGAACTCAAACAACTTAAAAAAATGAATGATCTGACAAAGACCTGAATAGACATTTCTCAATGGAAGACATACAAATCACCAACAATTACATAAAAATGTTCAACATTTTAACCATCTGGGAAATTCTTATTAAAATCACAATAAAGTATCAAATCACAGCAGCTAAAGTGTTGATTATCAAAATTAACAAGTGTTGGTGCAGATGTGAAGAAAATGCATCTTTATACAATTTTGGTTGGTGTTCTTATTGCTTTAAGACAATACATTTACAATTTTAGTAGTCTAAGATAGGTATGAATATATACTAGCTTCTTCCTATATACTGTTTTTGTGCCACTGAAACTTCTATGTGATATCCTAGCCTTCAATGTTAAAGTGCTAGAAATTGGAGCCTTGGTGGTGATGAGGTTTTGTAGGTGGAGATTTCATGAATGGAATTAATGGCCTTATAAAGGAAATCCTTTCCTTCTCTCAGATGAGACTGGGACACAGACTGTCATTTATGAACAAGGAAGCTGTTCCTCACCAAACACCAAATCTTCTGCACTATAAATCTTCTCAGCCTTGAGAACTATAGAAAATACATAGTGTGTTGTTTACAATAAGCCATTCGTGGTATAGTAATTTTTATAGCAGCCAGAAAACAATGAATCATTACTTGTTGCCTTTTCTCTTTTATTTAACTAGTAATTTGATATTTATTAAATATCTTCTGAGTCTTAGGAATATAATAATAAGTAGAAAATATCCCTAATCATCAAAAAGCATAACTTACTAGGAAAATAGATGTGTGGTATTGATAAATATAGTAATAAATGTTAGATAATAAAAAGTACCTGTCAGAACAAGAAGGGCTTAGGAACCTAAGGCATTAAGATAACCAGTCTCCTGTAAAGTGGACAGTCTTAAAATACTTGCTAATTTTATAAACTTCTCAGATGTATGGTGAGCCCAGATTTTTCTTCCATATCCAAGAGGAAGTCTATTCACAGGAAATGAGTTTTCATGAGGATTTCTTTTATTGTTGAATGAATTGTGTTGCATTTAGTTGGTCCAAAGTGTCATATTTATGTTATATGATCAACAAGGTGTATCCTTAATAAATGTAATTTCTTGCATATGGATAAATAATCATCAGCGTGGCAAGTTAAAATAACTTGAAAGAAAATCTCGTAAGTTCTATACAAGTTCATTATTAGGTCAAATACTAAAACAAACTTCTTTGCTCTTATACTTGATACAGGCACCTGGCAGTCACAGGAAAAATCAAGACACAGGTGTGTAATGTGATAATCTTAGAAGAGTCAGGATGCACGCAGGCGGGAAGCAGAAATTCTGGTTTGTATAGCCAGTTGTGCCTGTTTCTGAAATATGCATTTTCTGGAAACAATTTGACCTACAACAAAAAGACAAAAATGAACATAAAGAAATTTAAAGATGACAGTGAAGTAGACGAAAAATTAAATGTGGATAAGTTGTTAAAGGAAGAACTGAGAGTTCAGGTTAGTTCTCATCAAGTATGTAAAATATATGAATGGCCAGAAGAATGGCTCATTCACCTTTGAACTGAAGAAAAATAATTGTTTTCCTTAAGATGCAAAGGATAAAAAATTCTAATACACACAGGAAAAATAATGATTAAATGTTCTTGTAGAGATAGACACAGTTTTTCCACCACTGAAGCTCTCTAGAAGATTAAAGCAGGCTTTCATTTTGCCAATAGGGAAGTTGAATTCTACAGGGCTTCAGTGGTTTGTTCTAATGATAAACAACAAACCTGGCTAGAACCTAAATTAGGTCAGCTGCTTTGCCTGCTGCCTGCATAGTTGAGATCTCTCGATTATTTAATCAAAACAGGATCAAACTTCTCTGAGTTCAGTATGGTGAAAATATTCTATTTAATAATATTTTCTTCTTTCTAATCAAAAGATTTCTATAATGAAAAATATAGAAATCAAAGATCACATCTTTATGGCTTAAGGTAGTATTTAATTCTTAAAGGGAAACATAGTCTCTGTTTTGAGCTCATTATGTAAAAAGTTCAGAATGTTTTCATGCTCGTCAATATTGTCCATGAGTTTAAAAAGTTTGAGGAATTGCCCCTCTAATAATGCAAATGAAGGATTTTTGATGGGCTAAGTAAATGCTCAGTAGAAGAATTAAATAAGTTTAGGGCCTCTGGAAAGTATAGAGTGAGGATCCAAACAAATGTCTAGTCCCACTGTTGGGTGGTTTCCCAGAAAGTTCAGTAAAAGAAACATAGGGAATAGAACACACTAATTTTCCTACCTTCTTTTTTGAAACTAACCTAAATTGAAAAAAAGAAAATCGATTTATTTCAAGCTACATAGGTGAAGGATAAGAGAAAGAAGGAGACAGCAACAAATTTGAAAGGTGGAATTAAATGGAAGGACAAGTTCACTGGACCTGTGAGAAGAAACCAGAAATCTGCTCTCGGCAGCGGAGGATCGAAAGCACGCGAAGTCATCTCACCCCCTCTCCAGAAGACTGGGGGAAATGGACTGTGTAGCCCTAAAAGTGAGGCTGTAGGCAGAGTCACCTATAAATACTGACTAACACTCTATTTTTACAAATTCCATCTCAATTGTTCTTCTAGTGTAGCTGGATGACTGCCTTTTCCTCTCACATAGGACACCTGGGAGATTGGCTCTTTAAATAATTGAAGGGAGAGATTCCATACTCACAGACATTACATACAGCTGAGGAAAAAGATTGTGTACTTACAGAATTAAGTAAGTATACACATTTAGGTCTATTTTTCTCACTTGATGCTGACTTCTGGATTCATAAACTTAGAATAAATAGAAGACATGGTTTTTCCCTGTAAAATAATGGTAAAGGCAACAGCTATAGAAAATGACGTTTGATTTTTTTCTTGACTGCAGCTAAATCTCTCAACTCAGAAATATACTTTATGAAAAAACCTGCCTACTCAACAGAACAATCACCAAATAAATAAGTAAATATGTAAAACATATATTAAAGCAAAAAGAATCAGAAGAGGAATAATGAGATGTATTATAAAAAGTACTTTCCTTAGGTAAAGGAAAATATTCAACCCTTAAACAAGGAGAAATCTGTGTAAAATATATATATAGACTAAAAGAGCTCTTGTATGGTTAAATGGTGGTAATAATAGAAGCTACTGGTGAAAATGTAAATTGAATAAATCACTTTGGAAAATAATTAGGGGATATTTGTTGAATTTAAGCATGGAACTCCTCTGCGATTCAGCAAATCCTCTCATAGGTACATACAAAAATGCAAATATAAGGCACTTGTCAATATCAAGTGTCAGTATGGATGTGAACCAGTGGGAACAGTTTCATACTGATGGTTGCATTATAAGCTTGTATAGCTTAGAAAAATAATTTGATATTGTCTTTGAAAATTAGATATTCTCATACCAGGCAAATAAGCAATTATTTCACTTGTAGCTTAAAACTTTATTTAAACTCTTACATATGTCTGCCAGGTGATACGTATGAGAGTTTTTACAGAAGTCTTGTTCATAATGGGGAGAAAAGAGATAAAAAAGCTCTATTCCCATCAACAGAAAGTCATAAATAAGTTATATATATTCACAATATAAAATCTCATCTATCAGTATGAATGAATTAAAACTGCAAGTATTGATATAATGTTTAGATTAAAAACACATCTCAGAAGAATGCATACAATACATCATTTGTATACCACTTAGAAAAGTAATATTATAAAAATGTTCATGAGTAACAGTGTATGAGATCTAAGTTTAAAAAGCAAGATGACATATTCTTTGGACTGAGACAGAAAAAGAAAGAGAACGATTCTTTGAACATAAAAAAATGGGCAAGGAAGGAGCCTGCTGTAATGACGTGTCATATTATGTCATTGCATACAGCAGCAAGTTCATCGGAATTTATTTAATTATTTTATTTATAAAAAAGTGTATATGTATAAAGCATATGTGCAATTTGTAAGGTATAATATGAGTTAATTTAAAATTTTATGTTATGATCAAACAAGAAATATTAACAGAGCGAGAATATGTCACCTAGCCTGACATGGACCAATCTCTAGATAAAAAGAAAAAGTTCCAGAATATTCTAGTTTAATTATATTTTGAGAACAAAGATAAAAATAGCCCTTTTTAAAATTATGAAATTTCTCCAGAAGTCTACACAAATAACTAGTAAAAGTAGACAGTTCCGTTGTGGAAACTGTTCATTTAGGGGGATGGCATGTGGATTGGGGATGCCATAGTTTTATTCTGGTATCTATTTAAATAAAAAAAAAGATAAGGAAGGAAAATAAAAAAATAGATGTTCTCTGGCATTGCATCAGGATAGAGAGAAAAAGTAGAAAGACAGCAATAGAGAAGAATTGAGTAATCGAGGAAGGACAAAAGTAAAAGTAGCAAGACATTCAACTTTCAAACGATAATGGAAACAAACAAAGATAAAAATGGCTTGTACTGATGGCAGAAACAACAGAACAGAAACACTTTACTAAGGAAAAAGACTTAGAAAGCTAGCTGTTCTGGTACCCGGAGCAGAGTGCCATTACCTTTCTATTGATTTGTAGATCCAATAACATTCTTCCATTGCCTATTATAATGATCTCTATGTTATATTGACAACTTTAGTTTTATCTTCAATACTGAATAGTTTTCTTACTAACATGTATGTTTTTATTTTAAAAACACAATAACCAGAATTCAGTTATGCTTAGATCCTTAGAAAGCCTTGGGTGAACAGTCATGCCTTGGTATTTACTTCTGTTGAATTAAGTACACTTTAGTCTTCACTTTTCCACTTGAAAGTTGTCTACAATTGTCTTAGAACTACATTGATGGCTTGCAATATTTTTGGTAAGTGTGATCATTTTGTTTGTATTACTGAAAACTTTCAAACTGTAACTAGCATTCAGTAAGCAATGACATTTGTGTTTTATTTTCATTACATAATATGAAGATACATTCAGGCAAGACAAATTACATTTGCTTGCATGACATTTCACTTCATTACTGGGGACAGTTAAATGTACTCGTGTGCCTGTGTGAATTTACTACCATCCCTAGTTGGCCTTTGATAGAACAAGGCCCTCAAGGTGGCCAAAGAAAGTCTTGTTACTCCACAATGGGGAAGCAAGATGCCTATTTCTCAGAATAGCCCTTGCTGACTTCCAAAATGACAGTAAGCACAGTAGACACACAGTTGTACAACTGGAGGCTTCAAGTAATGAATGTGTTACAGGGAAAGGCAATGCTAAAGCCTGGATAAATGAGTTCACATCACATCCTTAGGTTGGCTGTATGGCCTTGGCCAAGCGGTTTCATTTTCCTAATTTGTACAATGTAAATAATAACTCCGTATGAAGGATTGAATGTCATAATGTATACAAATCAGTAAAACAGAATCTGAAATACAGTAAGTATAATATCATCATCATCATCATCATCATCATCATCATCATCATCATAGGTATAAAACCACAAAATGATACTTTGGTACAATGCCATAGGAATATAATGGAGCTGAAAATATATATTGTCTACTGATGTTATTGCCATGCTAATATAACACAGTGCATTATTTTTGTGTTAGTGATGATGATGCTGTTTTAAACAAACCTACTCTGTATAATATAAAGTATAGCACATACAATTTATTATGATGGTAAACTACTATATTTCTGGCTTATGTATTTACTGTGCTGTCATATTCTATCACTGCAGTGTGCTCCTTCTACTTATAAAAATGTTACTGTAGAACACATGTGTGTTATTTCTACCCAGGGAAATGTCAGTGTCTGTTCTGGCCATGTCTTTACTAATGGCTGAACTGAGTTTGCATTTATAGTTTCTGATTAAAAGTTATTACAAATTAAAAAGAAAATTGTACTTGTTAACTTAGGGATAGAACTTTCAATTTAAACATAATTCAGAAAATTCATAACCATCTTACTAATTATAATCTTTATGTATATCAGAAATAGTTTTATATATGTGCAAATCAGCAAGTGACTGCTGCATCAGACTAAGTACACTGAGTAGTTTGGATGTTTGAATTTCAACTAAATCATAATATGAAATCATAATTTGAAATTTTAATATTTTACGTCTTTACCTTTATCATTTTAATGAATTCTTATAAAATTTCAGCTGAATCTTCACTATCATGTTGTTTTATTACTTTATCCATAATTTTTTTCCAATGTACTTTCAGTTTTCAAAAGTGACATATTTAGATTATTTTCCATATAAATTTCTAGAGAAAATATGTGTGCAATACTCTGTTGAAATATATATCTTTCAGTGTCCTGCTCATACTGAATAAATATAAACTAATAAAATGATAAGAAATGTCATGTAAAAACTTATTTACATAAATCACATTTTACAGTAGCCTATAATAATAGTGCTATTTTATAGGGAATTTTATCTCTAAACATAACTTTAATGCTTTATTTCTGGGAAAAGCATGTCCATATATCATCATAATGCCTTGTATTTGGGAAGCATGCAGAAAGGAAAGCAGGCTGCTAATAATGATGGACTTGCCTCTTTTACCTTTTGGACATTTAAAATATAGCTTTTAAATAGCCAGAAATATTTTTCTATGGCTGAATAAGCATGAATCTTCCTTCGAACTCAACAGAATACGAAGATGGGAGAAAGTGCTTTCTGACAGGTCCCAAGGGCCCAGAAGCAATTGTCTGTATGACAGAAAAATATGTGAATTTAATCTAGCTTAAAGAAAAGCTTGCAAACAACTAACATTACCAGAGGAAAACCTGTACTGTCAAGAGTGAACTTATGTAAGATTTTTATGTCCAGAAAGGTAATGCTACTCCCTGTACAAGTGAATTTTATGAAAGACTTTGCTATTATTATTCACTAGGCAAGGACAGAATATTAATTTTCTGTTTGATATGAGAATTCACCACATATCTGTGAATAAAATGCAGAAGTCTTCTATGACCTCTTTATTGATGTGAGATACTGGCTGTAAGTGCATCCAGTCAAGAGTCTCTTTATAGAGGGTCGTGTGTTTTATGAAGACGTGTCACAATTGTGAACAATTGTAATCTCAGAACTGAAAGGGCCATTTAGAATATCATTTCCCATACCTTAGATAGCAAAATTAATGTGAAATTTAAAAGAAATACCTATTTATTCAACTAGCTTTGTGTCCTCAGTTTTAAAATCATAAGTGGCTCTCAAGCTTTTCCACCCACTGATTTTCAGTTCAACTGACATTTTAACTGATAATCAAATCCTATGTCTTTCCTTTGATTGTATTTATGTAGTGGAAATCAACACAAAACAACTTAAAAACAGATTAAGAAATGGGACTTAATGAAAATTTATATGGCAAATCCAACACTCACTTAGAGGGTATAGCTATGTGGGGTGATGTTTACTTGCAATTAAACAAAAACCTATCACCTGTTTTTGTTAGGTAAAAAGATCTGGGATTGGAGCAGACCAGCAAGGATTCCCCAGCAAATGGGCAACTCTGCAGCATTCTTCCCCCAGCCCCTGTGCTCTCCGGCCTCTGCTTGTACCAGTACCTGGATCCACGCTGCAGAGGCACAGGTGGTCATAAAGGCCATTGTACCGAGCTCCAGAAGATAGAATGGAAGTGAACAACTGCAATGAAGGCACAGCAGACAAGCATAGCTGGCAAGTTAAAGAGATCACCACCTTCCATCAGAATCTGAACTACCTTCAGGGGAAGGGCAGCTGGAACCTGACATAGAACCTTGCACAGTTTAACCACGCAAGAGGTCAGAGAGCTTGACTTGGGCCTTGCAACCAGGATTCAGCCTGGATCTCAGGGGTCTGCTGTTGGCTAGCTGAGACTAAATGACTAAGTTCTACACTTTGCTGTCCACACTGTCTATTAAAACAGCCAAGATATACCCTGAAGGAAGCACTTCAATTGTTTTTCTTTTTTCCTCTTATTTTTACTTTTTCATTCTTGTTTTTAAAATTTTACATTTTCCCAATCTTCAAATTCTTATTTTTCTTTCTTCTTTTTCACACTCAATCTCTTGCTCCCCCACATTGTTCTTCATCTCCCTTTTTGTTCCTGTTCCTGCCCTAATTCAGATTTATTCTTTCTGTTTCTTTTCTTCTCTCTTTTCCTTCTCTTGATTGTCATTAGTTTCTAAGGAAAGTGAGTACAATTTATAGCTTCCCTATTGCTATTAAGTTGTTCTATTCTTGTCCTTGTTGTTGCACTCTGTCTATCCCTCTTGTCTTCAACAGTTCCTAGAGTTTGTGTGCTCAGGCTGTGTCCTCTGGCTTGACTTGATACCTACTCCTATCCTCCTACCTGTCTATTCCTCTCCTCCCAGCTCCTTCTCTGTCCCCATCCTGAGGGGTAAATTTGCTATATTCAAGAGTTTATTCACTATAGACATGGGTTTGGGCTGGTCCTCGATTTTGTTTTAATTCACATGGTTAAAGGTGATAGAGTAACAACTCCACAAATCATCAATTTCTAAGCTGTGCTTGATGGTATTGCGTTGCTCATTGTATCAATTGAGTGAAAGGTTTGTGATTGATTTAATTATTATCCTTCCCAAAACTATGAAAATGATAGTTTCTCTGAGTCATTAGAGACTCAAAACATAACGAGCAGCTACATGAGGAAAATCCAAGTACTAACCCAGGAATTTTACCAAAGATGGCACCAAAAACAAAAATAAAAATGAGACAACACTAAAGCAAGGCACAAATACAGACTTCCAGTTCAACAACAGCAAATTCTAGGAGAAAGGAGGTGGAAAAGTCTGACAATCAACCACCAAAACACCCTCATAGCACTCATAGCACAGGAAGTAACAAAGGAAGTAACAAAACAGATCAATCAGGCTCTAGAAAAATTCAAAACAAAATTAATGTCCCAGATAACTACAGAGATGGTGAGCACAATGAAAGACATTAGGGACTCAAAGCAGAAACTGACAAAAAATAGATGAGTTCAAGGCCATGATAATAACCATGAATGCCTGGCATGGGAAAGAAATGGAAACCATGAATTCCCAACATCGGAAAGAAATACATCTGTGAAACAGATTCAGACAGCAGGAGATTACAAACTCTATAGAAAGCATTCACAACAGAATGAATGAATGTGAAGATATAATTTTTGATATAGAATGTAGGATTGTGGTCTGTGACCATGAAAAAGAGGTCTCTTAAAAACGGCAAAGCATCATCAGAAATTGATCCAACAACTAGATGATGCAAAGAAGAATAATACAAGACTGATACGAATCCATGAAGTAGCAGGAAAAAGTACAAATGACATAAATACCTGTTAAAAGAATTCATGACAGGAAACTTCCCAAGCAAAGCAAGATAATAATACATAAGATCCAAATTGTATAATTGATAACGTGAAGTAGGAAGAAAAAGGCTAACAGTGTAGGGGAAGTGGGAAGGGTAGGGGAAAGGAAATAAGGGATAAGAAAAAATATGAGAACAGGAAAAAAATGGAAACAAAGTCTTTGTAAATAGAGGAGTATGGAGGGGGTGAAAGAGGGGAAGGGATATGGGGAAAAAATGAGAACCAAGATCTGCCATGTAAAGGTACAAGATCCCAATGATGAATACAACTACTGTGTACCTGAAAAGTACAAATAAACTCAATGGAAAAAAAAAAAAAAGACCTGAAAACCATGACCACACCAGAACGTTAACAAGCCTTAGTTATAGGGTGGATCTGCTGGGCTGTCTCCGAACAATGGAGCAACAGCATCATGGCAGAACAGAAGGCTTCTTTCATAGGAGCTGGATGGGATTAGCTTGAGCTGGGATGGAGTTGAGTAAGGTAGTGAAGAGGAATTGGAGGAATCTGTGACACCACTAGGCAGGGCTAGTGACGTCACTAGTTGCTAGGAAGTAGCAAGTATCAGGTTACCCTTCTTGGTGGGAAGAGAGGCGTGTTGGAGATAAGAAGCCTGTCCTTTGGTGAGAGAAGCCATTTTTAACATGGAGGCTGCTAGTCCCTGTGGCAACCACTTTAAGGCAATGAACGCTATGGGAATGAGGAGGCTGCTATTTTATGTAGTAGATATCTTAAGGCAAGAAAATCTAACATTCCAGGCTTTTATTTTATAGTTTTTGAGCAAAGGGCTCTTCTGGAGCTGCTTCAAGCCGACAAATGGGCAAAGGTTGGGGATAAACCTGGATCGGGTGGGGGCGGCAGTAGGTGGGGCTCCTTCCCTCTGCCCCAGAGGCTGATACACAGCCATGATGAGTTCCGTGACTGTCTGGTTGGCAAATGCCTTCATGTGCTTCTGCGAGCAATTTTAAAAATAGCAAAACAAGCACGGTCCCAAGCATGGTCAGACAGGTAATACTGAGGGTCCTAAGAACGGTAGTAGCCAGGGAAGCCATGAGCTCCAAGAACCAAATGTATCCCACCATTGATTAGTACAGGGGGATACCTGGACCACTGAGTCTTTCCCTCATTGGATGTGTAATTTCCCTCACCACTCTGGATTTGTTGCCATAATAGCAACATTCTTTTCTTAAAAAGGCACAGGTTCCCCCCTATTCTGCTGTGAGGACATCGATGGCCCTTCTGTTCTGGAGTGTTACTTCTGCCAGGGAGTCTATCTGTTGCTGGAGGGTATTAATGGCCTCTTCTGAATGAATTTGGTAGCCCAGATCTGTAAGCTGCTTTTGTCCCAGCCTTAGTGCAGTGGCACTTGCTGCTACACTTCCTGCTATAGCAATTCCTGCCAATATGGGTAGGATTATGGGATCCCTTCTTCACTGGGTGAGAGTAGGAGGAGGCAGTCCCCCTTCTTCAGGGTACACTTCAATGTCTGGAATTAGGAAGACTGTAGCACATAGTCCCATAGTGGCACTTGTGAATGAGGAATAAATCCCATCATAGTGTATTATGAAGCTTCCAGGTGGAGGTACTAGTGGACAGCTGGTGACAGTTTGGATGTCAGGACAAGAGGCAGTTACGTCTATTGTACAGCCTGCCCCCTTAGGCATGAGGCATTTCCCCAGATCTCGATTGTGTGAGGCTGAAGTAACTTTGCAGGAGAATTGGGGTTAGCCTGATTGAGCCATAGATTTGGCACCATTACCCCTAAGGCCCTGTAAAATAGTTTTGTCAGCAGTATACACAGCAGCAGTCGTGTCCTAGCTGTGGGTTGGTGACCCGGAGAATGCCATGGTGGGATTAGGATATGTACCACGTCTGAGTTTAGAGAAATGTCTTGTTTGGACAGAGTCTGTGAAATGTTATGTGTTGGCTCTGGTGTCTGCCGGGGGGATAGGGAGACCACTGGAGGTTAGGGTTGTGGTATTTTTATTTGTGGTGGAGGGTGCCAAACTTTTTATGGTAAAGAGCGGTCTTGGATGGCCCTGCCAGCAACTTTCTGGCTGGACCCAAATGCCTCTGTGTCATTCTGTAGCCCAGTCGGGGTCTTGGGGGTCCCTGATAGTATAAACCATTGGGTTGCAAGTCCCCTGTGAACAATTTGGTGGTGTCGGAAGATCGAGTAAGGGGGAGTTTGTTTCTCCATGGTGTTTCCTATAACAAGACCTCCTGTTGATGCAGTAATATCCTCTTGGGGAGTCACATCCTTCTGTTCTGATAGGGTGGCATTTACAATTTGGTCTCAGAAGTAGATATTAAGCAGAAAAAAAAAAACAGTGTCTACAATAATCATTTACGGACTGTTTCCATTCCACACAAAAGTAGTTTTTCTTTTTTTGGTAATCGTGCTCTGTTTAAGTTTGTGCAGCTGATTGAGCACCAATGGCCTGTGACCTTCTCTGGGCATGCATCAAAATAGACTGAGACTTGGGCATGGGCAGAGTCCGGTGAGACTGGTTGATGATGATAGGGGGATTGGTTTCATATAACTGTACCTGGAGTGTCCAGTGTCCTGCTAGGTCCTCTGTCTCAATTGTGCCCCCCTCCATTAGGATAAGTAGTATAAAGCACCAAAGCAAAAAGTGATAATCCAGTATGCAATTATGAAAAGACATTTTTGAGAAAGCCTCCAGGGTTTTGGAGGAACTGTTCCTAAGCCAATGCCCAAGAGGTGCCTGATAGCTAATAGCCAAGGGAGGCACAAGATATCAAGGGGCTCCTTGGTTGTTAGGGCTGAGCCGTGTATCCCATGAGTGGTCCTTTAGCAGAGTTGGTGGAGGGGGTAAGTATAGGCAGCAAACAAGAAGAAAATAAAAGAGCTCTGTCTCAAAACACAAAAACCCAGTCAGCGTTCTCTGAAACCAGTGGTCTTTCATCCACTGCAGAGTTCCTTCAGGAATATCCTCCAGCAGGTGACAGGGTACAGTAGAGGAAGGCTGGGGAGTGGCCCTGTAGGAAAGTGTGCATCTGAATTGTCCAGGGGCTGAGAGGAAGACTGAGCTGAAAATGCAGGATGAAGGCATTGGAGGTTATGGAATGACTTTGAAAGACACAGAAGGAAAAGGGAGGGTCCATTGTTCCCCTGAGTAATGATAGTGCATGTGATTGAATTGAGACTAGAGAGCAGAACGGTGATATCTTCAAAAGACTTCCTTTTGTAGGGGATTTAATATTGTTGTCAGGGCCAAGACTAGAAGTGATTGGGGCAAAAGCCCCTTAATGTCTTCAGCAAGCAGCAGACTGCGGAGATCCTCATAGAATGTTTTCAGACTTTTTTATTGGAGAATCATTTGTTAGGAATGAGTGGAGAGACAATTGAGGGGCATCTGTGTTCCAGGACGATGTTCTGGAAGGTCAGTACTTCCAAGACATTATGTGCATAAGTATTAACGGGTTTTGAAGGTTTCTTGGCAGGTCTTGAAGTTTCACGGAAGATATCTGGAGGGAATATGTGGGGATGACAGAAGAGAAGTCCCAAGAGATAAGAGTGCAAATTGGGGCAGCTCCATCTCCAGAAAAGCAGGGCCAGATCATGACCATTGTACTGGGGACTGTGTAATAGATCTCTTGTATACCAGTCATTTGGGAGTGGAGTGGCTCGGTGGGATGGGCAGCACTGAGGTAAGAAGAGTGCTTTACCTTTAAGTTCCCATGTGTCTTTTCCCCAGAAAGTGATGTTGGGAGCACAGAATGGACAGTTACCAGGTCGATAGGAAAGTTCACATACGAGGCTTCATACTGGTGAAGTTAGAAATGTCGAAGAGCGGGGAGAAAAAGTGTGGGCCTAAAGGCAGTGGGCAGACAGGTCTCTCAGACGTAATTCCAGAAGTAGCCTAGAGACAGCCCTTCTGGTGGTATCTTCCTTGGGAATCTGTGGGAGGGCACAGAATAGTTTGAGCTAAGTGGGTCCTGTGAGAATAGAAGAGTACCTGGCAGTTTCAGGTTGTGGTTTAGACTGGGCTGTCTGGAGTGGTGGAGGAGCTCTTTTTATCCTAGAAAGGTGAAACCAGGGGATCTTTTTATTTATTTATTTTTTAACCACTGTAGGACTAGTTAGGGAAACAGTGAAAGGTCCCTCCCAGTGGTTGGAGGAGCTTAGGAGAAGGGGCCTTATGATATATCGAGTCACCTGGGGAAAAGGGAAGAGATTGTAAGGGGTGTGAGGAGTCGGGGGTGGGGAGGGTTTGGTCAGCCAGAGTCTGAGGGAGACGACCAGCATAAGTGTGGGAATAGAGTTGGCGAGAGGCAGTGAGGGATCAGGTAAGTTAGTAAGCAAGAGAGATCACCCATACATCATTTTGAGCGGTGGCAGATTTAATGGGTTAAAGGGAGTTGAATGAAGCCTCATGAGAGCCAAAGGGAAGAGGGAAATCCAATTTTGTTGTAATTCTATTGAGAGCTTGGTTAGTTGAATCTTAATCAGCCCATTAGCCCTTTCAACCTTGCCTGACGGTTGGGGTTATTAGGGGATATGGAGTTTCCAGTGCGTGTTGAGTGCCTCTGTGACCTGCTGGGTAATCTGGGAGACAAAGGAAGGGCCATCATCAGACTGAATGGAGCATGGGAGGTCAAATCATGGAATAGTTTCTGTCAGAAGTACATGCAGTACAGTAGTCACTCCTTCTGAAGTACGTGGAAATGTTTCTCTCCATCCTGTAAAGGTATCTACCAAGGTTAGGAGCTATTTGACCCTCTTTACAGGGGGCATATGTTAAAATCAATGTGCCAGTCTTCTCCAGGTAGTTATCCCCTGGGTTGGTGAGTCTCTAAATGTGTCTGGGAACTGGTAGCTGCACAGATGGGACAAGCCTGTGTTATTATCTGCATTGTGTTGTCATGGATGGGTGGTACAGAAAAGGCCTGAGGAGGTGTAGAAGGGGTTGAGTTCCTATGTGGAGTGAACTATGTACGTCAGTGAGAAGAGGTATTATTTGGTTATTGGGCATGAAGTGGTCTCCCTAATACAGGAGCCAATCATTCTTTGCAGCACCTTTGTCTATGTATTTTGTTCTTTCCTGAGGAGTGGAAGTAGGTTTTAGAGGTGGAATGATCAGCATTTGGTTTTGACTTTGGTGAGTAAGCTTTTGTTCCATACTATAGGCAGTTTGATTGGCCCTGTGGTTTCCCTGAGCTATGGGCAAAGAAGAGGATTGATGTCCTTTACAGTGAATTATCCCTACTTGTGTTTGGAGAGTGGCTGCTTGGAGTAGGGCCCTTATCAGATGTCCATTAATGATAGGGGTCCCTTTTGTAGTCACAAAGCCTCTTTTTTTCCATATGGAATTATTAGAGTATAGGATGTGACGTGTATATTTTGAGTCATTATATATGTTACCCTGATTGTTGTGGGCTAAAGTGAGAGCCCAAGCAAGAGCAATTAATTCTGCTTGTTTTGAGGTAGTATCGAGTGGAAGTGAATTAGCCCCAGTTGTCAGTGTTAAAGAGACTATGGTATATCGATCACACTTTTGGCCAGGTACCTGTGTGGGAATTGAGCTGCCATTAGTAAACCATGTGAATTCTGGGTCCAAGATGGCCTCTGAAGATACAATACGCAGGAGAGGAAGTAGGTTTTTGATTGTCTCTGTGCATGAGTGAGAGGGCATCTCAATGGACTCAGGGAGGAGTGAGGCTGGTTAAGAGAGGGGCAGGACTGCAGAGAGAAGGACGGGTTTTCTATGGATGTGGCGTGAAAGAACTAACTGAGAAGGGGATAAATGTGAGAGACTGTGGTGAGTGACCAAGTCTTGTAAGTGATGGGGTGGCTTTCCTGCTGCTGGTTGACCAAAACTTAGTTTAGGGCTTTCTTGGGCAAGAAGGGAAGTGGCTGCCTGGGCGCATAAAATATGGGCCAGCCCTGGATAGTGTGGTCAAGTTTATGTAGCTAAGCCACTGGGATGAAGTGTGACCCAGTGTTTTGTCCCAGTACTCCCAATACCTAGTCCTTCTTATTCAGTGATGCACAGAGTGAATGATTTTTGGAGGCCTGGGAGAGCTAAGGCCAGGGGAAACAGAATGGCACTCTGAATTTTGAGAAATGGTCCCTTGATGGTCATGTTATCTCTAGGCTCATATGGGTCCCCTTTAGAAGCTTCATAGAAGAGTTTGGCAAGTAGAATGAAATTGACTATCCTTAGATGAAGAAAGCCCACAAGCCCTAGGAAGGACAGCGTTTTGGCTTTGGAGGAGGGGACTGGGAGATCCTAAAAGAGGTGTTTACAGTCTTAGGTGATTTCCCATTGTGTATATGAAATCTTTTCCCCCAGGTATTGTATTATGAGTTGGGAGAGTTGGGCTTTATCTCTTGAGACTCAGTATCCACTTTTTGCACAGAAAATTGAATAGTAAGGCTGTGTGTTGTTGGGAGATTTTAAAAGTGGGGCTGCACAAGAGCAAGCCACCTACACAGTGAAGTAGGGAGAGCGACCTGATTTTGAGAGGTCAGCAGCTAAGGCCTGTCCAAAGAGGTGTGGGGTGTCCTGAAAACCCTGTGGAAGGACTGCCGAAGTACGTTGTTGAGGGTTCCCCTTATCAGAATCGGTCCATGTGAAGGCAAGAAGGTCTTGTGGGTTGCAGTGTAAAGGGATAGTGAATAAAGCATCTTTGAGGTTTGGAACAGTGAAATGCTATGATGGAATATGAAATGATAGAGTGTATGTAGGGGGTGGGAGCCACCAGGTGTATGGGAAGTACAGCAGAATTAATGGCCCTTAGGTCCTGTACCAACCATTTGGTAGGAGCCATTTGGTTTTAGGACTGGGAGGATGGGCATGTTGTAGGGGGAGTTGGTCTGCAAAGCCTCTTATCTAGGAGCCCATTGATTATAGATTTTAACCGTTTTCAGTGTCTCAAGGCTATGGGGTACTGTGGGACATTTGGGAATTGGGTGATATCCTTGAGGTGTCCCAGACTGAGGGGTCAGTACAAGGGGTCTTGGAAGGAAATAAGGTTTAGTTGGGAATTGAGACAGTCAGGGAGGTAGCCAGGACCAGAAAGATGCCTGTAGGGTCTGAATTGACCAGGTGTAGAATGACTGAGGCCTTGAATTTGGTTAGGATGTCTCTTCCTAAGACAGGGGTAGGCCAGCTAGGAATAACTAAGAAGCTGTGTGAAACTGTGCTGCCTAACAGAGAACAAGCTAGAGGAGGGTTAGTCAGTGCTTTTGAAGGAATCCCTTGAACCCCCGTATAGTTATTTTGGAGGGACGAATGGGGCCTGAATATTGTGGTAAGGCTGATTGTGTAGCCCCCGTGTCGAGTAAGAATGAGATAGGCTTTCCTGTTATGCTGACGGTTACCCTGGGCTCATTGGAAATGATGATCGTAGGGGCTGTAGATGACCCTGGGCACTGTCACTCCTCTGTCACCAGGCTGATGAGCTCTGGTGGAGATGTCTGTGTACCTGCTGGTTGGGCTTAAGAAGGGGATGGCCTCTTACCTTTCTGGCGAAGGGGACAGTCAACCCTCCAGTTACCCATTTGTCTGCAGGTAGAATAAGGGCAAGCAGTGGTCTAGGACTGGGGCATTCATTAGCTCAGTGCTCAGTTTGTCCACTTTTAAAATAGGCTCCAGGGAGAGAGCCATCATGAGGAAATGTCCTCCTTTCGGACAGTGGGTTAAACTGTAGGGAAACCAGCATCTGGTAATTTGCCATCTCTTGTTTTGCCTGTTCCTCATGATTATTGAACACCTTAAAGGCAATTTGAGGAGCTTGGTCTGTGTAGCCTGTGGACCCTCTTCTATCTTTTAAGTTATTTTCTGATATTGGAGCAGATTGTGCAATAAAATGAGCATTAATAACAATTGTGCCCACCTGGGATGTAGGATATATTTTAGTATATTTTTGGAGAGCATCAGCCAATCAGAAAAGAAACTGAGCTGGATTTTCCTGAGGTCACTGGGTTATTTACCTGATCTTATCAAAGTTAACTGTCTTTTCAGAGATCCTCTTTAGGCCTTATAATGACACAAACAATCATTCGATCTCAAAGGTCTCTACCTGGGTCATTATCCTGTTAAGCCCAGTCAGGGTGGACATCCAGAACTGCCTTTGTGCCTACTAATTTGGTTGGGTCTGTGGCATAGAAATCATCTACTGCTGCCTGGGCTGCCTTTCAGACTCTCTGGAGCACCTCCAGGGAGAGAGTCGGTGAGAGAATGGTGTAGATATCCCAACAAGTCATAGCATAGGACTGAGTAAAGTAGCGAAACTCTTTAACATAGACATTAGGATCAGAGAAAAAGGATCCTAAACATTTTCCATTTTGAGGAAGGTCAGAGAAAGAGAAAGGAACATGTACTGTAACAATGTCCTTGGTGCCTGTGACCTCTTGGAGAGGCATCTGTGTGGCTGGGGCCAAAGCTGGAAGGGTGGGGCAGTGAGAACTAGTGAGAGGTGGGGAGATGTAAGATGGTGGAGGTGATGGAGGCTCTCAAGACGGCAGAGCTGGAGAAGGGGCACAAAATGCCAGAGGAAAAGAAGGGTCACAAGATGGCAGAGTAGAGGAAAGTTCGCAAGATGGTGGAGGTGAAGAAGGGACACAAGACGGCAGAGGTGAAAAGGCACCTAAGGAGGCAGAAGAAGTACAGACAGGAGTGTTGAGGAGGAGATGTGAGTGGAGAGTGATCAACTGGATGGAATGTGTCAGAATCAGGAAAGGTAGGGTTCGAAGGGGTGGCGGTGGAGGCTGGGTGAACAGTTTTGACAGGGAGAGGAGCGAGAGTATAGGCAGAAGAAGGCTTGTATGTAGGGGCTTTCCTTTGGCATTGACAAAAGTTGTGCAAATCGCATTTGTTAAAATTGAGAGTGCCATTTTCTAGCCATTGCAATTCATTGTCTAGTTTTACTGAGGCCAAACTTGGTTGCAATAAAAAGTGAGTCAGTTTCACTTAAAGTAGGGTTCCAACGAGGCAAGGGAAGAAACTTGCGCCAGGAGACAGCCAAGAGGCACCCAAGAGGCATTGCGGGAGGGGATTTGGATTGATGCGGGCCCATGTTAGGATGGGTGAGGAGGAGTTAGCTCCCTAGAAGGAGGATAGAAGAGAGGAGTGTCTTCATCTCTTTTGATACTTCCCAAGCCAGTCCCCAGAAGGAAGCAACGAGAGGAGTCAGGCTGATGGGGCATCTCCCAGGGCCACAGTCCTGGGCCCTGTAGCCTGAGAGGGTCACTCTGACCAAGTTCTTGGGATTTCCAAGTAGTCCTCAGAGGGTGAGAATGAGTATGAGACAGAGGACCTGTGTGGAGGGAAGCTAACTACCTCCTCACCCTGAAATCAGTGACCAGTGCGGATGTGAGTCATTAGGAATGGCAAAGGTAGAAAGCCCTGAGGAGCTGTCAGATGTGGTCTGGAGGAGGCAGATGAAAGGCCAATCGACCTTGGCCCTCGGGGTAATCATCACTTAATCAACTGCCTTCCTCCTGGGTTTCAGCACCAGATATGTTAGGTAAAAAGAGCCAAAAACCAGGACCAGACCAGAACCATAACAAGTCTTTATTATGGGGAGGATCTGCCAATGTGTCTCTGAACAAACGAGGAAAAGCAACATAGCAGAACAGGGAGCTTCTTTTAGAGGAGTGGAGTGGGGTTAGCCTGAGCTGGGGTGAAGTTGACTGAGGTAGTAATAAGGGATTGGAGGAACCTGCGATATCAAGAGGAGAAGCTCGTGACATCACTAGTTGCTAGGAGGTAGCAAGTGTCAGGTTAACTTTCTTGGTGGGAAGAGAGGCATGTTGGGAATAAGAAGCCTGTCCTTTGCTTGGAGAAGCCGTATTTTAACATGGAGGCTGTTAGTCCATGTGACAGTCTCTTTAAGGTACAGAACATTGTAAGGCAAGGGAAATCTAACAGTTTTCTTCTTAGAGGTGAATATGGAGAGGAAAAGCCATATGGCCCAGTCACACAATTATTTTAGACAGGAAGAACAGGAACACGTTTCACAAACGGTCTGGCTTTGAATCAGCAAAGGGTCTGTCTAATATAGATGTTTCCTTAAAAAGCTTTATTTCTGATACATAGTTAAAGTTGTGTTCCTCCTATGGCTCCTTCTCATTTTGATCAATTCCTCATCAATTTTCTCACAGTCTTTTTCTCATGTGAGTCCTATTGCTTAGGTTTTAGAAAAATATGACATTCCTTTTGTTTTCTGTTTTCTTCTATGTAACTTTGTTCACCCATTAGTTCTCTACTTATAAGATTTTTACACTTTCATGTAGATGGTCCCTGATTCAGAATGGTTTGATGTAATGTTTCTTGACTCTACAACAGTGAGGACACTCATATTCAGTAGAAGCTGTACTTCAAATTTCAAAGATTGATATGATGTGATACAGCCTTGCAGTGTCAGACAACGGCAGTTTCTAGTCAGTCCTACGAGCATGAGTAAAACACCCAATATTCTAGTGTAATGCGTTGCTAAGCATAGAAGTTTACTAGGGATGCAGGCACTCAGTAGGATAATGTGGCATAACCCAATATAAGTCAAGAGGCATCTATAAAGGTCTGTCTTCCTGTGTCAGTCTTTCTGCTTTGGGGGGATGAGGGCTTGGATTACTGAGGAGGTAATGCTAAAAAGAGGTCTGGTGGTGAGAAGCAGCCAACCAGTGAGCACTCTAGGGGAGGAGTATTTCAGTTCCCGTGCAGAGCCATTTAAAGATTTGTTCTTAGGAAACACTTCAGTATTATCATATATATCTGGAGTATAGTGACAAGGATGGACTGCTGGAGCTCAGGGAAGAGATCAAGACTGAATTTAATAAAATCAGTGTATTAGAGTGATCAGCATTTGTATTGTAATTGTTAAAGCTACAAAAGACCAATAAATAGCAAACATGTTAAATTATGGGCAGTCCATACCCAAATTATGTAGGCCAAACCCGCTTTGACCTTCTGTTGCCAAAGACCGGGCCACCTGGATAAAAGACCCTAGAGAAAGAGCCCACCCGAGTAATCTGTCTCCAGGACCCCTCCTGACTGCTGAGAGCTTTTTCTCTTCCTATTCCTCCTTTTAACTATTTCCTGTGACTTTCCACTTTCTCATCCACACACCAGCTTTTTCTGAATGATAAAAGCTGTATTCAAAAGTAAAAACGACTGTAATGGAAGGCTGCTGTGAATTTTAATATTTCTTATTCCATGAAGTTATTGTTTTCCTAACATTTATTGTTTTCAATATGGAGACTTTTATTATTTCACTTTGTTTTGACAGTGAAAAGAGTCACACGGTATAAATCTGTTGGTTTGGGAATGAAAACCAAAATTAGAAGTCATGATGCCTGAAAAATTATCCTAAAAACATTTATTCATGCATCTGTAGTTCTAATATATACTATTTTATTACTATAAAAAGAATAATAAATAAAATTGTTTCAGATGTGATCTACCTTTTCTAGAGATTATATTGAATGAACATTTTTATTACGATAAGCTAAATAATCCATAACCTTCCACACACTGAAAAATTTAATGATTTGTAAAAGAAAGGTGTCTTGGGAGCTGAAATAAAAACATAGATGCAAAAGTAGATAGACACTAGGCTCGCACATTCATAGGTAAATTATCCAATTCATTGAATACTGATTAGTATTTTTATTATCTGAATCAATACCAATGCAGTTAATGTGGCATTTGAAATCATAAAAATGAAAGTGGCATAATTGTAACCTACGCAGAAGCCTTACATAAATATTTTAAGCCTCATACGGTGAAATTCCATTGAAATTTACAGGAACATAGGCCAACATCTAGACTGTCAAGCCTTAAGAGACTCTTGAAGGTTGTTCTGCTCTTCAATGTGCTTCATTTACAGTTTAATCAGAACGCTGCTACTTCAGGGGCTAAAGGGAGGACCAGATTCACAATTTTCCCTTTTCCTTAACATTAAAGAGGTTTTTTTATCATGAAAATAACCAGAACATTATATTACCATTTTCTATTTTTATTTTATTAGGAAATTAAAACATTTTAAACTATTATTATCTTCACAACAGTTTCAACATTAGCGGCAGATATCATCATAGAGACCATTTAATGCAATTCTCTGATTTCATAGGTGAAAATGCTAAGGCCTACAAATATTAAATACTCAGATAAACTTTCACTTTAGTTACAAGTAGTGCCAAAACAGTTCTCTAAATTGTGTAGTCCCAACCTCAGAATGCCTCTGTGTGTCTGTGTTTATGTGTACTTCAAAGTGAAAAAATGAGTTTAACGGTTAGTAAAAATAGAATCATTATACTCTAATCTGCACCATGGCTTTTGGTGGCACTCAAACATGTTTTATAAAAACTAATGCAGCATCATAGAATGTGTAGATAGTCTTCATACCTGAATAACTATGTCAGGAAATAGGATTGGGCTTAGTTTAGAGAAGAAAATTATAATTCAAACCTTAGAAAAGACAGGAAAATTAAGTGGAAGTACATATATGTCACACAAAGTAATAACTATAAATCAAGAACGAACAACTACACATCAGAGTAATGTTGTTTTGCTAATATATAGAAGGCTGAACCTAGAGATTCATAAATGCTAGGCAAGAGCTCTATCACTGAAACATATGCAAGCCAGTTTTATTTTGAAACATGATCTCCCCATGTTGCTCAGGATATACTCAACCTTGAACCCTTGTGCCTCTGCCTCTGAGTAGCTGGGTTTCAGGTGTGTACTTTTGTGCTAGAAACATGTCTGAGAAAAGAATCATGAGGAAAACCTGAGAATTACTGAAGGACTTTCTTAGAATAGGAATCCATGCAAAATGAAGTCAATGCAATTTGGTTAGGAGCAGGGGCTATTTAATAGAGTAGAATGCATTTGTAAATCAATATATTATATCATTACATTTTTAAAACAAGCTCTCATCATTTAATAAGTTCACTTTTCTCACATGGATTGTACAGAGTCATCTTTTGAAACAGATTCATCTCTAACAGATCTTAGTTTCTAAGAAATCATGTATACTGTGTTCTGTTTAATCTAGGGGACAGAAAGTTAGTTCTTTTGTTTGGCTTATAAACTTCTACTTCACTACAGGATAAAACATGTAGACCACAGAAACCATACTTTTTTTTTTTTTAACCATAGAAGGGTTTGTTTGTTCATTTTGTTTTGTTTTTTGAGATGACATTTAGTTGAGACTGGCTTGAAATCACCATGTAGCCTAGGCTGGCCTCAAACTTGTGGTGATCCTCCTGCCTCAGCCTCCTGGGAGCACTGCATTACAGGTGTGTGCCACCACGCCTGGCTCTATTGAAAGGTATTGTTTTTATAACTGGCAACTTTTTGAATACATAGGTTTAAGCCTGGCTTGGACCCTTTCACTTCCAGCAGCTGTAGGATAATGCTGATTACGTTGAGTTTACCAATGTCCTGCCACCTCCCTGCCCCACTCTGACCTGCTCACAATGGTATCATAGCAAGTTCTAGTCAGGACACACATCTCTCTTCGCAGGCTGGAGCGCAGAGGTGGGTGGTGGAGATGGTCGGCAGCTGCCCAGCAGTGCCTTCTCCACCCCGTCTGGCTCCTTTCCTCACAGGCACCAAGAGAAGCTCATCACATTCTAAAAATCAAATTTTGCTAGGAAATATGCTCCCCCACCATTTGAAACTGAGTTTCAAATCATCAATAAGATGCAAGTATAAAGATCAACATAATAAATTTTACAAAATTAAACAGAAGTTGTTATTTTCATTCGGTTTAACTAGTAGATAAGAGAGTGTGGACATCGTCATGCAAGTTACCCCAGGATCACCTTAGCCAAGGAGGAGGTGAGAGGATCTGCAGACCTGGAGAGCTCCCAAACTCAAGCCTGTACTCTTAAATTAATCCTTCAGTGCAGCGTTTAAATTTTCTGTTTTCTGGGATATGGAGCTTCCTGACTCTGCCGCAAAGAATGCACTATTTAACACATTTATATGTATTAGTCCAGACTTCAGAAGAAATAAATCAATTTGACTAAATGAGTATGTCTTAATTCCTTTTACTGTAGAGAAGTACAATCAATCCAGAGCTGTGCTCCGCTTCTTCTTTCTCTTCTTATATTTCTGGTATAACGGAGAGATTTTTCAATTTATTAATGCATCTGCTTGTAGTTCTACTCATTGAAGCTGATACCTAGATTCTTCTGATAAAACTTCTCTATTCCCTAAGGTCAGTATTTCTCACACAACAGAATAAATTCATGAAGAATAGCAGAGCCGTTCCAGTCAGGGTGATTAAACTCTTCTTTGAACAGCACACCCTGAGTTTATGACACCTTGTACTAAGATATTTTCAATACCGTTGAAGAATGTAAATGTAGTGAAAATGGCAATTTAAACAGCCAACACTGTTGGAATATGTTGCCCTTCCCTTTTCAGATGCTACGGACCTCTACAGATTGCACAAGATGGAAAATAACCATAAGAATCCTAATGTGACTGATATAAAATAACATTTAGTTCCCATAGAGAAACCTGTTCTCAGAGTCTCTGTTAAGAGTAAACATTTTTTTTTTAAATTCACCAAGAAGCATAGCGTGAAAATTGACTCTTTGTAACACCTGTTAAAGGGGAAAAAATAAAGAATATTTTACACCCTGGCAGTGAGAGGAAAAACTGAGAGTGTGACTAAGAAGCAATATAAAGAACTCTTCTGTTGATGCCAACACTGATTTCACACTCCCGTGTTAGCTGCCAATTCTGTTTTAAATTATTGGGCCTCCGCTGTACAGGGACAGAGGGAATGCCTGTATGATGAGCACCGCTGTCCTACATGTCGCTGGAGGTGATGTACCCATGATATACACTCTCCCTGGAAGGTGCAGGAGCCAGTGTAGCTGGGGCAAGGAGAAATAAACAGGGAGATGTTGGCAAAAATTGGGCTAACGTGGGCCATTGCAAAGAGCAGACTGAGTGAGAGCCAGGATGCTTTTGAGATATCTTGAAAGCATTTTATAGATACAAACATCTTAACCTTTTTTATTTAGGGGCATTCCTAGAAATCCAGCAACAGTTCTTGGCAAGTTTACATGGAAATTCATACTTCATAAAGAAAATGTTAGGCAATAAGTTGGCTAAAGAGCATCCGTCTATAATGTTTAAAATACTAAAACAGTTTCTCATCTCTGCCTCTCTCTCTCTCTGCCTCTTGTGTGTGTGTGTGTGTGTGTGTGCACTTACAGCATAGTACACGTAGCAGAAGATTTGAAAAATAAAAGTCAGACCCTTCACATAAATTTTCTTTAATGATAACAGATGAGACTGAGATATTAGAAATAATAATATTTGACCTTTAAAAATACACTCCTATATTTCACAACATTTTTAGAATTAGCTCATCAAACTTTATATCTACACATGCACGCGCAAGTATGTATAACTTATTTTAATTTTGATTAAATTTACACATTTATTTTTGGAGAAAGAAATGTGCAGACTATCAGATCAGGAAAGGAATGTCTTAAATAAAACATATAACATAAAGGTGACAGAAGGACATAGAAAAAAATGAAGCGAACAATTATTTTATGATGTTGACTTATGATACTGAACATTGAAAGGGATCAATGGTATTGGGATTAAATCATCGAAACAGTTTGAGTTAGATGTCCTATTGTGGTGATTCAAACCATTCTGATACCCTCATTTGTTGGCTAAAGCACTCATTATTTTTATACTAGTATTATCTTTATTTGATTGAATGTTTTTACTTTTAGTTCTTGAAAAGTAATTAACAAGTGGCTTGAGCTTATAAGACCTCTGTGGAAGATTCATACATCTGTGTATTTTCTCCTGAGCCATCTATCTTTAAGCATGTCATCCTAATTACTTTAAAATTTTAGAAGACCTCAGAGAAACTATTTGGCATTTACATATGTGTGACTTCTTTATTTCATTTAAGAGTATATCCTTAAAAGTTTTTCTGGCGTGAAAACTGTAATGGTACATAAGATCCTAATGATATAATTGACAATGTGAAATAGGAAGAAAAGTGCTAAAGGTGTAGGGGAAGGTGGAAAGGGTAGGGGAAAGGAAATAAGGAAAAGGAAAAAAATATGAGAAAATGAAAAAATGGAAATAAAGTGTTTGTAAATGGGGAGGGGAGGAGGGGGTGAAGGGAGGACAAGGGTAAGGGGAAAATATGAGAACCAAGACCTGTCATGTAAAGGTACAAGTTCCCAATGATGAATGTAACCTCACTGTATACCTCAAATGTACCAATAAAGTCAATGAGAAAAAAAAAAAAGAATTTTAGGAGACGATAATGGCAGAATATTGACTTGGTCCTAGCAACAGGCTAATACTAAAAACAAATTATTTCTCTATCTCCCACTGCCATAAGAAAACCTAGATGTACAGATGTTTTACATAAGTATAGAGAGAGTACTTTTTAACAGGATACAAAACATAAATCACAAAGTAAATGAGACATGAATTTGACTGTATTAACATTAAGAATAACTGTTTATGTAATAACACTATAAAAAGTATTTTTAAAGAGGTATATAATGCATAGGACTAGGAAAAATAGCGCCAAGAATACACCAAGAAGTTCAGTGAAAAAAATACAAAAAACACAAACTACCATAAAATGGGTGATATAAATAAACAGGGATTTTACAAAGACATGCAATTGGCCTTTATTAGTATGAAGAGTTGCTGTATTTCACTCATATTTACAAAAATATCAGAAGTAAAACTGTTATTAAAATATGTCATTTCTGTTAGATTGACAGATGCTAGAGAGGGACAATTACAAAATGGGAGATTTAATCCATTTTCTTGCCAGTTAGGATGTGACAATTAATTTGTCAGTGATCCCTGTATCCTTGGTTAAAAGGAGTTTATTGTTCTTGAACAAAAATAAAAAAAGCTGGACTTTATTTAAAGTGGTGAGAATAGATTTTAACAGATAATATGCTTTGCATGGGGAGGTAGGTCCATGTGAACTGAACTCAGTTTGACTTGGACGGAGCTGACTGGGTGATCAACGTGAAGAATGAATGAGCAGACGTGGCAAGAAAGTTAAAAAATCACTGAGCTGATGGATGTGAGTGCAATTGCTATAAATATGTCCTTAGGTGATAATTAAGGAAGTTGGGATTGCAACCTCCTCAGTCAGAAACTGGGATTTAGATGCCTTATACACCTGAAGATTGTATTTTAAAAGATCGGCTTTCTGGTCCCTGCAGAAAAACACTGCTGACTTATAGGAGATTGAAATCGATCTCAATGGAACATAAAGAGGATTCATACTTATAGAACCTTTTGTTAATGATTGTTTAAGTCTTTTATTGTAGCAGGAAGAAGATGGATCAAATCATTTATGTTGCGGTCTATGATAGTTTTTTTTTTTTAATGTGCCAAACACATGTGGAATATTGAAAAAGGTTTCTTATGGTGAATAAAAAAATTACTGCCATCTCCTCTGTAAAGTAGGAGGATTGATTACCATTTTTGATCTGCAGAAATTTGTTTGAGAAAACAAATAAACAAACCCCCAAAGCACTCTCTGACAGTGTTCTTGCATTTGACCTTTGCCTAATGCCTGAGTGCTAACCAGTTCTGGGTATTACTTGGATTTTCTACTTAATAGCCTCAGATCAATTTGCTTATCTTTTCGCTTCTCTTGTGAATTCCTTTTTGCTTTCTGACATATGGGTCTTATCCAAGACGGTTATAAATGTTGGCAAAAATTTACTCTGCTTTTGATAAAAAATGACCTTCTGTTGAGCATTTAAAGTAGCATGGTAGTCTATTCCTTAATGGAAGCCTGTGTGTTTTAATTCCATTTTTCATGTTATTTTAAAATTGAAATTTACTTATCTAATGTATAAGAACATAAAATTCTATATAATTATGGGGTACTGTGTAATGTTTCTATATATATGTACATTGTATAATTTTTAAATCAAATTAAAACATGGCTCATTGAGTCATTAAATTTGGGGGATTTGTTTTTTTCAGTTCTTTATATAGTCTAAACATTATTTTTTTTGTCTGAGGAACATCTGGCAAAAAAACTTTTCCAATTCTGTGGATTGTCTCTTCATGCTGTTGGTGATTTCTTTTGCTGTGCAAAAGGTTTTTAATGAGATGAAATCCTAGTTGTTGATTCTTTGTAATATTTCCAATGCGACCAGGATTTTGTTTATATAGTTTTTGTCTACACTTATGTCTTCAAGAGTTCTATCTGTATCTCTTCCAGCATACTTAGTGTTCTGTTTTAATATTTAGATATTTGATCCATTTTGATTTTAGTTTAGTGCATGGTGAGAAATGTGATTTTTAGTCTTCAGCATGGGGACGGTTTTCCCAGCACCATTTTTTAGAGAGGCTAACCCAGCTATTCCCCTACTAGATATCTTCCCAAAAGAATTAAAAGAATCATATCACAGTGATATAGGCTCACCCAGGTTTATAGTGGCACAGTGTATAATAGATAAAACTTGGAAACAGCCCAACGGCCTGTTAACTGGAGACTGGATAAAGAAGAATTTTTAATAAAATGGAGTACTACTCAGCCATAAAGAAGGAGAAAGTAGAGACATTTATAGCTAAGTGAAGGCATATTGAGGACACACTGTTAGGTGAAATTAATAGGACACACATGTGTAAATGCTGTATAGTTTCTCTGGTGTGATAAACTAAAAGTTTAAATAAAGATTAAAATGCAAAATTGATATGTGTAAGAGGAAAAAAAGGTCTAAAGGCCTTTTATTCCTATTTTCTTCATTTTTTTTATCATGAATGTATGTTGAATTTTTCAAATGCCTGCTCTGTGTTTATTGAGATAATCATGTGAATTGGTACATTTTAGGTATATAATATGATGACATTCATTATTGTGAATTTGTACCTTTATATGATGTATCTTTGTTTTTTATTTTTTCCCATTTTTTTGCCGTCCCTCCAACCCCTCCATCCCTCCCTATTTACAAAAACTTTGTTTCCATTTTTTCCTTTTCTTATATTTATTCCTTTCCTTTCTTTTCCCCTACTCCTCCACTTCTCCTTTTCTTCTTATTTCAGTTTATCTGTTTCATCTGTGTTTATTTACTACACTTGCCTATAGCTCTCTTTTTTGTTGGTCCTTTTTTTGGTTTTGGAATTGGGATAGTACTCATTACAGCAATGACTGCAAGTACTGCTTTCTTTTTTATTTTATTAGAGTTTGAGGACTACTAGCATTAAATCTTCTCTAATGTTCTTTTAGACTTCATCAATGAATCTGTCAAGACCTGGGCTTTTCTTAGCTGGTAGTGTTTAAATTACTTCAATTTCACTGACTGATATTGTCTTATTCAGGATTTTTTTTTTCTGATTCAGTTTTGGTAGTTCATATGTATCTAGAAATGTACCCATTTTGACTGAGTTTTTCATTGTCTTAGAGTACAGATTTTTCAAAGTAGCTACCAATAATCTTCTGGATATTCACAGAATCTTTTGTGATTTTTGTCTTTTTCATTTCTAATTACATGATCTGGGTCTTTTAAAAATATATATGTAGTATACAGAGGGAGTATTGAATTGAATTGTGCATTGACCTTCAAACTCCTGCTGGAGAATACAGAACTCCTGCACTCATTTCACTCACTAGAGAAAATCTCATAACCACACCAGACTGGAATTTTGTAATTTACTTAGAGATGACTCTAAACTATTTGCAGTCCTACTCTATGCTTAGAGAAGACTAAAACATTTGGTTAGTCACATTTTAGTATTATAGGATGACTTTTTGGGGGGAAAAAGTAAAAATTTAGTGGGAGATATTTGAGGCCTGGTGGTGTTCCATTTTGGCCTAGGTAGTATTTTAATATGTTCTCTATTATTGCTCTGTAGAACACAAATATATTTTCTTGCGTGTTCACAGCAAACGTTAAATAGAAATAGGCAAATTCTCCATCCTTATTTTTAATAAAAATTATTAATACTCTGAAAAATGCTAATCTATGCATTAAAATTAGTGAAGTAATTCTTAGAAACTGGAATTTTAACCCTAGGGGATACTGACAACTTTTATTTCCGTAGTCTTATTCTATGTTAAATTTTGTTGAACTAGTCCCTATTAATTCAACCTCTCTCTTTATTACTACCATTGTAAAAATGAGGAGAAATCAGAGAAGGAAAAAAGGAAAGAGAAGAAAAGTGAGCAGCAATGTAAAATGTCCAACATCGATCTACCAAGAGTCACAGGAAGAAGAGGATAATAAGAACTTACTAAAGAAGTCATATGAGAAACTTCTCAGAATGAAATAGTAGTGTTTACATCAAAATGATTTGCAGAAACCCCACTAAAAAGAGTGAAGGTCTTTAGTAAACTTCTATAAAACTGTATTTTATTAAAACAATAATGTGACTTATTTAGATTGAATAAATAAAAGATCATTTGAATAATACTAAAATTATTAATTTAAACATTTTATTTAAATTGGGTTCTCCAGAGACAAGCTATGAGAAGCGTACTTGTATTCAGGAGTTTATTAGGGGACCCCTTTCAGTACATGCACCTCTGAGTAAGTGGAGGAGTCAGGACTGCGCACAGGCCGATGTTGAATTGCAGTGTAACCACATGCATTCCACAGAATTTTTGGGGAATGTAAAAGTCATTTTGAATTGAAGCAAGAGGTGTAGGTTTTGTTCTCCAATATCCAACAATCATAAAGAATGCATCAACTCCTGCTGCCTGAATACACTTTTGGAGATGAAATTAGCTTTTAGCCATCAAAGGCTAATAGCCCAGGACATTAGAAAATGTCACTTCTAATAAGGACATTAGAAAAGTCCACCAGAGCATACACTATTTTCCAACACTTGTGCCATTAATAGGTAAATTCATCTCTTCTAGGAAGAACCCTTCTGAGATTCTTGTTGCTTTCTTTTTCTGGGGAAATAAAATGAAAGCAAGTAATACAGACTTTGACACCAACTACTACAACTAATATGCAGCATGGGTCTTACTGAGCGCTGAGCACAAGTGTCACTAGTACTTTGGGCATTTGGCAGTGGTAGAAGGTGCTTTAGTCTTTCAGAGAGAGCCATCTCTAGGCCTATCCAAGTTTACATCCATAGCTACTCCATTTAAAAACATTTTGCAAACAGTGAGCATGACAGAGGCTACTTAATAGCAATTCGTTAAATTCTCTGCGTACTGAATTATTTCATCCTCTTTTGTGGTAGATGTTCATTGGTGAGGTTTAAACTAAAATACAAAGACCTCAATCTGTGCTTTCTATGTCAATTGATGCAGGTTGTATATTTCCACCCTATCAGGGTAGGCAAAAGATTCCATATTGTGTGAGCACATGAAAAATATGCAATTGATCCTTTCTTCTCTTGAAATCTACTTTTATCAGTTCTTCAAATCAAAATTGAGTGTCCCTAATACAGAAGACGTTCATTTCTAAAATCACATGGAATGTAAAATACTAGCTACCATTATGGAACCTAAAATTTCCATTACCTCTTTTTATCTGGCAGGAGTAGAAATGAAAGAAAGAAAAATTAGCATAAACATAAATGCTGTAGTTGTGATTTCACCTCACTTCATACAGGCCTAATTTGGTAACCACAGATATCTTTTTTCATCATGATTTGAACGCTTAGCTTCACTCTGTGTGATATTATTTATCTGATGGGATAATCCAAGTATCTATTCGCATATGATGTAGATGTTTAGTGCTCACTTCGGCAGCACATATATACTAAAATAGGATCTAGATCTTTGATTATCCTGATGCATTTTCCCATTGCTGTGAACTATTGGCCAAAGCAGAATTAAGAGGAGATTCTGTAAATCGGGAATCACCCGGGTTCCCAACGTTTCCCTTTTCTCCCCATCATGGTACAGCAGGACATTTTCTTCTTTAAAATCAGGATCAGTTATTTCACATAACACAATGAAAGCTTCCCTGTTTATAAGATCAAAAGAATAAGAATGAAACTGGTCAGATTGCAGTCTCAGCTTTCAATTAAATGGAATCCAGCTGATGTTCCCTAGAGGCAGTATTCCTTTTGTGAGAAGAGAAATCTAAATCCCCAGAGAACCCATATAATGCAGATTAGGAGGAACAAAGTCTTTCCAATACTTTATGTATTTTAATAGTGAGAGAAATGACTTCTGATTCTCCTCTTTGGATCTGAAATATGTGCATCCTGTCTGTGACAGGAATCACATCAGATACTGGGCACTGATTAAAGGCATATAATGTGTCTTTAGACTGGCGGACCAATTTTATAGAATACTGAATATTCTGTCACACATATCGCACTGTTGGAAGATGTATTAAAACTAAATTCTGTGGGCTAAAATCCATCGCTGTGCTTACATTACTACAATATATGTCTCTTGATCAAAAGTTACTTTTATACGGTTACTACGATGAAATTTGTATGATTAATCCTAGAAGAATTGTCGTGTAGAAAACGCAAATATGTATATTCCTATTTATGTGTGTAGAAGGTGGAGTTTCCTGTACTTTTGTGAAACATTGAATTATTGTCAGAAATACCTGCTCTTTTTCTTACCAGAAGATTATAATCCTAGTGTCCTTTGCCTCTGTGATTTGCCCAAACCTTTTAGTAAAAGGTATATGGAGTTTAGTTTCACTGTCACTGATGGGCTGTTGTCTGAATTATTTTTGTCAAAAGGAAATGAGTGGATGTAAGTAATCTGTGCCATTGTGAACAGAGTAGGGCTTTTAATGTACTATATAATTTGCCCTGCTTTCTCTGAGTTTTTTTCCCCCATAATATTGGAATACAGGGGTAGCTCAGTTGGATTTGTTATATCTCTTTGGATCTAGATTAGCACAACCCTGTAAGTGCACAAAAAATACTTCTTGCTGTTCTTGTTATTGTTTTAAGTCATCGATATTTGATAACTGGTCTTTAGTATAACACAATGTCGTTAATTAAAACCTTTACAATTTTCTGTCATGACTTTTGCACTCTACGTGCGTGCAAGCTAATCAGCTTGGCCCTTAGTGGCTGACATCCCCAAGGAATGAAAGCACATTTGAAGTGAAGCTTTGCCATTTCCTTCTGGCAGGTTAAACACAGCAGCAGTAACCACACTAGGCTGGGTGAGGAAATACTCTTGTACAATTAGCACATAGCCTGTCATCCTTGCTGTCACGGGCACATTATAAAGTGGCCCATTGAGAAACCTCCTGGATGGCTGACATCTGCAGGATTGCGCATGTTCCTTCCCACTTTTGAGAGATTCATCCACAGTGACAGTTCTCTGACAACCATTTATAGGGGAAACAAGTTGTTTCATAGTCTTTGCTTGTTCAGAAAGGCCTATGTCTCACCTCAAAGTCCCTGTTACCCATCTTCAAATATTTTTTTCTTTCCATGTTTCTGATTAGCTGCCCATCCCACTGTCCACACATCAGCAGAGATCTGTATTTCAGGCCATCTCACCTTTTATATGAAGTACTGCACTTCCTAAAATTTCTCTAACTAAAGAGATCCTCACAGGGTTGCATTCCAAGATCCCTCCTGATAGGATATAGTGTGGCAATACCCCAAGGCCGAGTACTGTTTGAACATGATGTGCGTTATTCTTTAAAGCAAACCCATATGTTGCTTCTCCCCATCAAATGCTTCTAAATAGGGTCACTAGAGACATCAGTTTTCCCACCCATTATTGGGTTATATCCACTGCTGATTCTTAATTAACAGAGCTGCTTTCTCTCTTGAAAGTCTCTTGATTTGGATGTTAACAATATGGTCACACAATGGGAGATATAAGCTGAGAGAGAGGTAGAAATGCAGTGGTAATATAAACATGTGAATCTAATTCTTCTTCAGTTTATCTGTGCACCCCGTACCTGCTCAGATCTAATCTCATGAATTCCTTTTCCACTGCATGGTGGCACACTACTGGACACCAGTTTTATGACTCAGTAGTTCAGCAAATACCTTGTGGAGTACCAACAGGCAAGGATGCATGATTATTTATTATCTCGTGGTCAACTATTCTCTTTTTGGTCAAGACCAGTGCTAGGTCACACAGCACTTTTCAAATGGAGAAGAGTTATTATTGAAAATAATGAGTTCATTCCCTTGTACCTTTGGTCCTGTGCTCTTTATCCCACTGTAGCCTGTCAAGCGCTGCATAAATCATCTCTGTCCACCAGGAACACACTCCACACTATGGCTGAATAAATCCAGATATTAGATGATTGTTTTTCCATACTGAAGAGCATATACTTGTTCTGGGCAGCATTCAAAACTGTTTGGCTTTTTTATGATTTATCCAGAGAAGCACACATAAATATGATATGTCTCAAAATTCAAAAATCCCAATAAACACTGAGCTTTTTTCTTCATAGTGGACAGAGCATGATCCAGCAAACTTTCTTCTCATTAAAGAGCGTGTTCTGAGGTACTCTCTGCATTATTCAACCTAGGGGAATTTCCCTGATTCAACAAGTCCACGACATTGTGCAGTTTATAATCCATTCTCTTGTATTCATTTATTTTACTACAACACTTGGAATCCTATTGAATTATCAAAATGAAACTCATTTTTAACTCTGCCATCAACATAAAACATCAGTCATGAGACACCAGCATGGTCAAGAGACCTTTTGACTTTGTCATGACTTAACTCAGTCAGGAAAGTAAGGGTATAGCGGTATCACTTCTGATGATGGCAAAATTCTTACAATATTAACTTACCTGATGGGAAGAAAAGAAGCTACTGAAAACAAGATAGTGTGAATGTTGATTGAGTCCATAACAGATGCCAAATCCAGCAAATCAACTGTGATATCATTATGGTATTGATTTTGTGGTAATCAACAATCTTTCCCCAAGGCAGTTAAATGAAAATCACTGGATATTTAAAGCATTAAAATCTATACTTTAAAAATATTGGTAGTTGGTAGTACTCCCTGCTTCCGTTCTAGATTTTTTGTGGCTTTCTTTCTTTCTTTCTTTCTTTCTTTCTTTCTTTCTTTCTTTCTTTCTTTATGGTATGCAGGGATCAAACTTGGGACCTTGTGCTTGTGAAGCAGGGGTTGTGGCTTTTTATTTATTCTTTTGTCAAAATAGAGCAAGAATATCCAAGGCTTCCACTTGGCCTTTTCTACCATAACTGATTTTCATTGAAAATATGCAGGCATCCTGCCAGGAACTATGTCTATACCTGTTACATATTGAGATCCTGAAAAAATAATCACAACAAATGTTTGCTGTAAGTCATCTACTGCCACTTGAGTTAGTATTGTTTCTACTAGCCTAGGATTTTCTACCTAAATACATTAGACATGCCTAACCTGAAAGTCTATTTTATTCCTGGTAACTTCATGATCAATTAACCATTGCTATAGATCTTTGTCTTGCAAAGCATGATTATCACACAACTCAGGAACTTATTGGTCTAAATGAATTCACATGGCCTCTGATACATCAACACTGTGAGGCCCTATAGAGGTAATGGAAATCTCCACTGTTAAAATGTTCTTTCTTGTCACTATGCAGATTTGCACACTGTTGCTCCTTTCACTAAACATTTCCTTACAACTTAGTGAATGGAGTCCCCACTGGGACATTGCAGAGAACAGGTGAGCACAGGTGAGTGAGCATTTTGTAGAAAACAGAGCTGCTAGTCTAACATCCATGATAACCTTAACATCTCGGCTCCACATGAATGAAGCTTATACATTGTTTTTCAATCACTATAGGCGACTATCTAGTTTAACTTTCAATTAACCAGGACAGTGAGAGAGACACTTAAGGGATGGTAAGAGGAATTTAGGGCTTCTCCTAATAGCACTATGTCCAGAAATTTGCTCCCCCTGACAGTATTCAATTCAATACAGTAAATCCTAAATCTCGGATAAGTACATATACATCAATACATTGATCCAAACCAATGCTACATTATATTCTTTCTGGTTTAGTATAGAGTCCACTTATAAAATACTCCTTAGACCACTGTTCAGTGACGTTCCACAACAAGGGTGGGGTGTTGAGCATTTCCCCTGGGGGCATGCCATGAATTTCAAGTCTCGTTTATGAATAATTAATTTGATATGGACTTGAAGAAAGAAAATGTCAGGGAGGAAATATACTCTGAACTGAATCAGCAACTGTTTCTTAGGAAGCAGCCTGAGGACTGCTTTAAAATATAGTATTTTGATAGAAAACTAGAAGAATATAAAGGACAAAATGTCTGAAAATTACTGCCATTGCAAACATGGTTCATAACTGAGTTCCTGAGAGAAGGGGGCACTCCATAATGAGGACCACGTGGGATGGTGTCAGATATGATCAGGAGACCCAGTGAGACGGGGAACTCGGAGAAAGAAGCTTTATTAAGGTCTCCATGGAGAGGAACAGTTAAGGCAAGCTAAGCAGGATTGTTTGGCTCATTTAAGAAATGTTAGTGGTCTCTAGTTTTCTGTATCTGGCCTCAGATGATTAGGGCAAGGGTCAGAGGCCTGGAGTTTGCATGCTCAGAGAGCTTCAGTGTGGACCCTGGGTTAGTCGGCTTTTACACAAAAAGCACAGTGCTGAGTTGCTTGCTATCTCTGGGAAGCAGCTCCCTCTGGAGGGACGTTTCAAAGTCAATAAGGCCTCAGTTAGAAAATATCAAAGTATAGAGAGAGAAGAAAAAAAAACTTGATTAATGCAGGAACCAAACATAAATATATCCGTGTGTGTGTGTGTGTGTGTGTGTGTGTGTGCGTGCTAGGGTGTTTGCATATGGTAAGAAGATATATTTGCTAAATATATCAATTCTGAAAGATTTTACTGTTACATTATTTTAACATTGCCTGCCTCTATTCAAATTTCTTCACCACATGCCTCAGGTTTTATCTTTAGTAACTACAAAACATAGCATAATACGAAGTATTGATATTTTATTGCTACTGTATTATAGCTGCTGTTAGCATGCTCATTGCCTGCCTCTATTCAAATTTCTTCACCACATGCCTCAGGTTTTATCTTTAGTAACTACAATTTAACATAGCATAATACGAAGTATTGATATTTTATTGCTACTGTATTATAGCTGCTGTTAGCATGTATTGCCTTTTTCATTCTTCAAAAATGGCCTATAGATTTTGGGATTTTTTTTTCTCATTTTATTCTTAGTTGGACCCTCAGGACTTGGGGTCATCCCGTCACTGTTTGTGCTTTCTAGACTGGTCAGAAAGAGTGAAGCATCTTCACAACCTTCACAATCATGATTGTTAACCTACTGACCAAGTGCGTTAGCCAGTTGACCTCCATTTGTGCACCATTCTTCACCTTTCCTAAAGCTACTCAAAAGTCAATTACTAAATTAGTAATTTAGTAATTTCCCATCTGGGAAAAAAGAAGCATTTGTAGAGAGGAAACTTGGATGTATATGTATTTTACAATGATGCATATAGAGTAGGAAGAAATGATGGAACAAGGTAGTTCCCTGAAGCTAGGAAATCTAAGTGGCCTTTTCAGTTCTCATTCTAAAATAGCAAGTAAGGAAAGGAATTCTCCAAGACTGCAGTGGGTCAATGTACTGAAAGTACTCTGTGCCAACAACTGCCTTGCATATTAGAAGGATGCATCCATCTGACTTTGACCCTGCAGGAAAGAAGTCTATAGAATGAAATCCAAATTTCAATGTCCTCCAAACTTTTTATCTGCAGATGTTATTTGCAGAAAGCCCCTGGGAGACCAAGAATGCTAGAGCAGTAAGATATGTCCATAGAGGTTGGCATCCAGTTATCTCGAAGATAACTTTAGATGGGCTTGACAAGGATAACACAAAATAACCAGCAGAAGTGTCATTACAGGAGACAAATGCAAGACAGTTCAAACATCTTCCTTTTTTCTTCTAAACCTGCACTAAGGAGGTCTAGAACATTCTCCAAAGACCATGTACTAAAGGCTTTGTTCCGCAGGCTATGCAGCTTTGCGGAGCATAAAAGAAGATAGCGCCTAGAGAGGAGGTTAGGGGATTAGGGGGCACTCACTGGAGGAAATGCTGGGCTCAGCCCTTCCACTTTCTCTGTTCTGCTTTCTGGCTGCATGAGATGAGCAGCTTCTCTCTTTGCTACATACTCCAAACAGGCCCAAATCAACTCAGGCCCAAAAGCAATGAGGCCAGATGACCACTAACTGAAACCTCCAACACTGTGAGACGAAAAAAATCTTTTCTCCGTGTAAGTTGATTGTATCAGGTGTTTGTTATAGGGTTGGAAAGTCAATCAACACAGTCGCTTATGGGTTCTTTCTTCCTCTTATAGACACAATGCTGTTCAACATCAGAGTACCCTCACTTTCTCACAAAGCAAGTTATCATTCTAACTCTGAATGGTTTGGTTTTCCAAATCAGGTGGCTCATATTGCCTGAAATTTAGGGATAAATATTTGACTCTTTCTTGCCAGATAAGTTACTCAGAGACCTGCATTTATAAAACAGTTGTAATATCAAGACACATTTCTCGCTTTACATAACTACTTCATTTTTGTAGCCTAAATGCATAAAGAAGGGGAAAGAAGTTTATAACATCATAGAAAAGATATAGTATCACCTTATACCCGAAAATAACTTCTTTGTTTCTTCCTGTTTTTTCTTTGTTTTTTAATTTTAGAGCTATGATCCTATATCCACATTCATTTCTTTCTAATGAAGGAATTTAAATACCTGTGGGCCAGATATTTAAGAAATATGTATGGTCCAGTATTTTCACTGCTTTGGGGCAGTGAATTGAAAACTAACTAAGTGAATTGAAAAGATCACTGATTAATGGGAAATTAAGATATGAGGCTGCACTGTATGTATTGCAAACAGACATCATTAAATTAACGCCATTACAATTTGAATTTCAGCAGCTTCCAAAACCAGCTTATATAAAACTACTTATTCTAAAATGAGCTTAATTTCTCCTTGTAAACAATTCTATTGAACATCATTAATTTCAGCTTTCAGGAGGCTGCTTTCTCCAATATAAATTGGTTTAGGAAAATTAAGAATTACATTAAAACAATTTGTTTACAATGCTAGGGGTTAAACCCAGGGCCTTGTGTATCCTAGACAAGGGCTCTGCCATTGAGCTGCAATGTCAGACTCAAATTAAACTCTTTTATGAAAGAGTTGGTCCTTCTAACTTATAGTAACAATTCTTTAGTGAATTTTTTATTGTATATATTTTACTGTAATGTTCAAGAATGTCATGGTGAAAATCTAATTACTTTGGGTAAAACCCACTCCTGCTTCTGACATGTATTTTTCTATTTAAAATCAGTACACATAGTAACTTTTAGTTTTATAATTCCAATTCTCATAATACTCTACACAGTTGTTTAGAAACTATATGATATGTTAATTTTTACAGATTGATATAGATATAGATAGATTTGGACTGATTATCATGTACTTTTAAAATTTTTACTTTATATACATTTTCCCGTTCTCCACACTCTCTATTTAAGTCTACATAAGCTGTACCTATCTGCAAATGTATCATCCAAGATAGGCAGCATATCTCTTCAAACTATTCATGGCTTTTTTTGCAGAATGAGATCATGATTCTATTAAAGTCTATGGATATATGACTAGACAATATATTTTCTATATGGGCCTCCTGGAAATGAGTGCTTTGATTTTGAATAAAAGTGAATTGGAAATAGTCATTCTATTTTCTGGTATTGAATGAAGAAATCCATAACTTTGGAAGCTGGCTGGTAGCCATTCTGTGGAGTGAGGGTTTTGAGCCAGGCACAAGGATGAAGCAAGCCCAAGGAAGGTAGGGCAGAGCGATGACTTTAACTTCAGTCTTTGGGAATATTTGGGTCTGACTGAAGATCTCTCAACTTCTAGATGTTCTCCACAAATCAATAGGTAGCACCCGTTCTCAGTATTTTGTCATTCCTTAAGCTCATTGGTACATTTTAGGTATACAGTGCAGTTGCATTGGCCACTGGGATCTTGTACCTTTTACATGATGTATCTTTCTTCTTACTTTCCCCCATTCCCCACCCTTCCTTCGCCTCCTCCACCCTTTGCCATTTACAAAGACTTTGTTTCCATTATCTCATATTTTTTCTTTTCTTTTCTTTCCTTTTCCCCACCCCTCCTATATCCTCTACTACTTTAGACCTTTTCTTCCCATTTCATGTTATCAATTATACATTTTGGTCCTTATTTACACTTTTAGTTTTCACACCAGAAAAAACTATTTGATATTTATACGTTTCCTATTTATTTCACTTAAGAGTATGACCTCAGTGTGCAATCATTTAGCTATATAAATGTATCTAGTTTCTAGTTCTTTATGACTGAGTAGTACTCTATTTTATTAAAACAAAAACAAAAACGAAAACAAAAACCAAAAAAACACATCTTCTTTATCCAGTCTCCAGTTTATGGGCAATTGGGCTGCTCCCAAGTTTTAACTGCTGCATACTGTGTTGCGGTAAACATGGGTGTGCATATATTGCTGTGGTATGATTCTTTTGGGAAGATATCCAGTAGGGAAATAGCTTGGTCAAAAGGGACCTGTACTTCTAGTTTTTTAAGATATCTCCATATTGATTTCCACAGTGGTTGCACCAATCTGCATTCCCACCAACAATGGAGAAGGGTTCCTTTCTCCCCACAACCCTGCTAGAATTTGTTATTGTTTGATTTCTCAATAGCAGCTTTTCATTCTGGGGTGAAGTAGAATCTCAGTGTTGTTTTCATCTTCATCTCTCAAATTACCAGTGATGTTGAACATTTTTTCATATATATCAAAATGCTTCCTGGCATCTTTGCAAATGCAGTAACTAGTGGTCTTTGAGATAATGATATTTCTAAGAAAGTAATCTGCAAATTAAGCTGCAGAAACCTCCCCTTTTGAAGTAATTGTTTTCACTTAAAAGTCTTTAAATACTTCATATCAGAATACTGAAAGTATTTTTCTCATCACTTTTTAAGTAGATGTTTTCTGTTGAACCCCATGTGTCTCAAAAGCTGTTAATGAGAAAATTGTTAACTAAACATTATGACAGGGATGCATAAAATTTGTTGTGAAAGATTTTCCATACTTCATTAACAAAAGATGAAATTACAATGGTCCTCTTTCTTCCACATTTTTCTGTGTGTATACACACAAAATCTGCTAGAATACACTTTGATTCTTTGAAAGAGCAATTACCAAATACAGACAATACGGTAGGTAAGGTTTAGTTTTTCTATTTTATTATTTTAAGGCAATACCTACTACCACATTAGTCATATGAACTATGTATTATAAATCCCTGTGCTTCTTTAGCAAAAAGCCCAAAGCTACATATGAACTTCAGAATGAATTTACTAATCTATATTTTATTTCCAGCTTCTTGAGTTTTAATAGGCTTATATTATCTGTAATATACAGATTTTGAAGTTTAACTTAGTGTTTGTAGAGAAAACTATGTAGCCCATCTCCCCAGAAGCATAAATTTTCCTACTCATGTTCTTTTAAAGTTTATTTAAAGTCATTTTTAAAAATTACTCCAACCCCAGTGTGATGTCTTTTATCATTCACCTGAATTATTATAAGTCAGTTAGCTGAGTTTCCTCTTCTTTTTCTTTGCCTTTTCGAGGCCTCGCTGTTTCAAATGGTAGACCTCCTAATGCCTGGATTACAATCACAGAATCAGAGAATGTATTTATGATGAAGTAATCTTAGTTACTGGCTAGAAGCAAATTTATCTATTTGCTGTATTTCAGATCCACTGATATCCATTTTTAAATCAATCACTATGTTAATTGTTAAAATTTCAAAAATTATACTAAACAATGTATTATTTTCACAAAAGCAATAGTAAAATATATGTATCTATTACTATGCAATATTTTGTCATAAACGTGGGAAGGTACAAAGCAAAACATTTTCAAACATTGTTTTTAGGGATTTAGGCTCTATTTGATCAACATAATTTTCAAAGTATTTTTGTGTAAAATGATATATGTTTTTGATGTGGTACATAAAACATAAATTCTCTAAGAGGATTTTAAAAAATGAGTCAGAAGCAAATTTTTCATGAGGTAAGAAGCCTTTCAGGTGTTCTGTAACCATACTTGGAACTATCTGGTTTAAATGTGTTATGTCACATGGCATCTATTTTTCTAAATTTCAGCATTCTATGCTTATTCACAATTCTTTGAACATATATGTTTACTTGTGCTTTTAACAAATCCAAAAAGTAAATTAAACAAAAAGAGTGTATTTATAAAGAAATTTTCTTCTGCACTTTAAAGTCTTAAATGAGTTTCCAGTTAAAAAATATCTTTCAAATTACTCAGACTCCTGCTAAGGAAGACTGTGCACAGTAGCAATTAGGACAGTTAATCAGTTGGATTTGTCATCTAAAGGGGGAAAATCATTAACAAGACGCTGGGTGGCCAGTGACAGCTTAAATACTTATAAATCACAAAATTGTCAGCTCCTTCATTTAAAGGGGATAGGTTGAGCCTTTTTCAATTTAAACTTTTGATTTATGTCACTTTGCCAAGAACCTGAACACTTGGAATCCTGTCATGCAAAAAACTTGAGAACTGTGATAAAAGTGAAACATGCAAGGTGCCCTATACGAAGCCACACATCTCTTCTTTGAGCACTGCATCCGGGCCTCATCAGACTGTAGCAAGCATTTTACATAGATTCCTTCCCACACCATGGAACATCTCCTGTGTGTCACAGTTGGCTCTACACTATGTCACATGGTGGAAGGAGGCACAAAGCCTCCACTCAAGGACTTCACTATCCCACTCCAAAAATGACTTGTGAAACATAAGATTTAAACACTGCCAATGCTGCAAACTAACAATTCTCTTCTACCAAATGGACTAAATGGACAAATCAGGACTATTTCTCAGAAGAAAACGAGAAGCAGTTAAATATACAGTATCTGTAATTCTGTGATTAAGGGACTAGTATTGTTAACATCACAAATTACCAAAAAGCATGTTCCTATTTATCTCAATTTTTAAAAAACAAGTAAAAATATTATAGTAAAAATAGATGTGTACTATCTTTTAGTGTTACCTACTCATTCATTGATGTCTGAGACTTATCAATACTGTCATTCAATTGACTCTGCTGTAAACACAATTTTATTGAGGTATAATTAATATATAATAAAGTGTACTTGTTTAATATATAATATATATATATATATATAATGTGCTGAATTTTGACTTAGGTTTACACCCGGGAAATTATCACCAGAAGGTCAAGATAAAAAATATTCATCAACTCTGGAAGATTCTTAGTGTCATTCTGTTTTATTTGTTTGTGTGTTTGTTTTGTTTGTTCTTGCTAAGAACACATAACATGAACTCTTCGCTCCTAACACATTTTTTTGGTGTGGTACAGTGGATCCCGGAAATTCATGGAGGTTGTGTGCCTAGAGTACCTACAAATTGTGAGAAACTGAAAATTTCAGGTATGGTCAGAAAAATGCTTATAAATGTCTATTTTTGTAGTTTAAGCCCTAAACATGCTGTGTCTCCCACAGTTATGTAATTTAATTTAATAAAATACTGTATTAATAAAGCCCTAGAAGGAGCAGGGCATTTTGGCCATATCTTGGGGATCTTAGGGCTTTAAGAAGAACAAAACTGAATATACTAGAGACAGCTACACGTGGTACAGCAACCTGTTATGATGCAGGAATGCTGTGACATCTCCTGGAGAACAACACTTTCTGATTGGCTGTTTGATAATCCTCCTTCCAAGACAGCAACAACAACAGCAACAACAACAACAACAACAACAACAGTCTGCAGAGGATGTATGTGGCTTCCTTGAAATTGGCAGGAATTCTGAGAACAGTTATTAGGTTCTAAGGAAAAAATCCATCGATGACTGAGGCTGTGAACTTTGAACTGTAACTTCACGGGGCATACCGTTTGTTGACATCGGATACTATGCTACACAGGATCTATCTAGAGCAAGTTCATGTTTGTATAATTTCAGTTTTACACCAGTTGAACAAAAGCTCTCTGTTTTCCCCTTCCTCTGACTACCAGTCATTACCGTTCTATTTTTTGTTGCTTTGAGTTTGACAGTCTTTTGTACCTCATATAAGTGCACGCCTGCTGAATTTGGCTTTCTGTGACAAGTTTATTATGATGGCCTTGTAATTTTTCCCTGATGTCACAAATGGCAGGATTTCTTTTTTTCTTATTGCCGAATAATACAGCATTGCATGTGCATGCCACTTTTTCTTTATTACCTATCTGTAGGCATTTGTGCTGGCTACCGATAATTTGGTTATTGTGAATATTTCTGCAATGAACATAGAAGTGCAGATATCTCTTTGAGATTCTGATTTCAATTATTTTTTCCATTTGTTTGTTTGTCTTTGCTGTATACTACATAATTCTGTGGTTCTTTTCTTAATCATTTGCAAACCTTCCATGATGGCTTCCATAGGTACAGCACCAATTCTCAACAGTTTAAATTTCTCCACTTTTTTGTCAATACTTACTATTTCTTTTAAAGAAGCAGTAATTCTAACCAGTGATACAAGATTGCAGTTTTGATATGCATTTCTCTTCTGATTAGTGACATCAAGCATCTACACATTTGCCTATTGGCCATGAACTATCTACTCTGGAGAAATGTTCATTCAAGGTCTCTACCTAGTTTACAATTGGATGACTTTATTTTAATTTTTTTTTCATATTGTCTTTGATTTGCAGGAGTTTCTTGTATATGTTGGTGTTAATACATTATCAGATAGTTTGTTTATAAATATTTTCTCTGGTGCTTGTAAGTTACTTTTGAATTCTGCAAATTCTTTCCTTTGCTGTCCAGAAGCTTTTCTTACTTTGATGTTGGCCTGCTTGACTATTTTTTATTTTGTCATCTATGGATTTAGTGTTGTAATGAAATAATTATTGCTAAACACAATATTAAGAAGTTTTTCTCATTTTATTGTAAGAATTTTAAGGGTCTTATGTTTAAGTATTTATCCATTTTGAGTTGATTTTTTAAAAATATAAGATAGGTATTCATTTTCAATTTTTTTGCATTTGAATAAAAGGTTTCCTGTCACATTTTATTGTAGAGAGTGTTTTCCCACTGTGTATCCTTGGCACTCTTGTTGAATGCTATATGTGGGTTTGTTCCTGGGCTCCATTCCGTTGCACTGGTCTTTGTGTCTATTTCCATGCCAATACCATACTGTTTTAATTAATGTAGGTTCATAATACATTTGAAGGGAAAACTGTGATGTTTTAGTTATTTTCTTGTTTTACAAATTGGCTTTAAGTACTTAAAGTTTTTGGTGGTTCCTTATAAATTTTAGAATCTTTTCCTATTTCTGGAAGATTATTGTGGAATTTTTATAGGGATGGCAGTGAATTTGAAAGTGTCTTGTTATGATAGACATTTTAATGATCTCAGCTCTTTTACACTCTGAACACAAGAAAAGTTTCCAATTTATTCATGGCTCCTTTAATTTCTTCTATTGACGTTTTGCAGTTTTGAGAGAACTGAATCAATGATATTTTCATTTAATTTTCAAGATTTTCTTTTTCATAACCATCAAGTTAAGGTTTAACTAAACTCATTTGGGCTACTCTAATGGGTACTAAACCTTTTTAAGCTTTCTAATGCTGTTGTGGACTTTATTTTCAAAACATGATTTTTCCTTTACAGTAAGAGATATTGTAAATGTCATTAGGACCCATTATATACATATTAGAATAAATATTTTATTTTAGAAATAATTTTAACCTTCTTATCATCATCGAAATACTTAGTATGAAGTTGAAATTTTACAAACACAGAGAAACAATCTCACACAATTTACTTAAATGGTAATTAATCATAGGTGGCAATATGTACAATTCTTTGAAGAGTTATTCGAAATTAATAAATCAAGTGGGATCACTTGAATAATTATTTACCAGGGACTTATGAGGAGATCACTGTTTTTTGGGTTTTTTTTTTGGATAAAATATTGAGAGGTCAATTAGGCCTTGGTCAAATAAATAATGACAAATAATCTTCTAACTAATCAATGTTACCTGTAGGCTTTAGAACTTGATTAAAGGCAAAATTTCCACTCAATTGATCCAGATTTAATGCATAATGGAAGTAGGGGAAGCTCTTGTTTTGGAATATACTTAAGTTTTGTTTTTGTGCTTAGACAAGTATGGAAATCCATAAGGTAAGGGAGCGAGAGTTCAGAGGATGGGGGCGCAGAGAGATTGGAGAGAAAGTAGAGTGAGTATAGAGCACTTAGGTCATGAACAAAAAGAAAATAACTTTGTTTAAGGTTATGTCCTAGCTGAGAATGTATGATAATATTTTAGAGAAAAATGTAAGTTGAAAGGTCCAAATAATAAATTTAAAAATAACTTTTCTCTAAAAGCATTGTAAAACATTTTTTAAAAAGTGTAAGGTGAAAGCAGGAAGCATCCCTGCTTTGTTGCTCTGTAACACGCTATGAAAATTAGAGTAATCTTTTTGAAGCATGTTACTGGATAACGTGAACAACTCCTTAGGCAGTAAGGTAGAGCTTCCTACATTTGAAATGTAGACAAATTGGTAGAAAAATGCAGCAACTTGAGCAACAAAGCAGAATGCACAATGGAAACCCATGAAGAACAGATACAGGTGGATATTGTGATGATTTGTCAAAATTTAAACACTTTTGTTGAGCAATCACCCATACAGGGACAATGATTTGTATTCTCTTTGCTCATTCAGTTCTCTTCCAATCAAATGAAGCCAATATACCAACTTCAATAGACTTGGATTACCTTTTCATTTATTTTTAATATTCTCATTTTGTATTTTAATGCTAATATATATGATGAGGTCTTTAATACATACTTGTATGTGTGTGCCTCTGTGTGTGTGTTCACATGTGTGTGTGTTCATGTTTGGCCTTTGTGAAAATTTACATTGTGGTAGACATCATGGTCAACAGTTTATTCTCACTGCTGCATTTTTGAGAGAATGTAAAGTAAAAATTAATAAATTTAAAGTTATAATTATGCATTTAAATTTACAATTTAGAAATGCATAACTAGCAAATGTAGTCATGATTCAGAGACAACTGCCTTGGATAAGGCTAGAACACAAAGATCTATAAAATGCACAAAAAATATTTAACCCAAATTTAGTATTGGACATATAAAACAGGGAAATGATGAGCCATGTCTAAAATATTTCATCACGTTGAACAGACATTAAGACATTGCTTATACCATATGATTTCCAGATTACAAAGTAATTGGATGGCTATAACCCTTGACTGTATCAATTCGATTGGTAAAGAATATCCTCCCAAAATTAAAAAAGAGTAAGCAGAGAATGTCATCTGCAAGATTAAATGGAAGTTAATTACTTTGCTAAAATTCCTGAAGTCAAAAGCCAGTATGACCTCCACAACAAATCCACAGGTTTGATCAATTATTTCTTTACCCAATTTTCTCATTTATTCCCCACTGACCAAAGAAAGAATTAACATTTTTATTCTAAGGTAGGATAGAAGACAATAAAATTGAAAGGTATGACCAAAATCAATCATCAAATCACTCAAAAGTTTGTATTTAAATATCTTCTAAATATTTTACACCGAAAAAAAGTTAATGTGATAAATTCTGAATTTATCGGTTTAGATGCGCTCAATAAGAATTTGTTGGAAATATATTGCTGAATTACTTAAAGAAATATTAGCACTCTGAAAGGCTGATTGATTTATTTTATTCTTATTGAGTTTATTGGTGCTTTTCAAGTATACAGTAGTTGCATTTATCATTGGGATCTTGTACCTTTACATGATAGATCTTGGTTCTCTTTTTTTCCCTATACCCCTGCCTTCCCCTCACACCCTCCTTCCCTCGCTATTAACAAAAACTTTATTTCCAGTTTTTCATTTTCTCATATTTTTTCTTTTCTCTTATTTCCTTTCACCTACACTTCCCATTTCCTCTACACCTTGAGCCTTTTTCTTCCTATTTCACATTGTCAATTACACAATTTGGATCTTATCAGGCTGATTAATTTAGGTCTGGATTTTGCTAACAATCAATGAGTTTGAAATATTTGGAGTGCCAAGGCATATTATAGGGGAAGGACCCAAATTCTCTGGAATATGGGACTGTTTCACGGCATCAACCATTGCAACCTGAAAATTCTAACCAACGTATTCAAGAGAGGTCTTTTGGTAGGTATTCTTTTCATCCAGGAATAAAGCAACACATTGATGAAGAGTGAACTAGTATTCTAGAAAAGTCCGGGGATATGTCACTGTGGAATTACACTTCTGCTTTCAATGGAAACAGAAACTGAATCCTGAAATACAGACCTTCATAGAAAGAGTGGGTGAAAATATCCAAGTAAGAATTTTGGGGAGGATAGAGTGGAGTGCAACACAGTGTTTTGACCCACAAGAGATGTGCTATCATAGCCAGCTAAACAAAGACTTCTAGCCATAAAAACCAAATAATCTAGAAAAGATCTACAAATCAGAACAAGTCTTTGTCCAAAGGTCACAAACCTGATTCTTATCCACCACCTTGTTATGCTTATCTATTTATCTAGTCTATAGACTTGTGTTCCATTACTTTTTTGTTGGGGGAAGAGTAAATTCCATACAAAGAAGAAATTTGAAAGATGATTGTTATGTAGATTATAGATGATACATTTTCCTCCCAGACTTTTCTAGAAACTTTCTGTTATGTACTAGATTGTGCGTGTCTTGAGAAAAGGAAAACACCCAGATTTCATGCCACAGGTTATTAGATAGTGATTCCTAATTGACAGTAAATCTTAGAAACTGAACACTTCACAGTTGACCTTGTGAGTTTATGGAGATTTGGTAATGACTGGAGGAACAGCTAATCTGTTCTGTGGTTTGAGTTTAAAATTGTTCTTGCTCTGCTACTGAATGTACAGTCGGAATAAATCTATGTAGCAACTGGGAGAATCTGCACAGTATTTCTCAGACTCATAGAGTGAAGACTATTTTGACAAAAAGGTTGTGGAGTCTATAGGGCCAATATGAACCCAAGAGAAGATTTTAATCCCATTCAGAAATTACACTCAGTATCACAGACTACAGAGAAATTTAAAAAATTAATTCAAATACTCTCCCATATCATTTCAGTTATTTGGTTGATACAAAAATCAGGTGGAGATTGTTGTAATTTTTTACTGATTTTGTTTCCCATATGGTAAAAAAAATAGGAAATATATATATTTTTTTCTCTAAATATTTATACAAATAGAGATAAAGATAGATAGATATGGAAAAGGCACTCACTTCATAGGCAGAACTCATTTTCAGTCTCATTTATGTCTATAATATATGCCCCTTAACATACAATATTTCGGAGTGTACTTGAAATCATATGTCACATAGAATATTACCACAAGGCAATCACATTAATAATATTCTTTTATTGAGTGTGATAACCAAGAAGAAATAAATACCTACATGTTCAGTTAGAACGTCGGCATGCTGGTGGTTAAAACATGAATTCTCTGAAATTCAAAGCTGTACCACCCTGAAGGATCCGATCATTCTGTAAAATTGGTGGGTATGTCTCCTCTAAATTTAGAAATGCTAGTGGTGGCTTTACCATAAAGAAAGAGGCCATCTGTTTGGTTTGAGTATCTGGATTTAAAAAACAACACAACCCTAACTGAGTTGGGCTGCTCTGATACACTGACTGGGTAAGTTGAAAGGCCACAGTTCTGTGTGAAATTCAAGACAACAGGGCATTTAACCCACCGTACCTGCTCTGCTGCAGCTGCCCTGACAATGGGGTCGTCTGGTTGAAGTGTCTATGACAGATGCGGCAGCAGTCCAGAGCCTCTGGAGGGAATTCAGGGTGCAGCTCTACAAGACTTTGGAGCAAAGCTATTAGATCTCTTCTGCTTATAACAATTCTCTATTTGAAAAGATCAAGCTCCTAGCATGCTATGAGAACCCCAACCACGGGAAACCAATTCACCTGGCTACCTCAGCTGCCCATCAAATAATTTTTATCCAATTATTTTTGACTCATCACATCATAAAGCTACTTGTACACAGCAGTGCTCCATTATTATTGGGAGTGGATATACCAGATCAGACCTAAGGAGGTTTGTAAGGGCAAGAAATTGCCTTGCACAGCCGCACCCCCTTTATTCTTTTCCATGCCTCACTGCACGCCCCCAGCTGTGGAATCATAATCAGTTTTCTAATAACAGAAGAGGGATCTGTTCAGCTATTAACATCAGCAATGCACAGAGACATGTTTTGCTTAGGTATCTGTATGGTGCAGAGCAATTACCAGCTAGACGTAGTCAGCTGCTGCCTTATACACTGGGAGTGTCCTGGCAGATAGAAATCTCTCTAGTTGGCAGAGATCTGAAAAGCAAACCTGACTTCCTGCTTTATGTAGAAGAGTTCAATTCTACATGAATTTCTGGGCTGTGCCTGGTGGGCCGGCTGGTTTGCAGTTGCGAAGCCCACATTGGAAGGCTGTGGAGAGGAAAACCTGGGGCAGGAGGTGTTATGTGGCTTGATCTATAAAAGTCTGCACAGTGTGCCAGGATGATTGTGTTATATTTAAATACCTTAAAGATCATCTGCTAGGAAAGGAGGCTGTAAATAGATACCCAAGACCTGTTTGGTGGCTTTCAGTACATTTGTTTTCAAATTTCTGTTTTTTAAATGTTTTATTTTAATACAAGTAGGGATGAACAAAGAAAATGTAAAAACCATTCTATGCAAAAATAATTTTCCATGACAAAATGATTAGAGAATAACAATGTTAAATGCACTATGTATCATGGCCTAAAAATAATATAATTCCATTTGCTAATCTCTCGGCTCATTTCCTAATAATACTATACCTTGTTTTTTCTTTTGCTAAATCATTTTAAGTATTCACAACTTCCAAATTTCCAGATTTCTTGATCGTCAGTGATGAGCCTCTTTTCCAAATGGCTATCTGGGTGAGGATGGACATTTTCATGAGCTCAACAACATAGATTGTAAAACCAAATGCTAAAAGAAGAGGCTAACAGGCAAAATTGTACCATTTTTCTGTGCCTGAATGATTAAATGGATATCTTCCTTCGTGGAGAATGAGAAAGTTGTTTGTGTACAGACAGAGTTGTTCTGGACAGACTGATCATTCTTTTCTCCAACAACTTTTTCCTATGATAGTTTTTCCAGTATCACCATTTGTACATTAACAATGCCACACTATTTTTCATATACAAAACACAATATTTCTTCTAATCAAGGCATTCATGTTGTCATTCACAAAGGGTATCAGCACTTATGCCAGAGAATTCACTTGTATTAGGAAGTCCCCATCACTCAAAATTACCTGGCCCGACAGAATTATGAAATTAACAATTGATGACTGAGCTATAGTGCTTTAAGGAAGAAAAAAAAAAGAAACAATTTTATCCTGTTCCATATATTGCAACATACATCTTTAAATAGTCAACCATATAGTGGGTTATCGCCATTAAAGCTATTTATACATTATTAGATGGAGAGGAACCCTGTCTCATTGTAATATCTAATACTCTATTTTTAAGACTTTTCTTCCCATCCAGACAAATGTGGATTTAAATTCTCAGACAGGAGAGAGAGAAGGAGAGGAGGGGGAAGGAGGAAGGGGGGGGACAAATAATCACAGTAATAATCTCATTAAACTGGAAGATGAAATTGCCACATGGCCAGTTTGGATTTCCCTTCCACTCAACTAACAGTAAATGAGAGAAATATTTTCAAAGCCTTAGTGATCTATCCAAATTACCAAGTTAAAACCGATTCACTATCATGCCCAGTAGGAAAGGAGAATTAGATTGGACCTGGGGATTTTACTTGATTTCCATGTCAATGATAATGGAAAGTTAGGAGAACTTGAGATCATGTCAATAGAAACTTCAATCCTGTAGACATAAACTTTTGGGTTGAACCCACTAAATAAACCCGACCAACTAAAATAAAGAAAACAAGGAAAGAAAGCATGAAATTACAGAGAGGAAGAAATAAAAATTACTAATTTTGAACTTGTAATTAGCTAAATATCTAGGGATTGCAGTAGCTGTATCTCATGTCAAACGATTCATACCCCTTCATTTTTTTTCACTTATATGAATGATCTGATTTAGGACCCATGGAGGGGATGATTATGTTGACATCACCTTTTGACAAATGATTCCACAACAAATGAGCTCTGTGATTTCCCCTTTCTTTGTTGAGAAAGAAAGTATGTTGAGTTGCAACACGTCCAAGGTTATTCTCCAATTGTTACTTTTCCCATTGATCCAGACCCATTTTGTATGACTCTCATTTTTGTCCTGTACTGAAAGGAGTAGCCCTCTATGGACTTCATGACCTCTGCATTCCTGCTTTTAGATATCAGATTGGATTCAGGCAATGGAAAACAGCAGCAGCAGCAGCAAATTAAAGAATCAAGGAAGAATTTGGGATGTGTCTTTTCCACACACCTTCCTCGGTTCTGGTAGCTACTGCCTCCTGCATAACCGTGGGTTTACGGCAGATCCCCTCTTCTTCCTCCCAGCTCTCCCAGAAATCATCTTTCCTTTCCCATAAAGGTCTAATGGTGGAATATTTACCTGTCATTGCAAATCCCCAGGTTTTGCACACTATACTTCAAGCATGTAAGAGGCTAGGGCAGCAGGACATGAGTTTAAAACTAGCTTGAGCGACAGAGCAAATTATAGTAAAACCTGCAGCACACAGCAGTTCCTGTCTCAAAAAAATATGGTCTAACTTCCAACGGAGTGTGCTTTCTTTTTTCTGCTGAGATTCAAACTGATATGCTACACCAGAATGAGAGAATCCCTGTCAATAGCATGACTCAGATCACAAATCTTTAAGCGTTTTCTTCTAGAAATATGTATTGAATTTGGTTCCAAAAAGCTCACCTTGCAAAAGGGGGCTCGAATCAATGACTGGAGTTGTGAAGACAGTTGGTGGTCCCGATGTGTATTCCCTCCCAGAGAGATATTTACACCCACTCCCAATATCCTGGAATAGCTCTTGAAGCAAACACAAATAAATTTAAAATGTTCTAAATTGTATTATTCTTTGAAGTTATGCAGTGACAGGTTTTACATTACTACTGAACAGTTCTGATAATTTTTTTTATCCACACTAATCAGTTTAATTAAAGCTCTGTGTCTTGCATGAGATTCCTGGCTGTTCATTCTCAGTTCTCCTGTGCCTAGTGCCTTTATTGCCATGGGGAAACCAATAAATCCCAGTGAACTAAACTGTTGAGAAAGTTAAATTCAACGATTTATGCAAAACTTTCAGGATGTTGTTTTTTTCCTCTTAAAATCATCCATAGTTTGGATGATTAAATGAAAGACACTGTTAGTCTACATATTTAGCTGCCCTCTATAGACATGGACATAGCTCTGTTTACTGTATTCTCAATTCAGGCCAATGATCAAACATCTGGGAAAGACATTTCCTAGAGTTTTGCAGGCAACATCAGCCAAGGGTTTCCTATGCTGACTTTTCACCTAGTCTCTCAGGAAATGCTCTCCTCGCATTTAATCCAGTGCTGTAAAGGTCCTTAATTACAGATCGAATGCCGCTGGAGAGTTTGCCTTGCAATTTAACTATCTAACTGTTATGTGGTTTGCTGTATGATTATCCCATATTTTGTAACTTCCTTCAATGTTTTCTCATTAGGCTCCCTCATATGATTAAGCTTAATTTTCCCTCTCGTTTACCTCCTCAGATAAAATCATCATTCAAATTAAACCTTATAGCAACACATTTTAATTGAAATTTTGGTAACTAATAGTCTTAACCATTTCTGTAAAAGAAAAGCCACTTCTAACATTTTACGTTAGTCATTTTCATACTGTATCTTCATTTTATCTCTTTTTTCAAAGCAAACATTTAGCAAAGAAATCCATTACTGCAAATGAAAAGTGAATTATAATTGGGCATTGCGTATCACTGAAGTTGAACTGCCATATATATTCACAGAGTAAAGAGCTCTGAGAGGAGAAATATATTTGAAACAACAAGGGACCTATGTCAAATAACCACAGGAAAGTTGATTGCTCTGAAAGACTTCAATAAAGTATGTTAATTAAAGCCTGGGTTTGAGCCTCCTCAGCAGTTTGGTAGTTAACAAAAGCACTTCAGAACAATTTGAAGAGATTATGTATTTCATGTGAGGGAGCAATTGAAAAGTCAGCAGTACCCTAGTCATTTGAGACAGAAATGATATGTTCTAAATTGGCCTCTAAAAGGGAAGACAAGTGATCTAAAAAATAAATATAATAATGCTTATTCACTTAAATAGACTAAGCCTCTCCTGCAGTGATAGTTTCACAACAGCCAAGTTCAAAGGTAGACTTATTCTAAATTTTCTTTCCATCACTTGGTTTAGGATGGAAGGTAGAAAAATGAATTCAAGGCTATAATAAAATTGCACAGAAGGTATTACTGAGTTATAACAACAACAACAACAACAACAACAATAACAACACACCACAGTTGTCCAGTATAATTGGGAATTTCAGTTAATGAGATGGCTTAACAGTGAAACAGAGAGTAAAGAGATTTTTCTACTTGATAATTGATTTATTTTAATAATTTATGCATCCTGCTTATTATGGCTAATATAAAGTTAATTTGAAAAACTTCAATTATAAGGAAAGCCATAGGTTTCAAATTATTACCTTACAGAATGACACAACTATTTAAAGTACTACACATTATTCGGATGTGCTTGTGACAATGATGCTACTGGTTTACTATGGACAAAGCTGTACTTTTAATCACTATTTTAGTGTATTTTCCTACTTATAAAAACATTTAAATACAAAACAACTACTATTGCTGTCCTTACAAAGTGTCTCGATTGCACTATTTTCTTTTGTGCTTTGACTTAAATCTTTTATGAGTGAATCTTGTTTTGTAGCTTTCTTTGTGGAAGTTTCACACATCTTTCATTAATTAATTCCAAGGTATTTTTTTAATGTTTTCTGATGTAAATGGAATTTAAAATTTTTATTTTAAAATTATTTGTGGCTGTAATATATACAGGGCTGGGGATTTAGCTCAGCGTTTCCAACGACTGCTTGCAAGAACAAGGACCCGAATTCGATCCCTGGTACCCCCCCCAAAAAAAATTGTTGCTGCAATATATATCTACATGTATAATATAAAATATACTAAATATACTTGTTCATTTTAATTTGTACTTTGACCCTTTTCTATTTTCTGCATAATCATATTTTATGGAAATAAGGACAGTTTTTCCTCTGTTTTTTCATTTTTTCAATCATTACCCATTTTTCCCAATTTGTTGCAAGCAATATTTATAGCTGCACTCATAGCAGACTTCCTTTTCAAAAGAAGTTTTAATAAAAGCAAGAAGCATATTAAAAATACATTATGTACGATATTTAAATGCCGTGAGGATTATGAACTCGTTGCATCAGTTTCATTCATAAATCAAGCACTTTTTAATAAAACTGTGAATTAAACATAATTTTAAAACAATCTTTTAAAAGATAACTGTTGTCTACAACAGCCCGTATATGAATGAAAATGTTCTCTTTGTTTAAAAACATCAATAAAAAAAAATTAAACTAGGAGTGTATAGATTTATCTGTAGAATTTGTCTTCATTGAAGAGTTCAGTGACCTTGTCAACATTTCTCCTCGGACTATCTCTGAAAAATAAAGCAACTTCCTGTTATTGGCTTTCTTCAGAGAAGTCAAAAACTGATGGTAAGAGTGCATAATTTCTTTTAATGTCTAAAGAAAATGCCCATAAATCATGTGTTCTGATTCTGAAGCCATTCCATTTCTAAAGATCTGTGATATTTAGAGATGACATCCGCTATTGGCAATTTTAGAAATGGCATGGTCGGTGGTCCATCAAATCCCAATCCTGCTAAGCAAAATGACAAGTGCAGGAGTGAGGCATACATATACATTAACGATGGTGTAAAATATGCTGAGTATCTGGCAGCAATCATAAATGTGATTTCTAAAAAGTAAGTACAAAACATTCTAAATGAAATTAAAAGCTATTTAATTTTTCTTGAAGGAAAGTGAAAAGGGAAAAATCAAAATCAATAATGCTGTTGTAAATACCAATATACTTAAACTTTATCCAGTAAAATTTAAACTAATATGTTTCACATGCCTTGATCTTAAATAAAGCCAGCACCCGTAAGCTTTGAGAAAAAAATAATGTTATCATTCCATGCTAACTAATATTAGGCCTTATGTTTATTAAACTTCAGATTTATATAGATAGAAATGCTTCATAATTGTAAACTCTAAGACATGGATTTGACAAAAATGTGTTAAAGTCTGTCGTATTTTTCCCTAAGAGACTCTGGCTAATATTACCCCTTATATGCATCCATTTGGAGAGAAATACAAATTAAAATGTGAAGCTCAGAGAAGCTCTCTGTATGAGTGGAGATTTAGGGTGATTAGATTTGAACATACAAACAAACTTGAGATCTTCTGGCTGAGTACTCAGAGCCAGAGAGTTTAAAGTAACGGGAAACCTAAGAGTTTATCTGGGCCACCAGTTCTGTTTCACTAGAGGAGAAGAGGCCTGCCTAGGGAAATCAAGCACCTCCTGTCACCTAATAGAATGTGATTAGGTTTTTCATATCCTATTCTGTACACTTCTCATATATCTGAGAAAGCAAAGGACTTGGGCTTCTGCCCCTAGTCAGTCTTGTCTTTCAGGACCCTGACCTTTACATCTCTTCAGGACCGGAGTTACAGAGGGAATAATCTAATTGGCAAGTCCAAACGGAATATCCAGTCCTAACTGTGGCTCACTGAAAGGATATGACATCTTCCAGGATCGAAACGCCTAAAGGGATTTCTTGTCTTGCTTAAAACCAATCCCATATGAGCACACATCTTCAGGTGTTCAGAGCAGGATAAGACAGTCATCAGTTTGGAGTCTCCTCTTCCATTTACCATCCTATCTTCAATAATCAGGAGTGAGCAAAATACCAACACTTACAAAAGTTGATTTCATTAATCATCAATCTGCCCCCACATACAGCAGTGTAGCTGTCTGAAGAGACAAGAGACTTTGATCTTCCACTTTGTTTCTTCTGAGGGCTCTTTTCTAGAGACACAATAAAGCTTTCCAAATGCCCTTCCATACACCGTTTGAGAGAGGAAAAAGGAAAATGTCGCCATTTACCATGTCATTTTGGGTATGATCCCTATATATGGAAAACGTAACAGACTTAATTGGTCCTTTGGTGAGGAAACTGCAGATGTAGCATTATTTGTTGAGAGGCAGAGACCTTAAGAATGGCAGGGGCTTTAGCAAGTTGTAGGAAATCTTTTAAGTACATAATTTCATCCTTTGTTCACTTTTTTTTCTTTTCATGAGGTGATATACTTAATATGTGAATTAAGGTTCAGGACAACTTTTATCCTAATTATGGCTTCATTCATAATAATCTTAGGCAAATAATTTATTTGCAATTGTGTCTCAGTGTTAAGATTAATGATCTGACCTAACATCTTGAGTGATAAAGCAATTTATACAACTTTATGGGTGCATTTTAGGTATGCAATGCAGTTATACTCATCATTGGGATCTTGTACCTTTATATAATATATCTTGATTCTTATTTTTTCAGCATTTCCGTGCTCTCTCTTCAACCCCTCCACCTCTCTTTCCAAGGGCTTTTTTCCATTTTTTCATTTTCTCACATTAATTGCTTCCCTTCTTTCTTCCCTTTTCTCTACGCCTCCCACTTCCCGTTCCCCTTCGCACCATTCCTTTCTATTTCACATTATCTATTATGCATTTTGATCCTCGCTTACACCAGATTCTCACACCAGGGAAACTTTTTGATATTTACCTGTATGCCCTATTTATTTCACTTAAGAATATCACCTCAATGTGTATCCATTTAGCTATAAATGTCTCTAATTTCTCATTCTTTATGGCTGAGTAGTACTCCATCTTATATTAAAAAAAAAGACACATTTTCTTTATCCAGTCTCCAGTTTATGGGCAATTGGGCTGTTGCCAAGTTTTAGCCTTTACACACTGTGCCGCTATGAACATAGGTGCCCATATATCGCTGTGGTATGATTCTTTTAATTTTGGGGGGAAGACACCCACCAGGGAAATAGCTGGGTCAAAAGGGGCCTCTAACCCTAGATGTTTGAGGTATTTCCTTACTGATTTCCACAGTGGTTGTACCAATCTACACTCCCATGAACAACCCCACTAGCATTTGTTATTGGTGATTTCATGACAGTAGCCATTCTTACTGGGGTGAGGTGGAATCTCACTGCTGCTGTCAAATACTCCTCTGGAATGACCAGTGATGTGGAACATTTTTTCATATGTGTACTTACTATTTCTACTTCTTTATCTGGGAAATGTCCATTCACTTCAGGGACCCATTTTGGGATGGGATCTTTAAATTGGGGAGGTCTGATTGTTTTTAAAGCTCTTTATATTGTCTAGATAGTAGAGCTTTGTCTTAGGATCAGCTGGTAAATTTTTTTCCACATTATGGATTATCTCTTCATGCTGTCGATGGTTTCTTTTGCTGTGCAGAAGCTTTTTGATAAAAAGCTGATGGTTCTTTGTGCAAGTTCATATGCAATTGAGGTGTTTTTTTTTTCATATTTTCCCATACGAACATCTTCCAGAGTTGTACCTAACCTCTCTTCCAGCCAGTTTACTTTTTCTGTTTTGATATTTAGATCTTTTATCCATTTCAATTTTACTTTAGTGCATGATAATAGATATAGGTTTAGTTTTAATCTTTGGAAAGTTGAAACTAAATTTTTCCAGTACCATTTATTAAAAATACTATCTTTCCTCCAATGAGGGTGTTTGGTTGCTTTGTCGAAGATGAGGTGGCTGAGTGTGTCTGGAGTTTTTTCTGCATCTTCTGATGTGTTTTACTGATCCTTGGGTCTGTTTCATTGCCAGTACCATGCTTTTTTATTTTTTTTTTTAACACAGTAGCTTTGTAGTATAGTTTCAAGTTAGGGATTGTGATAACTCCTACCTTTGACTAGAATTACTTTTGCTATTCAAGTCTCATTGTTCCAATGAATTTTCGGATTGTTTTCTCAAGGTCTGTGGAGTATGCTATTGGAATTTCAATTGGGATTGCACAGAATCTGTAAAGTTTTGGAAGTATGGCCATTTTCATTATATTTGTTCTTCCTCCCCAGGAATAAGGGATGTCTTCCCCTTTGCTTGTATCCTCTTCAAACTCCCTTTTTTCAGAGTTCTATAGTTTTCAGAGTAGAGGTCTTTGATTTCTTTCATTAGGTTGACCTCTAGGTATTTCATTTTTTAAAATACTATTGTGAAGGAAGTTGTTTCTCCAGTTATTTTTTCAGTGAGTCTGTTGTCTGTGTAAGGAAAGATATTGATTTTTGTGCATTGACCTTGTATCCAGCTACACTACTGAATTTGATTATTAAGTCTAGAAGATTTTTGGTGGAGTTCTTGGGGTCTTCTATATAAAGTATCATGTCTTCTGCAATTAATAACAGTTTGACTTCTTTGTTTCCTATCTTTATTCCTTTTATTTTTTTCTCTTGTCTAATTGCTGTGGCTTACATTTCCAAAACAGGAGGAGTTGTGGAGCTTTCTGAGTGCTATATGATGAAAAGTGTCCTGGAGAACGTCACCATCCTGCAGTCTGTGAGAGACACCCAGGAACAGCAGCTATACACCACTTACATCTTTGAGGTCTCCAGCAGTGAGTGTGGGGTGCAGCACCATACTTACCACCTGGTCAGGGACTGAGGGGGTCCCCACAACTGGCCTGCCCCAAAACACCCTCCATTTTGAGAGAGCTTCAGCTCTCCATGCTTCTTGTTTGGGGAGGAGGCTGTGGTGGGAAAGGGCTGACCTCAGAGGCCCGAGTGACAGGGACTGTCCCCTAGTAGGAAGGGATGCCAGCGGCACATAAGGGATTGGGGACAGGAGTGAACAACACCCAGGTCTCCCCACTCTTCTGGATATTTTATTTCCTGTCTTCCCACGACCCCTCTTGGTGATATGTGATGTCACAAAACAAAACCTAACCCTTTCTGTGCAGAAGCAGAGCCATGTAGGCATGGAAATATATATATATATATTTTTTTTTTCTTTAATACAATGAGATATTTATACGTTGGTGTTAGGGTTGTAACTCTATCTCAGGAAGGTGCGGCCCTTGAATCCCACCCCTTTCTTGTATGTGAGCCCCGGATTGGACTGCTGCCTCTTTTTCCCTCCCAAAGCATGTGGGTTTGTGTTCTGACAGATGATAAAGTTATTTTACAAAAAAAAAAAAAAAAAAAAAAAAAAA
>NW_022900930.1:14099225-14163099 GCF_012274545.1 Fukomys damarensis
AAATTATTTAAAAAAAAAAAAAAAAAAAAAAAAAAGAAACAGAGGAGTGGTGATAGAGGATATCCTTGTCTTTTCCCTGATTTTAGTGTGAAGGATTTTAATCTTTGAGCATTTAGTATGATATTGGCTGTGTATTTTTCATAGATGTCTTTTATCAGGCTGGGGTAGAGGCCATCTATTCTAATTTTTTGTAGGGTTTTTACCGTGAATATGTGGTAGAGTTGATCAAATGCTGTTTCTGCATCTATTGAAATGATCATATCATTTTTGTCCTTGGCTCTGTTACTATAGTGTATACATTTATGGACTTGTGTATATTGAACCAACCCTGGACCCATTTGGACAGTGTGTGTAATCTTCTCGATGATCCTCTGCATTCTTTTTGCCTGTGTCTTATTAAGGATTTCTGCATCTATGTTCATTAGTGAGATTGGCCTGCAGTTCTCTTTTTCAGTTGGGTCTTTCTCTGCTTTTGGTATCAAAGTGATGCTTGCTTCCAGGAATGAATTCAGTATTGCTTCCCTTTCAATTTCACTGAAGAGTGTAAACAGGCATGGTAGTAGTTCTTCTTTAAATGTTTTATAGAATTCATCAGGGAAGCCATCAGGGCCTGGGATTTTCTTAGTTGGTAAGTTTTTTATTATGTTTTCAATTTCATTGATTGGTTCAAGTTGTTTAGAACTTTTAGGTCTTCTTTGTTCACCTTTGGTAATTCATACATATCTAGGAAACTGTCCAATTCTTATGTGTTTTCCAGAATATTGACATTTAGGTTTTCAAAGTGGATATTGCTGATCCTCCAGATTTCTACTGAGTGCATTCTAATTTCACCCTTTTCATTACTTATTGCATGAATTTGGGTCATTTATTTTTTTATATAAGGTTAACTAAGTGTCAATTTTGTTTATTCTTTCAAAGAATTAACTCTTTGAGTCTTTTTTTTTTGTATCATTCTCTGTCTCGTTGCATTGATTTCTGCTTTGATCTTTATAATTTCTTCCTTTGTATAAATTTTGTTTCATCCTGCTCTTTTTCTAGAAACTTAAGGTTCAGCATCAGGTTGTTAAATTGACCTTGCTCTCTTTTCCTCATATGAGTATTCACTGGTATGAATTTCCCTCATAAGACAACTTTTCTTGTGTCCCATAGATTTGGATATGTTGTACTGACATTGTCATTTAATTATAGAAACTGTATGATTTCTTCTTTAATTTCTTCTGTGACCCATCGATTATTCAGGAATGTGTTGTTCAATTTCCAAGTGTTTATGAAATTCTTGTGGTTTCTTCTGCTATTGATCTCCAGTTTCATCACGCTATGGTCTGATAATATACAGGGAATCACTTTAATTTATTTGAACTTACTTAAAAATGTTCTATTGTCAAGTATATTGTCTATTTTGGAGAACGAACTGTGGACAGCCAAAAAGAATGTGTATTCTGATTTTGTGGGGTGGAACACTGTAAATATCTGTTAAGTGAATTTGTTCAAGAGTTTGATTGAGTTCGAGTATTTCGTTGGTTATTTCTTGTCTAGTTGATCTATCTATTTGTGCCAGTGGAGGATTGAGGTCCCACACTACTCTTGCATTAGTGCTTATTTCACTTTTCATGTCCATTAGTATTTATTTTATATAGTTGGCACTCTAGTATTTGGTGCATATATATTTATGATTGTCATTGCTTCCTCTTGGACTTTTCCCTTTACATGGATGTAGTGTCCTTTGTCGCTCTTATTCAGTATTGGTTTGAAATCCATTTGATCTGCAAAGATGATAGGTTCTCCCGCTTTTTTTTTCAGGGTCCTGTCACACGAAGTATTGTTTTCCACCATTTAACTTTCAGTCTAGGAGTTTCTTTTTGAATTCAGTACATTTCCTGTATACAGCAAGTTGTTCAATCTTGTTGCTTGACCCATTCTGCCAGTCTATATCTTTTCACTGGTGAATTGAGACAATTAACATTGATTGTTATAACTGATATGTATTGACTTATCCTTGTCATGACTTTTTTTTTGGGATTCTCCCACTTTGCATTTAATTTCTCATATATCTTGATCTCTCCATTCTTCTGGGTTTCCTGGGGTTGTGATCCTCATTATCTTTTCTTAGGGTATTGTTTAAAAGGTTTTGGAGTGCTGGTTTGTTATTCATGAAGGTTCTCAAGTGCTCTTTGTCATGAAAGTATCTTATTTCTCCATCAATTTTGAAAGATAGTTTTGCAGAGTACATCAAATTGGGTTGGAGGCTGTTTTCCTTTAGGGCATGAAATACATTACCCCAAGCTCTTCTTGCCTTGAGGGTTTATCTTGAGAAGTCTGGTGTGATTCTGATAGGCTTTTCTTTGTATATGATTTGTTTGTTTCTCTAACTGCTTGTAGAGTTTTGTTCTTCTGTTGGTTTTCTGAAATTTTAACTAGTGTGTGTGTGTGTGTGTGTGTGTGTGTGTGTGTGTGTGTGTATCACAGCTATTTGGCCTCCTATATGCCTCACTTATCTGTGTGTCAGGTTCTTTTCCCCTACTAGGGAAGCTTTCTGCCATTACTTCTGTGAACAGTTTTTTACTGTCTTTCGCACCATATTCTGTTTCTTCATTGACTCCAGTCAGTATTATGATGTTCTTCTTAGCATCTTCTAGAAGCTGCCAGATTGATTTCTCATGATCCCTTACTTTAAAAAAAAAAAAAAAAGTCTTTTACTGGTCACCAACTGAAATCCAGTCTTCTACATTTGAAATTCTGTCCTTACATTGGCTCATTCTTTTGCATAAACTTTCAATGGAGTTTTTAATCTCCTGGAAATCTGTTTTCATCTGTTTTATGCTTTCTATTTGTTTCCTATATTGTGATTCCATCATGTTCCTCAGCTTCTCTATTTTTTTTTTAATCTGTGTCTGCTCTAGATTTATTAACTATGGCTTGCACTATGGCACAACCTCTGCTGCTATCTGAGTAATTATTTCTGATTTCCTTTTTTCCAGATCCTATTTCACCTTTTTCATGTAATCTAGGTGGTTGAGTATCAGATTATTCCATCTTGCTGCCCTTTGGGGTTGCCTTAGATGATCGAGAAGTCTGGTTTTGAGACTTGTTTATGTGGCTTCTCATGTCAACAGATGCAGCCTTCTATGCCTTTGTTGGGAAAACTTTTTGCTTACCCAGTCATCTTCAATGCTCCACAAGCCACCAAGAGGCCTTTTCTGTGTTGCTTGCTCCAGTGCCAATTCTTGAGTTTAGACTGGTGGCCTTCTGGATCCCTGAGCTGCCCTGATGTCCCGGCGGGGTTCTGGCTGGGCCCTATGTACACTTGGGATGGTATCTGGGCATGCAACTGGGTGGGGCCAGACCCCCCCACCCCCGTCTGGGAGGGCCTTTGGCTGGGGGCCGTACAGCCCAGTCTCTGCTGTCTGAGTGGTCTTCTGGCTGGAGTCTGCAAGCACTTACCAATGGTTTCTGGGCCAGCCTCTGGCTGTTGCATATGGACCTGTGCAGCTCTTTTCCAGGTGGGCCTTTGGCTGGGCCTATGAGTGTCAGCTGTGGGTTGGGGCCTTGGCTTGGACCTGCTTGCAAACATGCCACTCTGGTCCCCATGTGCTTCTTGCTCGATAAAGCAATTTTAAAACTATTTTTGTCTGTTTGGAGACTGTCAGTATATTGAGAAGTGATTTGATGTGCCAGATGAAATTCCAGCCTCTAGGATAAAATGTTGATTTTAAAACCTACACAATGGTTGTTGGTTGGAGACACTTTCAATAATTTTTTTTAAGAACTTATGAATCTTGTTATAATTCCCATCAATCCAATTTTATGGGAAAGAACAAGAAAGTTATTACCTAGTGACAAAAATACATACCTATGGAATGGCATAACCTACTATTTTTCCAATACTTTTGTTTGTCTTTTTGTTCAGTTTTTTTGTTGCACACATTGTGTGTGCCAGGTATTATGTCAAGCAGTGAGAAACATAAGAAAGTAAGTCTTGCGTTGGTTTTCAGGCTTCATTGTGCTCAGTTCAGTTGCTCTAAAATTCTCTGAAAATGTTTCTATGAAAGAGACTTCTTGGTATATGGGTGGCCTAGCTACTCTTTTCCAGTGTGAAACATGAAAACCTTCCCAGGATCTTATAAAAGTGTATTATCTTACCTACTGAACTTAAAAGTAAGTTCATTTCAGCTGTCAACTTTAATATTAAAAGAGGGCACTTTGCTTATGAAAACTGAAAAGTCTTATTGCTCTTAAATAAATAAATAACAGTCCATCACAGCTATCTATCTTCAATCTGATTAAATTCTATTCTCTGAGGATCAAAGCATTCTAATATTCCATTTAAAAGTCAGAGATTTTATCCTGCAGCATGACTGAAGTAAAATCCTTCAAGAAGCTATGGTTCAAACATTTCAGAAAGCATATATTTATGTAGAGTCATTTCAGAATATTGGCAATATATGGAAAGTTAAAATTTTAATTGAATGAAAAAAGATTATAAAATTAGAACCTAACAACTTGAAAATTTATTTTTTATGAAACAAAATTCTCTACTTGATTTCTTCACAGGTAGGAGTGCAGGGTAGTGCGGTCACTTTGGAGGACAGTTTTATAATTTCTTCCAAAAGTAAACATAATTATGACACGTGTTCCAGGATATGCACAGCTTGTATTTACCCAAATGAATTGAAGACTCGTCTATACACAAAAACATTTGTAGCAACTGTGCTAATGATTAAAAAGATTTGGAAGTCACAGATTGATGGGTTCTTTGGTAGACAAAAGAATGGAGAGAGGGTCATGTATCCAGATAATGGAATATTGTTTAGCACTAGAGAACATGCTTGCAAATCATGAAAAGACATAGAACAAACTTGTATCTCTATTGCTAGATGGAAAATTTCAGTCTAAAGGAAGTATATATTGTTCACTTCCAACAACTGACTTTCTGGAGGGAACAGGACTATAAGCACAGTGAATGGGGCTGGAAGTTAAATGAATATGAAGCTGTGGATAAAGGCAGGAATACTGAGAGGAGAACAGAGGATTTGGGGAGCACTGAAACTCTCTGTGTGATTCAGTAAAGGTGGGTACAGGTTATATATTTCTGAGAACTGTGGTGTGCGTGATAAAAATTGTACTCCAGATGACAGACTATCTGATGAGGACATGTAAGAGTAGCTTGTCAATTATAGTAAATTGAATGTCGACTGGCTTACTATTTATTCAATTTGGTTTCTGACAATTGTGAGCTTTTTCTATCCATGAACATAGAATGTCTCTTTATTTACTCATTTCTTTCATTTCATCAGTGTTTTGCAGCTTTGTTCATTTAGACTATGTACATACTTCAATAAATTTGTTAGACAAGTATTTACATTTTTGTGAATATTAATGCAAAACAGTATTGCATTTTGAATTTCTAATTTCATTTGTTGATTGCTATTATACATATATATATGTGTATATAATATGTGTTTTATATATATATATATATAATATTTTCTGCATAAAGTCATGAAATCCATGAACAGTTTTACTTCTTCCTTTCAAATCAAGAGAATGATTATGTTCATGATTACATTATTCCACTCATAAATTAACTGTCTTAAAAATTTTCTCTGGTATACCTATTCATTTTCCCTTCCTTACAATCACTAGAAATCATGGGCCTTTTATTGTCTCTATAGTTTTGTGTTTTCCAGAATAGTATATAATTGGAATCAGATGGTATGTATCCTTTTCTGATTTGCTTATTTCACTTAGAAATATACACTTGCATTTAGTCTATTTCTTTTTAAAGCTTGATAGTGGATTTCTTCAAATCTGGAATAATATATGATTATCTGATAGTATCATAATTTATACTTTTCTTACTGAAAGAGAACTTGATTGCTTCTAAGTTGGGGGAAATTATGAATAAAACCAGTACAAAAACTATATACAGTTGTTTATAGGAACATGTTTTCAACTCTTTCTTGTGAATGTCAGTGAATGTAAATGCTGGATTTTATGGCAAAATATATGTTCAGTTTTGTAAGAAACTATTTTCTTCCAAAATGTCTATATTATTTTGCATTTTGTTTAGCAATAAATGAGAGTTTCCCAACTGCTATTGATTTTGTTAACTTTCTGGATTTGGCCATTCTGATAGATATCTTTCTTTTTAACCCCCAACATGTCTTTTTTATTTTGTTTTAGGATTTTTACTTCTCTGCTGACATTACTGTCTCTGAAGTTTATCAACTTTTTCTATTGAATTTCTTAGCATGGTGGTCATATTTGTTTTAAAGTCCTACACTGATAACTCCAAATTATTTTTGCTACAACTGTCTTTGTGGTTTTTGCCTTTTAATGTTACCTGTGATTTTTTGAAAGTCAGATGTGATATAATGTATAAATCAGTCTCCAGTACATAAGATTTAAGAAAAATATGGTGCCCAAGGGTAAGGGGAGGTAATACATTCTGTCATCCTATAGAGCAAAAAGTATATTTTTAAAGCACCACTAATACAGATATAATGAAGATATAAGATGATAGAAGCACAAGGGCTCGTACTGTAGAGGTTCAATCAGCTCTAATTGCAATGAACTCTAAGAAATCAGGTAAAGAAGGCAGCTGTGCATTGGGATAGTAAAAAAAAGATTTCATGATTTCTTTCTGCCTACTACTTTTACTTTCCACTTGAAATCATTTCCTTTAATTCTCTAAATCATAAGTGTTTTCTGGAGAACCACAATTTACTCAGTTACACAACAATTAGTCGCAAAATTAATTGGAATTCAGGATGCAGTTTCAGTAATTCATCTTTTGCAGACTATGTCAAAATGCAGTTAATTAGCAGTGATTAAAAGAATTGTGTTTACTTTCAGTGTTATGTTTATGTTTCAGACTTAGGACTTAAATGTCAATGTGTCATGGAATAATATTACTAGTTCAGCTTCAGTTGACTGAAAATATGCACAGAGATTTGAAAAACTTCAAAATGTGGATAAAAGATACATTTTAATAGTTTTAATTTAAGTATGTTAGCAAATAATTAAACGTAGGAAAATATCCTAAGATCTAATTGTGTTTATCAGAGTTTCAAGTGAAGACATTGCTCAGGAGTCCCAGTTGAGTGTGCTCTGCCACCCTCCCGAGATACTAAAAGAAAAGATTAGTGATGTCAAAGGAACGAAAGAAAATTCAATCAGCATAGCCACACTGAGAGGAACAGATAAAGTCTTAGTAACCAACTTTTGCAGAAAGGAGCATGAAGGCAAAGCTTGGATCTTTGCATGCCTGGTGGCTTTGTGCAGCTGGCAAAGCAAGGAGTCTTAGTCATGACGTGGTTGATCATTATCTCAGGAATGATCACGGACCTTGTTGCAGTAGGAAAATCAGTGCTGCATGGAGGTGAGGTGGGAATGGTCTCAATTCTTGTCCCAAGGTGTTTATCCATTAGATCTGCTATTCCTGGAGTTTAATTTGACTCTAGGAGAGAGTGACACAGAGAAAGGACGAGTCAGAAGGAAAGCAGGACATCATTTCTTTTTTTAATCTTGCTTTGAGTTACCTGTTGGGCAATGGCAGACTCAAGTGAAGAGCCAGTGTTTGTAGCAGCCTCTAAGTTCTGCTAGCATAATTCAAATATTTACCATCTGTAGTCAGTCAGAAATACGTGGTTGTTCCTTCACTCTGCACTGGCAAACTCCTCGGTTTTGTTAAGGAAATATTAATTAAAAAAACAACCGATGCAAGCGTTAGCTGGTAGTAAGGCAAGCTGACATTGTGAAACCTATTTATTTCAGTTCTTTTCTCCTCTCTGTAGATTCACAGTGTTTTCCTCTGATAGATCTCTTTGCCTACATGATAGACATTTTCACTGAGATGGATGACCACATGTTAACAAAGTTACAAGCCAGAAATTAAACTTTTCCTTTTGTGAAGAAGAGTCTGAGAATGAAGGGCAGAAGAAAACACAAGAGAGCGAGGAGGTCATGAGCTAAAGCCCCAAGAATGGTGAGGCATAGGATCTGAAAACCTCAAGACAAAGCCCCAAGCAGGATTAGTTTCAGGATGTGAAGACCCAGAGAGGGGTGAGGTTGCATGGATGTTCTCAGGACTCCTCTCAAGAACATACCCAAACTTGCCACATCTCAGGAGAAAGACAAGGAAAGTCCAGATCTGAACTGGCACACTCCATGGTTAGACCCTCCCAGGTGTCCTACGAGCCCAGCACAGGCCCAAGGGAGCAGCCTGCAGTGCAAAGACAGCTCCTCCACTCTGAGTCTTTTGAACCAGCTAGTGATTTTTTTCAACAGGGTCGCTCCTCCCAGGAGCTCTAAGCACAAGGCTCACGCCCGCTCACCTCATTGGTGAGACCTCTAAACTGTCTCTAGTCAATGTTAATCTTTTCAACTCTGAGTCCTGTAGAAATGATTCTCTCAATGAAAGGAAAGGAGGAAAGCCTCAGGAGATCCTCAGGAAGCCAGCGCAGAGGAAGACAACAAGGGCTACCTGCCAAGAAAAATGTTCTACAAGACACTAACATGGCTCCAAGGAATTCTTGGAGCTAGAAAAAATTGGAGTTGACAAATTTGGTATGGTCTCCAAGTGCATTAAGAGGCTGAATGGATATGTTGATGCAATAAAGCATTCTACAAAACCTTGGGCAGCATTGCCACCTGAGAATTTGCATTTGCATGAAATTTACACTTACGTAGTGCTTGGCCAATTTAAAATGATGCATAAAACTGAACCAGCTATGTCAAATAATACTGAAAACACTTATTCCTGTGATTTGAATGTTACCTCTACAATGTAAGTTGAAATTTAATTGCTACTGTGGGTGCTATCAGGAGTAGGGACCATCAAAGTGGTGTTTGAATCATAAGGGCTCTGCCATCATGAATGGATGAATGCTATTATCACAATAGCTAGTGTTAAATTCCCTTGAGTTTTAGCCTGTTCCCTATTGCCTACTTTGGCTCCAGGTTTAGAACATAGTGAAAGGACCTCATTGGATGCAGGAATCGATGTTTGACTTCTCAGGCTCCAGAACCATGAGATAAATAAGTTTCTTTTGTTTATACTATGCCTACTGGGTGGCAGCCTGTTACACCAACAGAAAATGGACTAAGACACACACACAAAAAAAACTGGTTAAAAGGGGAATATCTGAAAGATTCCACTGAAGGGAAGCAGATTTGAGTTCTGCCAAAAAGAGTTGGCGGGGAATATTTTGTGCTGTAGTTCTGAGCTCTCTAGTCAGGCAATCTGGATCTTGTTAGCATCGGTTCAAAGTCTGTGGTGATGCATAAAGAAATGTGGGGTTTACATGTTTGAAATAGCCAGGTGTTTCTGAAGTTGTGGAAATAAGTCATTGCTTTGAATTACACATAGTAAGAAAAGATCAGCTCCTAGTGTGCCTGTTTCTTCACATTTCTTAGAACTTAAATGAAGACAGGTGAGATACTCTAGCCTCCAGCTTGCTTGTTTATGCAAAGAGACAAAAGGAGAAGAGGGAGGGTAGATGGATAGAAATAAAGTTATTCTTACATCTTTCTGCTGGATGATAAGTAGCCAGGGGTTCCCTTTCTCTATTAGAAAAATTCTGTCTGATGCCTGTCTGTCTGTCTATCTACAATAGTTTATATCTAGATTTCCCCAAAAAGCCTCATGGACTCCTAGATGGGGCTTTGGGAGGTGACTATTATGGGGGCATGGTAGTCATTGGTGGATTAGTTCACTGATGAGTTTATAGCTAAATGAGATGCTGGGAGGTGAAGCCTGATTGGCAAAGGTTGCTTAGTTGCTGGGAGTGAGTCCGGGAAGGGTCTATCTCCTTCCTCCTCCCTTGATCACTCCCTGTTTCCCACCACTATGACACGAGCAAGCCTTCTCTGCCATGTCTCTCTGTCATGCCACCCTCCCTCGGAGCCAGTTGACTATGGACTGGAATCTCTACCAACTCTGAGCGACAATAAGCCTTTCCGCCTCAGAGTTGTGGTACTGGGCATCATATCTCAGTGATGAGAAAAAACAAAACAAACAAAACCAAAAAACTAAGCTCCCCGCTGAACTTAGAGAATTAGGATGAAAGCAGAAAGGAAACTAAAACGCTAAATTAATATGATCTTATTTTCCATAAAGGACTTTTTTTTGGAGGGGGGGATTGCATCATGTTTGAACCAATACCAGTCCCAGGTCTGCTCAGTGAAAAACTGAATTAGGTTAACCATTTTCCACTGGCTTAACTTCACTTCTCCTGACCCCACTGAGAACCCAGAGCATCAGGGTAGCTGTAAAGGTTCTAACCAAACGTTCTCAGTGCATCAGAGTTATTCTGTCTTTTCTAGTTGTTTTCAACAATGTAGGTATGCTTTACTATCTCAAGTGAATATGAATGTAAAATCATATCATATGAACTTGTAAATGATCAAGCACCATTTTAGAAAGTCCTTACCTATGGCTTTATACCTCACTGAGAATTTTTGAAGTCAAGTGTTATTTTTCGAAAAACCTTCAGACCTATGCCTTATGATCAAGGCTTCTTTCTTGTCCTAACCTGTATTCTTATTATTCTTAGCCTCTCTGCCCAATTCATGTATGAAGCGTGCCAACATGAGAGAGCTGCAATTAATTTTTGCGTGTGCTGGGGGGCACTGAGCTAGAATAGCGGGTCTTTCTTGGTTCCAGATTTCAATTGCACCAGACCCTTTCATTACAAAAAGGCAGAGTGGTTCCCAAGAGTTATATTTTTATTGCTTTCAGGCTCTCTGCTGTGGAGTTTTTCCTCTACTCTATACCCCCCCTTCTCTGAAGTCCCTGGCACAGGTGACAACACTGCTGCACAGTGCGGCAGGAATTATGAAGAAAGAATGACTAGTTTTCAGCCTGAGGCAAGTGCCTGTTTGGCAACTGTATAAGTGAGTAGGGGCAGAGGGATAGAATTACAAATGTGAACATCCCCACAAGTAAAAACTAATTTATTTTCCGCTGCCTCATTATTCTGTACTTATTTTTTCTGGGAATAATTTTTTAAGTTTCTATATTTTTAAAGTGATGACTTTTCTTTTTCAGTTTTCCAAACAAGAACTCTTATGCCCTTTGTATCCTTATATTAATCACATAAGGACTATCTATCTATCTACATATTTATCTGGCCAGTAACATACTGCAGCCAAGTACACATCCATGATTTTCTGGCATATCTGCCTTGTTTGATACACACAGTCAAAAGAGCTCCTGAGGGCCGGGATTTAGCTCAGTGGCACCACGCCTGCCGCATAAGCACAAGGACCTGAGTTTGATCCTTGGCATCACCAGAACCATCTCTGCCTTGCTAAGTTCTTCCTGGAGCTATCTCATCAGTACTTCTCACCTGTTATGCAAAATACACCAAGTTGTATTGGCCATTCCCGATTCACTTCGTCTGCCTCGATCATAGAAAAGGGAAAACAATCTTTTGAAAGCATTTTGAGTTTGGCCGAAATATACTCTTCTATATTATTTTCCTATTTTGTACGTTAAATAAATTATAGATTCGAATTTTGCCTCATCTTTGAATTATAGGCTACCAGGGGACTAAAAACCTGAACACATTCTCTTGAGCTTGACCAAACTTTAGATAAATTTCTTCCTGACTGGGACACTGACCTTCATTTTCCTTACATAATTTACTTTAGAAAACTTGTCATTGTACATTCTTTTCTGGTCCTTTTGAGACATAATCGTTTTAAAAACCACTTGCTAGTTTTATAACCAAGGACTAGCTTTCTCAAAGACCCGGAAAATATCCTCCTGAAAACCTATTGTCAAGGAAGGCAGCTCCTCTTACTCCTGGCTCCCGCGGCAGCCTTCCCACCTCTCTTGCCCTGGGGATGTTGCTCTGAGTCTCAAAACTACCTCTTTCACACAGACACAGGAAAGCCGCTCTTTCTCTGAGGGAAGCCAAGTAACAAACAGAGATGGCTTATAATTACCTCACTCCCAGTCCCCCATTCTTCAGTACTCTCCAGCCTTTTATTTCAAGGGTTAAGGCCAGGTTGAGTTTGACTTCTTTTCTATTACAGCAGTGTGGAATTAAATTTTCCTTGCCTATTTAACTAACAGTTTTTGCTGTGATACAAACTTCTAGTACACATAAAGCCATTAGTCCTCTACTGAAACTTAATTCGCCAAATCCTTTGCAACTTATTTTTCAGAGATGATCAATTTGTTTTAAAACACATTTCCACTTTTCACTATTAATGATAACAAAGGGAAATCCTGAAGAAAATAACTTTCATAAAATGGACAAAAATGTGAAATTAACTGGTGCATCTTTAAACACTCTTTTGCAAACCATTGAGCCAGACTCTTCTAATATGTTCATTCTAGAAATTGCATTAAAACCTGCAGTATCTCCTCCGAGCCACCAGAGGACCATAGAGTGCACTGGAGGCACATTTCAACTGCTTATGTGCACTTTTTTTTTAAAACAGGATCTCACTATGTATTTCAGGCTGGCACTGAACTCAGTGTGTAGCCCAGTAGCCCGTGCTGGCCTCGATCTCACAGCGACCCTCCTTCCTCAGCCTCCTGAGTGCTGGGATCACAGGCCTGAGCTACCATGCCTAGCTTGCACATCTTAACATGGTCCTTTCTTCTTGAAAAATAACAGACTTAAGTTACTCTGATTTCAAGGCAAGGAGAGACCGATTTCTTTTCTTTTCTGCTGGGCAGTCTTCCTCAGGCCCCATATTCAGGATTTACTATTCATGTGCCAATCTGCCCTAGAGCTACCTGTAGTAATGGAGGAGCAGAATTAATCCCAGGAAATGAATATAACTTCATAGCACTATAGATTAAAAATGTTCTGTGGTATTGCAGAATTTCATCCTTTTATTTTTCAGGTGAAAAATGTGTGACTTTTAAGTCACACGGTGAGTTAATGACAGCAATAAGACAAAATGAGGACTCACAGAGCCCCAATCCACCACTTTTCTGTGATTTTCTACAATTTTCTTCTATTTTTATCATTTATTCCTGTGTTCCTTGATATTGAGCTTCCATGCTGTATCAAAGAGATTCCAAGATTTCATAAATTCATCCAACATATTACAGTGTAATAAAGGAATTTTACAATGGAATCTCTTTCTGTGAAATGGGTCATTTTTAATAGTAGGATTTTTAGAATGATATCTACTTCAGAAGAAAAACTTCGCCATTCCAATGCAATATAAATTCAGTTCAAATAAAAGACATTTTAAAAATAGAAGGCCGTTTCTTAAAGCAAATGCAGTTTAAAAGAAGCTGATCTGATATGCTATCACCTCTTTTCTCTGTGCAGGCTTGAGAAACCCTTTGTGTGGGATTAACTAACGATCAGCCTGAGTGGGAACATCAGCTGAACTGAGTCTATGGTTTAGGGCGTGGAAGATCCACCTGAGGGTTGTTACCAACATGACGTAAAAGGAGGCCGCGTGGGGACGACTGCATGCTGCTGATTTTCCTTATTCGAAAGATCCTGAAGGCCTCCACTCGGGTTCACCTATGGGGGCAGCCAGAGACTCCAAACATCCTCGCACCCCACGTCTGCCCCCCATCCCAGGGAGAGCGGAGGCTGCTGAGCTTTGGCCGCTGTTCTCTTCCGAGGTGCTCTGATCTGCCCCTTGGCCTGGGCGTCGTCTCCTGGCTCTTGGTTCAGATTCTGCCTTCAGCACCCGACGGGACCCTGGGATTTCTGGCGCAGACCTTCAGCCTTCCAGCGTAGGCTCCTCGGCCTTCTGGTGCAGACTCAGAGGGGACGCCGCCGAGGGATCCAGGCCGTACGCAGGATTCTTCAGACCTCCAACACTCGGGCAGGTCAGTTTTACTCTTCTGCCTTTGTATTCTGGTGCATGTCATAAAATAATCCCATAAATCCGTGTTTTGTAGTAAATCAATTCCCTTAACGCACTGACTACGAAACCCTTCATCGGGCATTCTCATTTTCTTATTGGGAGAGAAGTGAAGCTCTCCGGAACTCCTCCCTAACTAACCACCTATGCTTCAGGCGGGGCCCCTTCTGTTTGTCTGCTTTGTTCCCTGGCATCAGTGGAGTCAACTGCAGACATTCCAGAATCAACAGCAAAAAACTCACTTAACCGGTTTTCATGAAAGCACATAAAACGAAAACAAAAGAAAAAGATGGTTTTGCAGGGAAGAAAAACAGGTTTAGATTGATTTCTCCTACTGTCAGCCTGCAACACAAATCCTGTCTGTGATCTCAGAAGATGTAGATTTTCTCTCCACCGGCCAGAAAACTACTAAATCTATAGTGGACACTAGGTGGGTATTTGCTAGTCCCATTTGATTTTGTCTGTCTCCCTGGAGTGGAGCCAGGTCCCACAATGTGAAGGCTCAATCTTACCACTGCTCCCCTCTTGAGGTGCCAGTCTCAAGCCCCGAGGTTTTCTTTTACTTGTGCTTCTAACAAGCAGCTATGAATTGAGGCTCCCAAAAACTCTCTCATTTTGTTCAATTAATTTGCTTAAACAGTTAGCATATTTCAGAAATGTAGGTATATTTACCAATTTAGTACAGAGGATACAGAAAATGTGTTAGGCAGGGTGATGTACAGGAGAAGGGAGGAAGGTTCCAGGCCCTCTCTGGGTGTGCTCCCTTCAGGAACATGTGTCCCCCTGTCTAGATGCCCTCCGTAGCCTGTCCTTTGATGTTTTACAGAGGCCTCATTACATGGACAAAACTGATTTAGTCACTGGCCAGTGGGCATCAACCTAACCTTCAGCCTCCCTGTTTTGTTGAGTTTGGATATTGACTGAATGCTCCAACCTCTAATCCTGTGTCCAGACCCCAACTAGAAGCAACTTAAAGGAGGCTGTTCACTGCCTTACAAAGGATACTGATCAGAGGAATTTCCAAAAATTTCAGTTGCTGTATGCTGGGAAATGGGGGCTAAGCCAGATAGATACTTCGCAATGTTACCACTGAGCAAAACAAAGTGAAGTAACAAAAAACGTCAAGTATATTTACTCTTTAAATTTGATTCAGTTAGTAAAATACCACACAACACACACACACACACACACACACACACACACACAATGTGGACAATCCTGTACAAAATCTTTTTGATTAAATAGATCTGAAATATAATGTGCAGGCATTAAGTCATCATATTTTTTATCTTTCCTGTCCTTTAAGTAAAGTTTTTCTTTCCCCACATTGGAAAGTACTCACTTGTCCTGTCATAAACAGCATAAATCTTCATACTTGAGGGAAACCACAAAGCTTCTGAAACATATAGGCTGTTTTACATCCAGCTTTAGTGTCATTACGAAGTCTCCTGGGCTTCTGCCTTTCTAGCTTAATTCCTGGAGTCATAAAGATATTACAGTCTTTTAAGATACCCCACCTTCCCACAGGGCTATTTCTTGAACAGATAAAAGCTGAGAGTGGAGCTGACCTTTCAGCAGATTCTTCATTTTTATGCTTGTTAGCAACTTGAACATTCAGGGAGCCACCTGTCTGAGGTTTCAAGGGCTGCAGATCCATTTTGTAGTTTCTCTTCCTTGTATAAGGTCTCTTTCTCTAAAAAGAGGAATGACCCGGTGTAACACTAAACACAAGAGAATACACATGAGAAACAATGTAACATGCTCAGCATCATTTCTAATTGCATCAAATACTAGAGAGAGAGAGAGAGAGAGAGAGAGAGAGAGAGAGAGAGAGAGAATAGGAGGCCCTGCATTAATAAGGAAGCCAGTAAAAATAAGAGAACATTGGAGGATAAACAAAAAATAAAGTTAATTAATGTTACTTTATGTTTCTCCTGGTCACAATATGCTAATGTTTGTATACATTTTCAAAGTTAAATTCAGTATTGTGTGTTTCAGTTAAAAATCATAAACTTATGGTTACCTGGAAAGGTTCAGATTGACTATTCAATTTTAATTATTAAGCAGGTAATTTACCTCAAAATTCAAACAATATTGTTGCTACAAAAATAAAAGGTCTTCTAGAGTTGAGATTTATTTTTTCCACTACTATACATACCCCCAGGCCTAGAACTTGTGTCCTAGTACAAATTAGGCACTTAGTAAATGTTTGCTAAATTGATACCTTGGTTCTCACTTCTCAACGTATTGTCAGAGAAACCTTGGAGTGTTTATTCTATTGTTAATAAATATTCTGTGAAGAGAGTTCTCTAGTTAGACAGGTCTGGGAACCATGGCCCTTTAGGGTTATATTTAAGATATTCAGATTCTAAATAATAAAATGTATGAGAAATACTTTTACTGAAGAACCGAATAAATGCGCTTCGTAGTAACTGCCCATTTTCCAGGTGCACAGGGAGTGGCTGTTCTAAGCCATCCTTGCCCTGGTCCAGATGTGCCATAACCCATGAATGTTGTGTCGGTGGAGATCCACTCTGGGTTTAGATTGCATTCAGGAAGTCATTTTATAAAATAAATGTGAGAGTCAGTATTTGTTCCCTAATGATCTTTCAAAGAAAGTGAAGATCTCATGGAGTAGCAAATTCAGACTCATGAGAAAGTAAAAATCTATTGGGTGACAAGGACTAATTTAAGCAATTTACATACACTCATCATTTATTTTCCAGTAAGCATATGGGATAGAGGATGAAACTATCGCTACTTTACAAATGAAAAAGTGGAGGCAATAAAAACCTGTGTGTGTGTGTGTGTGTGTGTGTGTGTAAGTGTGTGTGTGCTTTATATTTGGCTAATAGCCACTTGTAGCAAAAACAGGATTTAGATGCGGGAATATTTAAAATAATTTATTATTAGTGTATGCTTGCAATACACAATGGTGACATCCCTTGTGGGGAGTTGGTGCAGGTACCTAACACATCTTAATTCCATTTTCAACCTTTCCCTCCTTTCCCTCCCTGCTCCTTCCATATCTTCATCCCCTTCCCATTTGAGAAACATTTTATTCTTTAGTTTTGAAGTGCGCAACATACTTCTACATATCCCTAAGGTTCATAAGCATCCAAGCTTAAGGAATATTATTGCATATACTGATCATCTCCAGCACTAATCTGAATTTATGTTACCTGATTTTCAATGAAAGCCTTGGAGTTTATGGAGGAAAATTTGTTTTACTTGAGTAATATGAGGTATGAATTTATTTTTTTCTATTTTTTAAATTTATTTATTGATTTGTTTGTTTGTTGTTTTTTTGAGACAGGGTCTCACTGTGTAGTTGAGACTGACCTGGAACTCATTATGCAGCCCAGGCTGGTCTCGAACTCACAGTGATCCTCCTGCCTCAGAATTCCAAGAGGTATAAATTTAAAAAGACTGGTCATCATACATTGAAAAATACTAGGGCTGTGGATCTAGCTCAGTGGTGCTGCCACCTGCCTCACAAGTGCAAGGTCTTGAGTTCGATATCCAATACCTAAAACAACAAAAACAACAACAACAAAAAAATACTTGAGTTTTTTTTTTGTTTGTTTGCATTTCTTTCAAAATGAAATATATCCATACTAACGTAAGCAAGGATTTTATCCTTGTAAAATAATCCTTTCAAATGCTTCCTTTAACATTTCAAGTAGTGGTGTCCATTTAAAACAGCAAAAACACAGTGAACAAGAACATTCTTTATGATTATTCTAGTTCATTCGTATCTATAGCTTAGCTTTACCTTGCATTACAACTGCAGCTATTTCATTACTAACTGTGTCAGCTTCAGGGCACCTTTAACAGTGTCCTTATCTAATTGCTTATAAAGCTCTCTGCAGCTTATGTTCTCCCTAGAGTTCTGTTGCCATCTTCCCTGCCTCATTCCTCCCACGCCCTCCTTGCACTGCCTGGTCTCATAATTCTTAGCAAGTCAAAATGTCTCCTACATTATGTTGCTTCATGCATACTTGAATAAAAATCGCGGCAGAATCTCAACTTGTTCTCTTTTTGAAATTTTATTTGGCATCAGAAATATTGTTTAATGGACATTTTTGTTTTACGTATCACTCTTCGTATCTTGTATTTTTATTCATGTAATTTTTGATATGTTACTTTCCTTGAAATTAATCTTGGATTTTAATTTTATTAATCCTTATAGCTTCTTTCCAAATTTAACAAAATTTTCAAATTTTAATTTCCCACTCTTTGATTTTAGTGTGTGCCTAGACCCCAAATATCTCCAAGATAGCATGCAAAAAAGGGCACAAAGTTCCATCATTCCTATTCAGAGCCACTTCCAGATATCTATAAGCTCTGCACTGCAATTATCCTACAGGAGCATTCCTCTGATGATTCTGGAAGAATCTATCATCTAGCTATCTATCTATCATCTATCATCTATCTATCTATCCATCTATCCATCTATCTATCTATCTATCTATCATCTATCTATCTATCTATCTATCCATCTATCTATCTATCTATCATCTATCTATCTATCATCTATCTATCTATACATCTATCTATCTATCTATCTATCATCTATCTATCTATCTATCCATCTATCTATCTATCATCTATCTATCTATCATCTATCTATCTATCCATCTATCTATCTATCTATCTATCTATCATCTATCTATCATCTATCTATCTATCCATCTATCTATCTATCTATCATCTATCTATCTATCATCTATCTATCTATCTATCCATCTATCTATCTATCTATCATCTATCTATCTATCTATCTATCTATCAATCATCTATCTATCTATCTATCTAACCATCTATCTATCATCTATCTATCCATCTATCCGTCTATCTCAGTATCCTAGCTTTTTATTTAAAATTCACTAGGATTACACGAACAGAAGAATTCTGGAATTTTGGAGACTGAGCTCCTTGGAGGAAAATATGGCAGAGAACATTTATGGTCTGGATTTGAGAGGTTATCCTGAGGGCTTCCATTCTAGCTGAATATTAGTGTCACCTTTTATTATTTTCATTATTTTAATAAACGTCCTAAGGGAGGCTAACCCAAAAAGACAATAGATATTTATTTAGTTAACTGTTCTGGAAATTCTGCGGCAAGGCGCCAGCACTGGCTGGACTGCAGTGAAGGTCACATGGCAGTGGAGGCCTGAGTTCCCATGAGCGGAGCATGAGTGGGAGGGGACACGTTCTGAAAGAAGAATCCAGAGAGAAACTGAGGCTCTACCTCCATTCTGGTGAATGCTTCCTACTGGGCTCCTTCTCTTGAAGCCCTCACTCCCCACACTTAGGGAACCTTTGATCCAAGCCACAGCACACCTGGTAATGGGCAAAAAGAATGTAGATACCTACTCTCCACATCAGGCACATTCTTTTTGGGGACTTTTAGATAATGTCTGTTGACCTGGATTTAAATAATATAATGAGTGGAGAGCCTTATTCGTGGCTCGAATAAGCATTCTTGTTTGAAGGTTGAGAACTATTTCTATGGTGACTAAGAGCGTGACTTGGTAGTCATTTAGATATGTGTTTAAGACTTCACTGCCCCTGGCTAATGCCTGTAACCTTGGGAAGCTGACTAAAGCTTTCCAAAATTTATTTTATCCACCTGTGAAATAAAGATAAATCCATAGGAAAATCCATAATGCTGGTATATTCTTAAAAATACAGTGAGGGTAGCTGTATCATAAATGAATTTATTTTACTTGCAGTTTAATCCAAGTATATGTTTGAAAGAAAAAGGAAGAGACAGGCACACAGGCCGTTTAGTGGCTCTTCCTTGTTATGGAGCTGAGTCCATAGGTCATATTACAGACCCCATTATGAGCCATCTCCAGCCAGTGCCTGATTCCACAGATAGTCCTGGACTCTGCTGTTTTTCCTTTACGCACACACCTTTAATAAAGTTTTATATATACATTAAGCACAGTACAATATCAATAATTAAAATAATAATGAATTGTAACAGTACACTGAAGTTAGGTCACTGTGGTCACTTTCTCTCAATCTTCCTATTTTAATAAGTCCTGAGGGCCCTGGTGACCACAGCACATGACTTTTCCTTGTCTTATTGAGTGAAGAACTTTCCCTTTGAGGATTTTTACTTAAGGAAATGTTTCATGGCTCTCTTTGGCTTATCTAAATTGCCAGAATCATCACTCTTGTGTTTTGGGGGTCATTATTAAGCAAAATGAAGGGTACGTGAGCAGAGGCACTGTCACACTATGATGAATGACCTGATAAACTAGACAACTACTAAGTGACTAATGAGGCCTGATATTATGCAGCGTGCATACGTAAATAAGGGAGTGATTCACACCTAAAGGAGGAAGGATCGTGGTTGTGTGAGATTTTATCATGTTACTTAGAATTTAAATGCACGCAATTTAAAATTTATGAATTATTTTATGTCAGTAATTTTTTACTTAATATTTTGGGACCTTGGTTGACCCTAAATAAAAAAAAAAATCTTAGAAAAGGAAACGAATTAATGTGGGAGTGTTACTTAGTTCTTGGGTCCTGGGGTCTCCTTCTAAAGGTATTTTCTAGATTCTTCCTTTCTTAAAGAAAGAATTGATCAAGAAAAGTGCAAAAGATAGTGAGTTTTTACACTTATTAATTAAAGGTAGGGAAAGAAATGTGCTCTACAGAGTGAGTTTAATCCAGTGAAACTAGGAAAAAAGTACACTCTACTGGGTGATAGTGCAGCCCTACAGCTGTCTTCTGTCTCCCACCCTTCAGGCCGATGTCAGGTCTATGTCATCCTATGAAAAACGTGCTTGAGTTCTTAGCAGCAGAACTGAAGATTGCATTTTCTCATTGGTCCGAGGTGCAGTACTGGAACTCCATGATCCACACAGTCCATGCCCACTTGCCCTCCTGGCTGGCCACACCCTGCTCTTCCTCCACATTCCTGCTGAGGGGATGGAAGTCACTGTCTTCATACAGCTTTTCCAGCTGAGGGGGTGGCTCTAGGCTCACCTATCCAGGAGCACTTTCCTCTGTAGGAACATGCGTCTGTCCTGAACTATAAACTCATTCAGTTTATTACTGTTTCAGAGATCTTGATTTTGCTCTTCTCTCGGGAAAATTTTCTTCTTACGTGCAATCCTCTGTTAAGGCCTAAGACACCAGGAATTGAATCCATTTTTGCAAATACCAAGAAGGGCAGTGGAAGATATAGCTAGATTGAGGCAACAGATATGAGCCTGGCTACATTTGGACTTAGGAGGAATCTTTCTACAATTTTCCCTAAATGCGCTCCATTTCCTTCAATTATTTGGAGTGTTCAAGGCCATTTTCTTACTTCCATTCTGTGTCATGTATATTTATGTTTGTGTTATCTATCATCCATCTATTTAATTTTTCTCCAGGAATCTTTTATTTATATTTAATCTTAATGTGAATATAAATCAACAGATTAACTTTTTCATAGGATCTTAGTTTTTTAAGAACCTCCCTCATTCCCAGAATGGCACAAAAGACCCTGAGCACAAAAGAGGCAGGTGTCAGATCATAATGAGTCTCTCCACGAGACATAAAGTCACCTCATAATCCAATAATTTGGGGGGGGTTCCAGGGCTGGTCTCAGATAAAGAAATAACTTATTCCCACTTAATTATTAAGATAGTAATTTATACTAACTTTGATAGGTCTCAGTACCTCTAATTTCTTTGATGTTTAAAAATGTGTTTGGTTTTTGTATTAAGAACTTGCTTATTATGTCTAAATGTACCATTGTATAATTCTATGATTTGAGGAAAAAAAAAAGAGATTAAAAAATTAAGCACAGTTTTAGTTCAGAAAGGTAAAACATACTGCAATGGTTTCTTGCTGATTCATTACTAATATCCTAAAATTTGAGAACAAAATGAGATTGTTTATAATTAAACTCCTCACTACAAAAGGCCAATTCCCTTGCCACTTCTACTTCTTTAAATAAGGAAATAAAAATGAAAGACTATAAAATTATAGTTCATTCTAGTTTTTCTAAAGCATTTGGAGAAAATAATTTAAAAAAATCAAGTCAACATGCAATATCCAAATGTTAGCCAATTAGGTGGATAATTTCACCTACAAACATTACTTTAAGTTACTTAATAGTATAACAGATTATACTAGAGTCATAATCCTTGCCTTTTACACATTTATTGCTGTGTAAGTTTAATTCAGTTTCTCCCCAAGGGATAACCTAAGACTAATTTGAATTTTATCTTCAAAGATCCCCTTAATTTCTGGTAAATAAAAAGTAAGCAAAAATGTGAGCAAGAAGTAGTTTGCAGGGAGAAAACATAAATTAAAGTATGCATTTAATAAAATATCAACACTTAGCCCTAGGCTAACTTTAAATGTGACATTTGTTGTTTGGCATGTAGCTTCTCAGACAACCTCACATAATCTCCAACACTAGGTATTACCTGTCCTATACAGCTCCTTTCCATAAAGAAATTTGCTTCTGATCAGTAGAATAAGACATTCTAGAGTTGTCACTTCCGTGATTGGGTTACGAAAGAAGGTGATTTCTATCTGATCGTACACTGTGCTTTTCTCTCTGTGTCTATGGGCTTTGATGAAGTCCGCTGCCACCCTGGATGAGACAGCATGTTAAAACTCATAGGCCAAGCTGAGGGCACCAGCCTTTAATGCCAGCATTTCGGGAGACTGAAGCAAGAAGATCCCAATTGGAACCCAACCTGAGCAACTTAAAGACTTAACAAGAGCTTATCTCCCCCCCAAAAAAAGGAAAAAGTGTCAGGGATATATAATAGTGTGAAGGCCCTCAATTCAATGTCCAGTACCAGAAAAGCAAATAAACAACAAACAGCAACAAAACCCCCAAAACATAAAAAGTAAAAGAGGAACAGAAATAGGGATGTAGGTAGTCAGGAGGCAATAGAATGAGATGGACAAAAATAAGATAACGGAGAGGGAAGTTGAAGAGGGGAGGGAAAGAGGAGATAAAAAGGATTAAGATTATAAGTATATATACCAACTTCTGACCAGGAGTGCTTTTTCCATGTATTGCAAACATGTACTACTACTAACGAAAAAATAAGCTGCCAGACCAACAGGAAGTAAGGTACTGAAGCACTCAGCCAACTGATCTGTGAGGAAATAAATGTTGCTATCAGTTCTCTTAGTGACTGGGAGAAGTTCCGTTCCTCAGGTGAGTCCTGAGCCTCAGCCCTGACCAACACCCCAGTTTCATTGTCCTGGGAGACCATGAACTACATATAGAGAAAGAATTAAATTGTTTATGGTCTTCTGATCCTCAGAAGCTAGCATAAGCATGTGATATTTGGTGTTAATATGTTATGTAGCACTAAAGAAATAATACACATATGAATAAATAGGATTTCTTACTAAAAAGATCAGATAATTTTACATCCAGTGTAACACAGATGAGTAGGGATGAATGTCTATGTTTTTCCTCCTTTTTTATCACATAAAACACTTTTCAATACTAAGGTTTTAGTTAGCAACTGTGGAGCCGTGTTTGAATGAAACACACATAAGACTTTAAAATGTTTCCAATTTTTGTATTGTTCATTTGATCACTTTTTACTCTGTTCTTTTGGGATATAATAGGCTTTTTTTTTCCTAAACAGAGGACTCATATTTTATCTTATGCATTGCAATTTGCACTCCACATTACTGTTTTGCTTTAAAAACATTCTTTGCAAATTTCCATTCGACAGATTTTACTCTACATATACCTGTATATATTTATGCATATATGCAGATATATACATGTTTCATGCTATAGCATTTGTTCTTCATTGTGACTGAGTCATAGCCTAACACTTGTGAGGGATTGGCGCTACTCCGGAAAGTCCTTGCACTTCAAGCAGGAACACCAGTGCTCTCCACCACACTACACAGTAGTATAGAATGGCAAATAGATCAGCCCTAAACTATAGTAAAAAACTTTGAACTGGTGAATTGTTTAGCAGACCAGTGATATTTTACAAGACATGCGATATATGGTGGTCACAGATGGGATGTTTTGTAATGTGTTCCCACATTTGCTCGCTGTGAAACAAACTGTTCTGTCATTTTATGAGTCCATTTTATTTGTACGAAAGATGAAGGGTTAAGATATCCAGATTGCTAGACTTTGTTGCAAAATGCAGTTTAATTCTGTTAGAAAGGGGGGAAACAAGCCAGTTGAGATTTACAATGGCAAACAGTGCTTGTTTTTATAGCTTGACTTCATTTTTTCAAATATACAACTAACTGCACAAGATCAATCAAAGCATAGAAACTGTTATGAAGAAATTCAAGTTACTGAATAAAAATGACATTGTCTCTGAATTATCTAGGACAGTGATGGTGAATATTTTTGAGACTGAGTGCCCAAACTACAACCCCAAAGCTACTTATTTATTAAAAAGTGCCTTTGGAATAAATAACACTACTATCTTTTACATGGCAGGAAAACATATATTGCTTCAATACTGATACTTTAATGTTTTAAGTGGCAGAAAGATTGAAAGATTCTGTAATTTAAGCTATATTACATATTTTAATGTAATACAGTATACAATATACAAATATAAATTAGATCAGGTAAAATATTTCTGAGAGTTTCAGTTACACTTGAGACAGAAACTGCAAATAAATATAAATTGCATGACTGAATATATTATGAGAATTATGTAATTATTGCCTCTTTATGAAAATTAGGAATGAAAATCAAATCGTAACTTTCATGAGTAAGTATAATTAATTTGATCTGAAATAATCAGTTATTGCTTCAATATTCTTTCATACCCATAAAATATATGCAGTGAGACTGAGTGAGAGCACCACCCAGTACTCAGAGAAGTTGATTTCAGGGTTAATGAAGGAATGATCTCTTCCGGGATATCAACACCATCTCTTTACCTAAATATTTTTATTTATTCATGTAACGCATACGTTTAGTATTAAAATTGTCTGGTAATGTGCCAGTTTTAGTTAAGTAAAACCACGTTAACCATTGCCACCACCAACAAAAAATGAGTCACGTGAAAAAGTTTGTTGAAGGAAAGGAAGCCTTTCAGGGAAAGAGGGTGTGACATTTGGTCTCAGGGTTCCGCAGTGGTGTTATGATTTCAACAGGACAACAGAGCACCACAAAGAACGAAGACTAAGAGTATCAAGAGCTCAGTACAAGAAGTAATGTGCCCTGAAAGTTAATCTTGTGTCTCCTTTTGTTGATATGCCTAAAAATACTTTCCTAGCAAATTCTGTATTCATTTCCACCGGCTGTTAAATCCCTACCTTCGTGAGTTGTGTAGTTAAAGAACGTTCGCATAGAAACTTTCTATATTGTTTGATAATGTGCCAAATGTGTTTTAATTTTTAACGATGATACGCTTAAATACAATAGTGTATAGAGGAAAGATGTGTCCGTGTAAGCAATATAACCCCTGCAGGCCACTTCAGGAGAAGATGAACATTCAGTGGGAACCTATATGATTGAATTTATTTTTCATAACAATTTTTTCATAACAAAAGAGATTTCTATGCTGCAGATTTTATTTTATAGCATTCTTCAGAAAAAATAAATGTAGAAACGTAGCAAAGTTCATAACATTGTCCCCCTGGAACAAGATTTGAAAATGCTAGTCTCTGAACCCTGTACTCTTTATATTATACTACAATGTGCAATTTGCAACATGCAAAATACTATATACAGTGTGCTTAAATGATTCATTGTATGACTTGACAGCTATACTTGTCATTTTTGCTCAAACTACATGTCTAACACTTTAATTGGAAAAAAATTGGCATTCAGTAGAACTAACTAGATTTTAACTGAATACCTTTTCAACCATAGAAAACTTAATGAAAAGTGGCAAGGTAGACTTAACTTCCTGAAAGCAACTGTTCTAATGTACGTCACATGATGATGTGTTTTTAGTAACAGCCCAGATGACAACAAATATGTTTTAATCATTGTTGACTACTCTAGAGGCAGGGAATCATATACAAGTTACTGCTTTTCAAGTTAATATTTTTCAAGATTTATACAAGCGTGGCACACAAAACATATTCCCAGTTAGAGCATATTCTTGACCATGTAACAAAATTATACAGATGAAATATAAAATTATACAAAGTATATTCTTTTATCACAAAGAAATAAAATAAAATAAAAATGACAGTGAATCAAATGTCAAAAACCTAATTCCACAAAAAATTTATGTAGATTTTGAAAGAAAGATAGAAGGTAATAGGTATTCTCACAATAACTAGAACATAAACTAAAACTATTTTTTGAACCTGAAATGAACTATTTTTGGACAAACATCTTAATAAACATAAGAGATTTAAATTAGGAATTACTGTCATGAAACAAATGAGAAAATTTTTTCACTTATCTATTTATGCTATTAAATGATCTTTTCATTGAATTTGGAAGTTAAATACGTTACTTATCTTCAATTAAAATCTAAGAAAACATTTTTTTCTTGTAAAGTGTGGAAAACACTAGGTATCTAAGTAGGTAATTAGAGTTGTACCCAGAAATACTGGATGCATTGAACTTGTTTAGTGAGTAAACAATATAATTGACTACGTTAATAAATAAGGAGAAAAATATACTGGTTATTTCAATAGATATAGAAAATTATAAGTGACATGAACCAATAAATTTTTGTTGCACGAATATATCAAAATGGGGCTGGCAATTAAGCTCAGTGGTGCCATCCCTGCCTTGCAAGACCAAGGTCCTGAGTTCGATTCCTGGTACTGGAAAGAAAATAATATATGGAATTACTCCATCCACGAAATTTAGAATACCTATTATATTTATAAAGACATACAGACAATTCACAGATATATCATATTCTTGGCAAAATTTCAAATTCATACAAAATAAAAATGAAATCATATAAAATATATCCTCTTATAACGAAATTAAAGAAAAATAAATAGAAATATAACTAGAGTATCTTTAAATACTAGAAAATTAAGCAATATATATCTAAATCATAAAATGTATTAGGTATATCCCTTACATGGTAAGAAATTAGAAATATAGAAATTGAAAAAAAGATGCAAAATTATTCCTATTTGTAGAAGTTAGTCTGCACACTTAGAAAATTGAGGAGAGAAACTGAAATATTACTATGTGAAAATAAGCCAGTGGCATATGAAATCAATATACATAAACTAGTACCCTTCATAAGTACAAATAATATCTAGTTAGAAGATTCAAGGGAAGATGTTTACAATATAAATTTAAAAGATAATCTCCAAACATACTTTAGAAAACTGAAAAATCTATTTGAGAAACATTTTGAAAATATCTTGGGCATATTATTACACTTGTAGCCAAACGACAGAATTAATATAAATTACAAACTCTGATAGATTTGTGCTATAAAATATCTTATAGCAATTAGAGAGCTCTTAAAACCTGGATGTTGTATATCATGTTACTTGAAGGAATGTCTTTGGGAGAGACATACATAAAAAAACAAATATACCAATATATGGTCATTGCAAGCATCATACAGATCATTTGGACCAACTCAATGCAGATTTAAATCATATTAAATTGCATTGATGAAGAAAAGCAACATGATTTTAGAACAATAACAAAAAGATTGTACCAATAAACTCAATAGAAAGAAAAAAAATCCAAAAAGAGCATTCTCTCATAAAATAAAATTTCCCCTCTAAATCTTATAAAAACAGACCACTGAAAAGAACATGGCTTATAAGAAGATTGTCTTTAAAATAATTAACATGATTAAGGAAAAGTTGTACCATTATCTTCATATCATAGATATTAAATTGGATATGTAACTTTAATGTAAAGCCACAAAAAGCTTTTAAAATATAATACTTATTTGCTATAGGGTCTCAAAATCAGGTGAAGAAGTAAAACAAGACCTAGTTCCCATTTAGAGACTTCAAAGGAGAAGAAACATGTATCCTTAGCAAAATATATTTCCCATTTACGTGAGTGCAAAACCTCCTGTTTACTTACACAAACCCCGGCCCCTGATCTCTGCCTTGTTTTTTCGGTTTAGTCAGCATAATGTCTTGTATTAAAAATTTTTATTTATTGTCACAAAACAGACAGTGTTTAGGAGACACTTCAGCCGTAACTATTTCACAATATGAGGTTTTGCTTCATGAAAATTAAGCAGGCAACTAAAAACCTCTGCACATTTGAATAAAGTCAGTAATATGAAACAAATTCAGTCAACTAAAACCTCCTGAGAAGGAAGAGCAGCAAATAACCGCAATTAGTATTTTCAGAAGAATGGCGAAATCATATAAACTAAAAATGCATGTGCTCAAGAAAAAGAAGCAAATAATTTAAGAAGAATTAAATGTAGATAAAAGAAACAGAAGGCAATAGGAAAACAGCTAACAGAATGGGTGTGGAAATGAGCTAATCACTGAGCTAGAAGAAATTCTCAGAATCTCGTATAATGCAAGCCGGATACACTAATGAGCATGAAACTAAAGGACTTGGTAATAGGTTCAGAGAATCCTAACTCTACCTTCCAGTTCTGATAAAAGTGCCAAAATAAGAGACCCAAGGGAGGAGAGTAAATAAGCAACAAAATTCCCCTGAGCTGAATGAAGAAAGCCTTGAATAAAGAATCATGAAATCTCCCACCTTGGAGGAACACTAGAAACACACTTGCTCTTCGTGCTCTGGTCATAAGAGAGAAAATGACAAGAAATAGGGTAGCTATTAAGAATGAACGTTAAGCTCATATTAAGCTTTTCGTTTGTAACATGAACATTATGGGTATGTCTCTGACGATGATTCTTACAGACCAATATTTGAATCAGTAGACTGAGAAAGTCAGGCTTTCTTCTTCAAAACTGACGTCATTGCAGATCTAAACAGAGAGCACTGTAGTAAAAGAGCAACCTGTGTCTTAATCTTTATGCTGAGATGTTGGTTTCCCTTTATACTCAGACTCCAAGAAAGACTTATACCATCAGTTCTCCATACTCTCAGACCTTTGAGTTGGATCAGTATCACCGGCTTACCCCACGTCTACAGCTTGATGACTCTAGAAGCTGGGACTTAGCCTCCATTAGTGGTTAAGCCCACTCCTCATAATAAATGAGACTCTCTCCCCCCACCATATATATGTATGGATAGATGCATAGATAGATAGATAGATAGATAGATATACATTTGATTCCATTCTAGAGAAGCGAGACTAACACAGATTTGGTACTGAGGTGGTTTTAGAGAAACAGAATTTTAAGGGTGATTTTTAAAACTGTTTCTGTAGTTTCCATAATTGTCTTTAGGATCTGATTAGATTAAACATTCCTGTGTTTCTATTAAAAGATAGCACTGATGCTCTAGGGCATATATGTAAGAGAAATTTCAATGTTCCTCTATCAGGTACTGTTAAACACTTGTAAGAAGCAAGGAACTGGGTGACTATGTATAGGATACTTGTGAACATTGATGGACAATAAATAAATATAATCAACTATTTTTTCTAAAGGTTTCTAAAAGAGAAGTTGAAAAAAAAGCTGAGTTCAGGAATTTGAGGTCCTAGTTTACATGCTACATAACGTACTTGAAAGTTTCTACTTGTACTCTGAAGAAGACTCTTTCTTCCTGTGGCTGCAGCACTGCTGAATATCAAATGCAGAATTTTGTCTATTGACTGGCTAAGTTACAAGGCACAGAAACATCCAGTGTCATGGGGTGTCTATTATTAAAATTAAGACATCAATTTGGAAAGAATAGGATTGTGTGTTAGAATAGGGACACGTGAAGACACATTCATGAATTTGTGGACATTGAGCCCCTCAATTATGATATTTATTTGCCAGTAGAAGAGATACCCCTACGCTTAACCCCACTGGGAGTAATTTTCTCACCTTCAGTAGACGCAGCCTCCCCACCTCTCTATGAAGGGATTTGCGCTGTGGTCATTTCCCTAGTTCAAGTATGCAGAGTTAGAATAGATCGACTTAGCACCTGGCAGAATGTCCACACCGGCTTCCTGATCTGTGTTGTGAAAGCCGTGATGATAGGTAAGGCAAGTGGAAACAGCCTGATCTATTTCTCACCTTGAAAACAGTAAACTAAATCAAAAGTGGTATCACACCTTGGAAGTGATTTCGCAACTTAGTACCGCTATCAAGGGCTGGAAAAATACAGATGGGTGATTTCCATTGTATCTCTATTCAACTCCTGTATATAACTTATGCAGAAGACAAATGGATGTTGGATGATAACTGTATACTATGGTAAATTTAACCATTTAGTGTCTCTAATTGCAGACGTGCCATGCAATTTGATTGCTTGAAAAAAATCCTCTTGCCTCAAGTATGCAACTGTTGGTCTACTGAGTGCTTTTTCCTTTCAGTATCTAGTAGTAAATACGACCCAAAGCGATTTGCCTCAGTGTCCTGCCTCAGGGATATGGCAACTCTTCAATTTTATGTCATAATTTAATTTACATGGATCTTCATTGCCTTTCCCTTCCAAAAGATGTCACACTGGTTCATTACTTTGGTAACACTATGCTGATTGGATATAGTGAGCAAGACATACCAATTACTCTACAATTGTTAGAAAGATATTTGTATGTTTTAAGGTGGGAGATGAACCCAGAAAAAAAAATTTGAGCCTTCTGAATCATTAAATTTTCTAGTGCTTCGGTGCAGTGGGGAGCACGTTGAGATATCCCATCCAATGTCAAGGGCAAGTCGTTGCACTTCGCTCAGCCTATGACCTAAAAGAGGCACAACACATAGTGGACAGTTTCGAATTTTGGAGGTGACACATTCCTCCCTGGAGGATGGGATTCTGGATCATTTACCAAATGACACAAAAGTCTTCCAGTTTGAGTAGATCCTAGAACATAAAAAAGCTCTGCAATAGGTCCAGGCTGCTGGGTAAGGTATTCTGCAACTCAGATGATATGAGCAAGTTTGATCCACTGATACTTACAATGCCAATATAGATAGGATTGCTGTTTAGAAATGTTGGAGACCGTTAGGGCTTTGGAGCAAAATCCTGCCATCTTAGATTACTCATCTCCTATGGAGGAACAACAATTTGCTTATTCTGGGCTTTCATATAAACTGAATGCTTAGCCAAGGGAATCAAATAACCATGTGACCTGAAGTATCCATTCTGAACTGGGTGTTACCTGACTGCCCAAGTGGGTGTGCATAGCAGCACAATGCTTCATTATCTGTAGAAATGTTGACTATGCAGGCCCTTGTATGTTATATGAGGAAGTGGATCACACACCAATGGTCCTCATTTCTGCTATCCTAATATAACCTCATGAAATGCTGCTGGTAATCAGTGGACAAGGGTGAAAAACTCAGGTCTGGTTTATATACAGTACTTCATAGTGTACAGTACCATTTTTCTTGGATATCTCTGGAAGACAGTGATGAAAGAGAACACTTCTGAGGGCAGACTTTGAAGCAATACATTTGGTTGTTCATTTTGCTTGAAAGGAGCAGTGATTATATATGTGTTTATGTATTGATTCATGGGCCAGTGGTTTTATTGGATGGTGTCCTATAACAGAAAACCCAAGACTGGATAATTTATAGTGAAAAGAGATTTATTTTCTTACAGTTTTGAAGTCTTGGAAGTCCAAGCTCAAGATTCTGGAAGATTTGGTTGCATAGTTAGGGGTACTGTTTCCATGATGACAGTTTAACATAAAATCCTTCAGAGGACAAGAATATTATGTTCTCACCCAACAAGTGGCAAAAAAATGTTTTAAAAAAAGATGAACTTCCTTCATACAGCACTTTTACAGGAGCACCTTAGGCCATTCACAAAAGGGGGCCTTCATTGCTGGCTGCTCGTCTGCTTCAGGCCCCCCATCTTCATACTGTTACATTGGAGACACAGGAATTTTGGAGGAAATTCATTCAAACTGTAGCAAACATCCAGGGACCTGGAAGAAATATTACTGAAAAAGTGATAACAAAGAAATTTGGGGAAAAATATATAGTAAGAATTCTGTAACCGGGCACAAATTTGAAGAATATTTGTGTCCCACATGAATACTCACCAAAAGCTAACAATAAAATGAGTAGGATATCTATTTTTTCAAAACAAATCAGTCTATTTACCTAGGAACTCAAGTCATAACCCAATAATCTCATGTACAAATGGTCATGGTAACAGGATTGGAGGTCATGCATAGGCCCAGTAACATGCACTACAGCTCAAAAAGACTAGTCCAGTTTTGACCACTCCTGAGTGTCCAGAAAAAAATAGTAACATTGGGTCATTGATAAGACATGATTTCTCAGGGTGATTTTCTGAATTTTTGGTGGAAGACTGATTATTTTAAAAAGCTACTCCAGAAGTGGCAGTTATGTTTTTCCCTTTTATTTATATTTCTCATTGAGATTATTGGTAGTTTTTAGGTATACAGTACAGCTACACTCATTATTGGGATCTTGTACCTTTACATGACAGGTGTTGGTTCTCATTTTTTCCCCATACTTCTGCCTTCCCTTCACCCCCTCCTCCCTTCCCTATTTACAAAAATTTTATTTCCATTTTTTCATTTTCTCAGATTTCTTCTTTTCCCTTATTTCCTTTTCCCTGCCCTTCCCACTTCCCCTACACCTTTAGACCTTTTCTTCCTATTTCACATTGTCAATTATACCATTAGGATCTTATTTGCAATTATAGTTTTTTACACCAGAGAAACTGTTTGGTATTTACACATGTGTGACTTATTTATTTCGCTTGAGTATAAGCTCAATATGCATCCATTTTCCTATGAATAACTCTAATTTTTCATTCCTTATGGCTGAGTAGTATTCCATTTTATAGAAAAACCACATCTTCTTTATCCAGTCTCCAATTGATGGGCAATTGGGCTGTTTCCAAGTTTGACCTGCTACAAACTGTGCCGCTATAAACATGGCTGTGTTGGTGGGAGTGCAGGCTGGTACAACCACTGTGGAAATAATATGGAGACACCTCAAAGAACTAGGATTAGAGGTTCCATTTGACCCAGCCATCCCTCTGCTGGGTATCTTTTCAAAAGGATTAAAAGAATCATATGGCAGTGATTTTTTAATTACTGGACCAGTCACTTTATTTAGATACTAATTTTCCTTCCCTCAGTGCAATGCGTCTGGATGTTCGCGTGTGTGTTATCTACTATCATGATGTTCCACTTAGCACTGCTGCTAATCAAGAGACTAAGTTCACAGTAAGCACAGTATGACAATGAACCCATGCTCATAGAATTTAACACTCTCTGTGTTCTTCATCATCTTGAAGTAGGTAGCTTCACAGAATGGTAGAATTAACTTTGGAAGTTTCAGTTGCAATGACAGGAAGATGTAGGTACTTTGCCGTTTTGGTTGAAAGATTTACAATTGGTTATATATGCTCCGAATCACCATCCAGTGCAGAATGCTGTTTGCCATAGGTAGGATTTTAGAAATTTAGGATTAAGGTGTCAAATGAGTAGCAAGACACACGGTTATCCTCAGGGACTCACTACCTGAGTTTTGCTTCCACCTCCCTTGGCTATAGTGTGCTGACACAGAGCTCTTTGTTTCAAATGAAAAAATGCTTCCAGAAGAGACACATCAATGATTCCATTATACTGGAAGTTAATGCTGCCATCTGCTCTTTTTAGACTCCTTATGCCTGTGAATAAATGGGCAAGGAAGTTAGTGTGTAGTTAACATGATTAATACTGACCACTATGGAGAAATTGAACTGCTCTTCCATAATAAAAGAAGAGTATGTCTGGAACAGAGGAAATACCTTAGCGTGTCTCCTTTTATTGTCGTGTCTTAACTTCTATGGGTATAACACTGATTTTGTAATAAAGATGCTGAAACGTAAGTGTATAATATCTATATTTATTTTTTGGAATATTTCTATCAATTGTTAACTTGAATTTTACGAGTTTTATTATATTAAAAATATACTTTCCCCAGTTGCAGCTATTGTGCCTCATAACCATATATCATTATGTTAAAATGGCTGTTTACATAAGAGAAGAGTGATATGGGTTTATTTCACCCTCTATGATGCTCAGAAAAACATAACCAAAACCTGTTAGAGTGAGCATTGTGTGGGTAAAAATCATGGTATGACACTTTTGCTCACATGCTCATATCTTATCACTCATCCTACCCAGCGGATAATCACAAAGACTGTTTCTTGTGTCCCCTAGGCACAGCCACTGAGAAACACAGCTGGTTATTTTTATGCTAAAGTACAAATGTTTGGTAAAAAATTATGGGATGGGTTGTTGTAACCTGATGATATGCCCTAACTGTTTTTAAGGTCAATGAAAAACTAAAACAGCTCAAACCAGGCAATACTACCAATAGTGTAGCCCCTTCAGAGAAGAAAATTTGGGATATCCTAGCAGGTAGGAAGTCACAACAAGCTGTAGTGCTTGCCAAAGGCAAATTGTAAAAGAAATGAGCATAGGGATAAAATAGTCATAAATACCAGTTACGATGAAGTGAGAGCAATTGCAGTAACGGAGACTGGAACTATCATGAGAACTTCTTTCTTACTTCATTATGATATTATTCATTTAATTTGCATGTGTCCACATTAATATCTCTGTTTCTTTCCTTATTTTCCTATCATGTAACACAAGACACATCTCTATATCATAACACATATATTTTACATAACATTATTTAAATAATGGGACATGCAAAATAGAGAGCACCAAAGAGATTTACCTCTTCAGCTAGAAAGGGTCTGAACATTTTTTGATTGTACGTAGGATAGTCATTATACCTTAGACAGCATAATGACATTAAAAAATATTTTTAATAAATTTAAATTTAAATTTTTAATATTTTTTAATATTTACAAAATAATAAATTACTTATTTGATGTTATTTCTTAAAATATAGATTATTAAATTTGATGAAGAAAAATAATTTGGTAAAAATTAATATAGGGTAATAAAATGCTAAAGATTTACAACAGCAGTATGTGCACGCTTTGCAACACATGGGCATGAATCTGTGAGTTCGTGTACATTTCCTTACTCTGGTGATTTTAACACCAATAATCTTAACTATAAAATCTTGGTTTGATGTTTTTGTTTCATAGTAATGACACATTTTCTATAACATGAATGGGTTTGATCTTTATAGGTTCTCACTGGCACAGCCTCCTTCCTAATTTGGCAGTCGCCTACCAATATGTTTCTAAGGTCCTATGTTTCTGAAAATTTTCAAAATCAAAACAATTTATTAGACTTAATAAAGGGCATGGACTTGCTACATGAAACTTTCCCCATCACACTTTCCCTCCTGTCAGGTACCCTGGAGGGGCCATGGGGATTTGCTGGTGTGCAGGTAGGAGAAAGGTGGCTGGGCTTGTATGTAGTATTGACAGCATACCATGTAGTGATATGCTTCAGGGTCATTGCCATATAAAATTGTTTCAAGTTCTTCCAGTGCAAAAATGGCTACCAAGAAATCTACTCCTTTATACAGTGCCAACTTCCCCAAAATCAAGCGAGGAATTGGGAAAAGTGCTAGTAGGCATAGTAGAAATTCCAGTACAAATAATGAAATTATCATCTAACACACAGGCATAACAATGAAAAAACTGTTGAATGATTTCCTGTATATTAGGGAGAGAATATGAACCAATCTTCCTGAATAGCTTGATGTTAGCTATGAGGGATAGTTTAGTAAAATTTAAACTACTACTGATATTTGTTTGATTGATTAATAGGATGGTGTTGTCTGCCCATTACAATTAAGAACAGGAAAAATAGGTAGTAGGTTCCAGGGTAAAAAGAAAAAAATGAGCTCAATTTTTTCAGCCAAGAATGGAAATGTCTACTAGTCAGTTTGCAAAATGAAGCTGAAGAACAAAAATATATCCTTGTAGAAAAGTAGAGTTAGCCGTGTATAGCTCTCAAATAAAAATATGAGTGCAGATTAAGAGAATAAAATTTCATGATTGGCGCAATGGAGAATATTCATATTTAGAGGGAAAGAAGAAAAAATGAATGGTTTGAAGATTATGAAGGAAAATTTGTCAAAGAGTGATAACACTATGAACTGCTAAGAGTGAATTACTATATCAAGAGCCTGTTATTCTCAAAAACTACAGGGATTTTTTTTTTTTTCACACTTGAGGTCCCTCAGGTTGGAAAACAATAGTTGTCATTAGTTCTGCAGACAAAAAGTTTAGTGATGGATCTGGAATGCTCTTTCTTCCCTAAAAAAACACAAATGGACAGAAAATGAATCATAGGAAACAATTTATTTTTAGTCACTGACAAGCATGAAGGGTTAAATTAGGAGCAAGAATGTCTAGAATTTTCTGTTTATTTTTCAAATGTGGTGTTACGCATGCATATTTCTATTATAGCAGTATACTTTGTTAATATTTTATGTCTAATTTTTCAGTAATTCTAACTAGCAAATTACATGAGACATTCAGGTTTAGCAGTAATCTGTCCAGGTCACCCAAGGAGCTTGGCCAGAATTATCATTGCTTGGAGATCTAGTTTTATTCTAGCGTGCCCTACAATTTAAGGGTATGCCTATAATCATTCTCTGTTTTTAGTATTTTCAAACAATTTAGCCCTGAGTTTTATCAGAGTAGACAAGCATGAAATGAATTTTTTATCATGGTTTATGAATGCCAAAAGAGCACATAGATCAGTGACATTGGAAGGAATGGCTGCCTGATGTTTAACGTCTCCTTTTTATTCAAGTAGGCAAATTCCCTTCAGGCTTTAGTTTGAAATCTCAAGGACAACAGTTGTCCCAGTTTTGAAACAATATCTCTACTCTGCATAGATGAAAGTCATATTAGTCTGTGCTACTTCAAATCATTTGCCTAAATTTTGTGATCATACCTATTATGCTATCATCATTTGTCTCAGTAGACGAAAATAATCATTCGGATTTATCAAACAGTTAACACTGTCTAATTTAGTATCAGTTTTGAAATTTGTGATTTTTATTAAAGGCTAATGTAAAATACTTTAAAGTTCAGAATATTGCAACCAGATTTTGCATTAAAAATAAAATGACAAGCATATATAAATGTATATGTAAACATTTTTTCTGTTAATCTTGAAAATAGGCATACCACTTGAGGGATGCATAATTGGTTAATATATTATAGACTGCCCAACTGCATATTCTCAAATGTCACATCCTGCTACTTTTATAATTATACACGCATATTAAAATCAGGGCTTACTTATTAATTTTATAGTCTTAAATTGAAGTGGTTTGTGTTAAGAAACTTAAAATTAAATGAGATTTTGGTTTTATTCCCTATTTTCATTTTCCTTGGGATAATTTTGAGGCCTTGAATTTAAGGATAACTCTTTTTAGATATTTTTAATTAACTTTACTTGACAAATAACTGTATATAGTTATAGAGTATAATGAGATATTTTGATATACATTTTGAAATGATTATATTAGTATGGCATACTTGCTGCTTGTTTCATAGTGAGAACATTTAAAATCCATTTGTAATTTTGAAATGTGCAGCAGGAATTGCCTGTTCTTGAGTCATTATGAGGATGAGCAGATTAGCCACTTGGCATAATTATTTGAAATGGCCCCAAACTTCTCCTTCCTCCTCTGTTTGATCTGAGGAACTACAAAATGTACAATAATAATAGGTAAAACTAAAAGAAAATGCTCACTTATTATTGTACAGGACAGAATTTTCCCCCATTTTGCAGGTTTTTTTTTTTTTTTCAATAAGTTTACTGGTACTTTTTGAAACAAAGTCTTTGTAAACCCATTTTTCAGTTTTTTGGAAAAGGAGTCTCTGGAAGAACAGAATTGTCTGCATTAGGACAGAATTTTTTAAAAAGCCAATCTGATTAAATTTATACTATCTGGCTAGAAAAATGCTGGACAGAGAGAAACCCAGTAGTTTCCAGCACATCTCTGTCAAAGGATTCCATTGATTATAAACTTGCATGTGCTCTGAGGTATTTCCTCAACTTTTGTGCAGAAACATACAGCTGTTCTTTGAGCATTTACCACTTTCGTATTACTTCTGGATCATTTATCTTATTTATAAATTAAGATCTGTAGAGCAAGATATAATCATACAGTCTTATTTTGTGTCTAATTCTAGAGTGAAAGCCAAAATATAAATATTTTATGTAGATAAAGACAATTTTGGCGGTCAGGTGACACTCTAACACTGTATGGTTCACATACTCTACACATAAAATCACCCTTTCCAGCATTTTCTTTCAACTGTCATATGTATAAGGCCACTTGCTACAGTCTCTCCAGACTTCCTTAGATGAAAACTAACACCATAATGCAAAATCAAGAGAAAGAAATTTAAGAAAGGAATAGGGAGAAAACTCACATAAATACTTGGGACATAACATTCATTTGAAGGAATCCAATATAGTTTCTCTTTCAGGACAGCCAGGCTTCCTCATAAAAGAGAAAACAGTAGAAAAACATAAAGAAACATGAAAGATGAACAGTTACTGAGTGGATCCACTGCTTCAGAAATGAGACCTTAATAAAAAGTTAGAAAATTATGCCCTTTACCAGGGCTATCTGCTTTTTGACATGATCGAAGTAGTGGTCTTTGTTTCTCCATCAACATCTTTTCAGAATTGCCAAAAATTAGGAAGGAGTGTGTGTGTGTGTGTGTGTGTGTGTGTGTGCATGTGCGCGCTGTCTGAAGTAGAGAGTGCATGACATGTTTTTCTTTATGGGATATAAAATCCCCATAAAATGCACTAAGTGGTAGGATGTGGAAAAGAATCCCGAAAGCAATGACTGGCAAATGAGATTCATTTTCATGTGATCTGTAAAATAAAAGTACCAATCAACAAAGTACAGACATATAATGGTTTGAACTATGTACTTTAATGATTTATATATTGAAATCCTCTGCCCATTAACTGTTTTTGGAAAAAGGACCTTCAACATGATAATGAAGGCCCAATGAGGTTAAAAGATGGAGGCCTAATCATAGGTCTAATGCCTTTATATGATTAGGAAAGTGCACCAGAGGTCTCTTTTCCTGTGTGTACACTGAGAAGGTACCATATGAGAACACAGTTGAAAGGCAGCAAGTGAGGAGAAGGCGGGGAGGGAACCAATTCTGACACAACGATCATGGATTTCGAATCCCCAGAACTGTGGGGAAGGAAATTTCTGTTCCTTCTGTTGTCCACTGAATAGTATTTTGTTAGGATACGTTGAGAAGACTGATAGGGTAAGAGAAATTGTCTACTCTTTGGAAAAGGATGAGATATGCACTGAGGATATTTAAACATTTCAACAGAAATGAAAAATAGCAAATACCTTCTGCTAAATACTGTATTTGGCTCATCTTACACCATTTAAGGTAAAAGAAAAATCAATATAGGTTTTTTTTTAAAAATAATTCACAATAAAAAGATTTGAAATAAAAAGGATTAAGATGTGTTATGTACATGTACCAACTTCCCACAGTGAATGCAATCATTATATGCTGCAAACGTGTGCTAATAAAAACAAAAGAAAACAAAATGAAAAGGATTTTTAAATCACTTTGAGCTTAATAAAATATTATCATAAGTGGACACATGTAATGAATGAAAGGAAATGCTAAGAATACTTACAAGTTGCTTAATAGAATGTTACAAAATAAAGCCTCAAATAGGAGAAAAACAATAAAATAGGAGAAAATAAAGACATAGATGAAATATGGAAGAATTACAAATAAATTTAGCATACAGTTCCAGAAACTAAATCAACAACTTTTTGTCATTGGTATTGAGGAAAAATGAATCAGCTTTACAGAAGATACATTCAAGATGTTTTTCCACATAGTGCGCTTAGGAGACAAATACACGTATGGAACAAAGATGACAATACTCAGTGCAAATGACAATGAATTTATGTAACTATAGAAGCTAAAAGGAAAAGAAAGGGAGATAGGGTCCAAATAAATGTAGAAACTTTTCTTCTAAAATGCAAGTATGTGAGAGGGTACTTGAAATTAATTAAACAGACAAATTATATTGTGAAAAAGTAACTCAAAACTAGATATATTCAATTATAATGAGCCTATAGCAAAAAATAGTATAATTCCAAATATGCAACTCAGTGAATTACATTCCCAGAAAGATAGATTTTAGAGTAGTTATATTTTTTTGAAATAGAAAGTATGAATAAATAAAAGTGTACTTACTTTTGCCTATTTCTCTTGCTAGAGATAATTAAATAACCTTAACATTATATAAAAGAAAAACATAAACACCTGAGAGATGAGAAAGTAGGCAGAGTGATTAAGAACCTCTACTTTATTTTGCTTCATGTTCACCTAAGGACCAAAAAATTCTAGTAAAAAAGTCAAGTTAACAGCAAAGTGACTCCAGGAGGAATCTCCTGTCTATTTGAAAAATAAAATAAAACAAACAAACTGAAGATTTAAAAACTGGAGCAATCTATAAAGAGAGAACAGGTTAGACAATAAACATACTCACAGAAAAGGATAACCCAATGCCCATCTGTGCCAGAGAATAATTGTCAAAATAGAATCCTATAAAAAAGTAGAATCCTATACACAGATACAATTTACTTGTGAATTAAGGAAAATTACAAAATTCTCACATAAAGGAAAATTAAGAAAATCTATCAGCTGTCATAATACTTTGTATGGCTTAAAACATTCTTTAATTGATAGAAATAATCAAGGAATGAAATAAAGAATCACTGGGAAAGAATAAAGGAAACAATAAGAGCAGTAATTTGGGTAAATATGATAGACTCCTTCTCAGCGTGAATTTTCAACATGATACCTGATAGTTTCAGTAAGAACTGAAATGCCGTACGATATGATTTTCAGCTTATGTAGAGAACATATTTAAAACAGTCATAAATGGGGAGGGTAAAGACAAGGGAGGTGCTAGACTTTCCTTGAACTGGAGAAATGTTAACACCTGGAGAACAGTAAATTCATTATGCATAATATAAATACTTAGGAAAAAATCAATAAAAACCCACTCAAAGAAATATATTGAAAAACATAGGCATTACAGTAGAGCTCTAAAACTAACCCACAGAAAAACAGAGAGAAGGAGGAAACACAACAAAATGCCAACTTTATAGTAAACTATAATATATCATTAATTGTATTAATTGCAATTGGTCTAAATATGCAAAATAAAAGAGAGACACTTACAGAATAGAAACAATTTACACAAATATAAATTCTCTGCAGGAACTCACTTTATGTATATTGATACCTGTAGGTAGAAAGTTTCATAACAAACAAATAGTTAACGACATTGAACAGCTGCCAGAGCAGCAAGGATAAACTGACAAGGTCATTGCTGGCAGACTGCAGAGAAAGTGGATCCCTCATACATCACAGGCGGGAATGAAAATAGTTAAGCTATTTTGGATATTAGCATGTCAGTTTCTTTCAAACCTAAATGTATGTTTACCATGCCACTGGTGATTATATTCCTGGATATTTACTAAGAAGAAAGGCAAACCTATAATCACTGACAAGCCCATACATGATGGTTCACAGAATGTGTATTTGTGACAGGCCAAAACTTCAAATAGCCAAAATATCCTCCTATATGTAAATGGTTAAATTAAGTCTGCTGCATCCAAATCATTAATAATGCTCAGAAAAAGGAATGCATCGATACTGCATATGGGACTGTGGGTAAACCTCAAGGACATGAGACTAAATGAGATAAAACCAGTCTTAAAAATACTGCCATTTGTGATTCTATTCACAGAATACTCTTGGAATAAGAAGGTCATAGCAATGGAAGATGAAGCAGTGGTTGGCCGGAGTTAAGGACAGTTAGGGGAAGGGGAGCGTATTGAGTAGACAGGAGCAGTGAAAAAGATAGCTTTGTGGTAATGAAAGAACTGTGCCCTTTAAATTCAGAGAGTGCCTATACATTCTCATGTGACAGATAAAATTAAACAGAACGATATAGAACATATACAGAAGTAAAGGTATACATTATGCAAAAAAAAGTCAAAACCTTAAGCACCATTAACTATTTTTCCATCAAGCACAACTTCATTGTTTTGGTAGGGCTGCATTTCACTATAATTTTTGCAAAGTTATCATCTCATATGAACTTTCTAAGATAATATGAAAATAAAGATGATAAAAACCTCAAGATAAAGTTAAAGGTGAATCCAAGACACATTTAGTTTTGTAGCTATATGAAGTAAACTTGATTTAAATCTGTAAAAAATTTAAAACTGTATTTACAAATTCCAATCCATACTAACAAATGTATATATGCAAGCACAGATTAAAAATATAACTATTATATCTATATAATTTGTGTTAAATTTACTAATTTATTTCAATAATCACTAATCACTATAGATTGAAAAATTATAGTATCTAAGAAGTGGAAATATTATAATACCTTGCTTAAACATTTTCTTCATAATTGTCTTTTTTATAATAGAATAAGAAGCATCACATACAAATAAATTCCTTTCATGTTTGAACTTCATTTCTGCATATTTCTTTCCATTTGAGACACTAGACGGCCTGCTGTGCCTTGAATATTGTTTTCAACTATTAGTGTAGTAGGTAGCAGGCTAGATTACAGCAATTCACATGATAATTTGAAGTATTATCAATAAAATAAATATATTTTCTAATTCTCTAAGATACTGAAAAATTTAACAAAACAATAAATTAGGAGTTTTGAAAGAATGAAAACACCAAGCAGAGTTTTCATACTGATGCTGATGTCAAAGCTGTTGAGAAATTTTTTTAATAAGCAAAGCACAATTACTAGGGTTTGGTCAAATGAATTTCAATTTATTTGCCATAGAAACTCTGTTTCAAGCTGGAAAACTTCTGGCTGCAATTAACAGAAAAGCTATTAGAAAGATATAACTGAGAAGAGTAATGACTTAAGTTTTCTGATCACCAGAATTGTAATTGCTTCAATTTTATCCTTTTAATTTATTTACATTTCAACATGAAGTGAATACTTCAAATATTTATAATCCTGTATTTCAAGTATACTAAATGAATACCATAATCAAAATGGAAATGTTATACCTGGAAAGCCAGTGCTGAATCTGCATTCCATGGTGGAATAAGCTATGCAACTGAATTCGAGTATTTTCTGAGACAGAGATTAGAAGCTATTTTTGAAATAGCATAGAAATAACGAAGCTGAGAAAGGATAAAGAGCAAAATAGGTGAGTGGTAAAAGAAAAGATGGGGGAAATTGTGCATGCTTTTACTTGGATTTAATAATGCAATTCTAATCAAAATCTTAGCATTATTTATATATCTCAATAATGTTGTTTATAAAGGTATCATGGAGCGGCCAAAGATTCATCATACCTAATATAATATTGATGAGGAGAATAACTGTGTACTGATACTACTGGATTTCAAGAATTACTGTAAAAATATAATAATTATAACCATTTAGTTTTTAAAAAGTAAAAAATGATCAATATAATATAATAGCCCAGAAATAGACCCACATATACACAGTCACCTGATCTGTGACAGAAGGGTGAAGAAAAGAAAAATGGACCAGAGAGAGTATTTTCAATAAATAATACCACACACTGGGTATGGTGCTGCCTGCCTATATTTCCAGAACAGGGAATGCTGAGGGGTAGGTTTATCCTGAGTTCCAGACCAGTCTGGGTTACATAGTGAGCTCAAAGCCAGCCAATCTAAAAGAAGAGAAAAGCCCAAAACAAAACAAATAGTATCGGAATGATTGGACATATGCTTGCAAAATATTCATCTGGATGCAGAACTTACACCCTTCACAAAAATCAACTCCACATGAATAACATAAAAATGCAAAACTATAAAGTTCCTAGAAAAAAAGTAAAAGAAAATCTAGATGAACTAGGGTTTGGTGATGACTTTTCAGATGCAAAGTCAAAATACAATCCGTAACAGGAAGAAGTTATATGACCAATCTCAATATAATGAAAACTTTCTGTGCTGTGGCATACATTATCAAAAGAACAAAAAGACTGGGACAAAATATTTGCAAAACATATGCAGCAAAGGTTTTTTAAAACTCAGAACTCTTAAAAGTTTACAAGAAGGAAATAAGCAAATTGTTTAAAATGGCCCAATGACCTATGTCACCAAAGAAGAAATATGGATGGCAAATGCACATAAAAAGGGATGACCCACGTGAGAAATGTAAATTGAAACAACAAAGAGACATTACTATAGACTTGTTGGAATGACACAAATCCCAATCACCAACAAAACAGTGTAGACAGTGGACAAGGATGTGGAAGGACCTCTAGTTTATTTGCTGATGGGGATGAAAAATGGCACTGCCAATTTGGAAGGCAGTTTGGTAGGTTGTCTTAAAACTACAACTGCTCTTAGCATATGACCCAGCAACCATCCTCCTTGATATTTACCCAAAAAAGTGTTGAAAAAATGCTCCCAAATTACTCGCACATGGATATTTCCAACAACCTCATTCATATTGCTAAAGTATAGAAGCAATCAAGGTGTCATTTATTACATGAATGGATACAAGTCAGAAAATGTTCAGACAATGAAATATTATTCAGTGCTGAAAAGAAATAAGCTATCAAGTCAGGGAAAATCACAGAGGAAATCTAAATGCTACTACTAAGTGAAAAAACCAATCTGAAATGCTATGTACTGTATGATTCCAACTATTTGACATTAAAACAAAGACAAAACTGCACAGCTTCTATATAAAAATTAGGAAAACTTGAAGTTATTGGAAGATAACAGTAACAGCAAGCCAACTGTTTTAAAATATAGCCATAAAGGGCCAGGGATTTAGCTCAGTGGTGCTGCTGCCTGCTTTGCAAGCACAAGGTCCTAAATTCGATCTCCAGTATAAAAATAAAGTAAAATTTAAAAACCCATAGATTGAACTTGATACTTGCAAAAAAGCCAATGGAGCAGAACAAACTGCTTTTGTATGATCCCGAGGTGCAGGTGAAGTAGATGAATTTGTCATTCTAGGTCAATAGCAGAATGAAAGTCTAAGCAAGGCAATGCACAATTTAATTTTATTTATTTTGTTAATTTGTGTTGCCAGGTACATGCTGTAATAGACAAATATGACGTGTGCAGTACCTACTCTTTAAGTCAAGGGAATTAATTAAAATTTTACTTATATATTGTTCTTTCAAGCTACTGGAATTTAAGAGTTAATACTAAATAAATAGATAACTATAGGTTTTCTAATTAATTTTGAAATCTTCTGTTATTTTATGTTATGTAAATTTTGTTATGTTCCTGTTATGTTTTACTACAGGAGTTTTATTATTTTTCAATCTCTTTTTTTGAGAAGTCAAATTGTATTTTTTATTTTCAATATTGCTCTCAATTTTGCTGATTTAAAATTTATACATAAAACAAAAATATGTTTCATACACTTCAGTGGAGATTCAATGTGATTTTTTGAAACATGTATGCTTTATGGCATCAGGCTAAACAGCACTTCAGACATTTTTCACTTTGTCATAGCAAAAATCTTCTGATTCTTGCTCTTAGTTTTTTGAGATATACAGTGTAATCCTATCTGCAGCTAGCCTTGTGTACAACACTACATTAGAACTTCTAACTGCATTTAGTAATCATTGATTAATCTTATTTTTCTTACATAATGTAGAATCATTTTGCATAGCTTTGCAGTACAGTTTTATCAGTTATAAAAACAAAAGAGAAACAATCAAACATTTTTGATCCACAATTTTAATTTTTTGTATTAAAATTTATTGAATCCGTTAGCATACTTATATTTGATTTTTATGTTTTATACTTAAAAACAGAAAATCTTACTACAGGATTTGAAATTAATAGACTCACTTATGTTAAATATTTGTTTCTGTTTTTTTTTAAATACATACAGTAACAATTCATAAGCATTATAAATTTTTCCCTGCAAATGGTAATGCAGAAATAATATTGTCTTGTTGCTAATAATAATAAAAGGCTGCAGGCCTTTTGGGTGGTGCCAACCACATCCAGGGGGGAGGGTTTATGTCTAGTAAATCCAGTCAGCCACACACAGAACTACACTAATCAAAGGCGTAATTTACTACCACACAACCTTAATCCCCATATCATACACTCTAGAAAATCAGCTCCAAAAGGCTCCACCAATGAGTACCTGAGGCTTTGGGGGATATCTAGATACAAACCATAAAAAATATAATTTATATGAATATTGGCAACATTTTCTCTTGATGTGTTAGTCAATGTTAACATTTTCATTTATTTCTCTGGCTTCTTTTCTTTGGTTATCTGGCTGCTACTTTGCACATAGATAACCGAGGAGGCATGCTACAAGGACATTTTCTTAAAAGCACGGAATGTTAGTTTAGATCGAGTGTCCCTCAAAGCCTTATACAATCAGATTTGGGGCTTTTGGTCAATGGGTGATTGAACCATGGTGGGGGGCGGGTGCTATAGTCACCTGTGGAAAGTTACCTGTGAGTCCCAGGCAAAGTGTGCCATTGGAGGTTGTACCTGCTTGGAAGAGATGGGTCGCTGGGGCTTGACTTGGAAGGATATAGCTGCCTCCCTGGCTCCTCCTCCTACAGCTTGCACAGCTGTCCCCTCTCTCCAGGCTCTTCAGCGCTGCCTTCTCTGTGTTACATCCGGGCAGCTGTGCACCGAAACCTCTAAAAACTTTAAGCCCAAATAAGCCTGCCCTCTTTAACTTGTGGATGTTGGGTCATACATCTTGGCAACATGTAAATGATTAGGACAGGATCTTTACAAAGCCATTGCATTGCGCTGCCATTGTTGGCTTCTGTTCCAGAAGAAACTTATATATTCTTATCAGTGAACCCCAGCAAAGTGATACGTTCATCAAAAACAGAGATGGAATAATTATCAGTTCAAGTGTCATCTCTGCCTTCTTGAAGTTTGCCATTATTGTAGCGTCCATCACCCTTTAGTAGCACAGAAGAGTCATCCTAATGTCTCGTGTACCACAAGAAAAACAATAATTTTAAAAATCTGAAGCTTTAAAGATGTCTGTTTGATTCTCTTCGTGACTTTTTTTTAGAAAGCAACAATATTCAGGTCATTATTCTGAGTAAATTTAGTCAATAATTTTCGGAGGCCACTTGTTCTGTATCATCTAAATGGAGCTCCTGTTATAACTGTCAGAATCACTTGAAATCTATGTAAGATTTCTCATCTTGAGAAATAAACAACTTCTTGTTTTTATAAAGATCTAACTGTGGTTGAATTCATATTCCTTTAACTCATGATCAGCAACATATTTTTAAATAAGAATATTTCAACTGATAAAATTGTTACAAGTTTTTTCTTGCAGTTATAATGTATTAAAACACAATGGGATGCCATGTATTTTTTCAAGAACTATCCAAAAATTTGAATTGATATGAATTGTGACTTAAACATTGAAACTATGTCTGATGTCCTGCGTGTTTAGATGGTGATAAGCAAATGATGGATTTCCTTCTGCCATATTAAAGAGAGAAATTAATGTTAAGAAAAACAGACTATTGAATGTTTGCAAAAAACCATGGTGATATGTACTTTATGTGCCAAAATTCTCCACTCTCTTTGTTCAGTAGGATTGAAATTCTTGAAATATTACTAAGGATTCTTGGCATTCCTATTACTTTCCATCATAGTTGATTTCAGAATCAGACTGTAGAATTTCAGCAGGACATTTCTATCTCCTATAGGCCATTTGGGCAACTATAACAAAATACCAGAAGCTAGTTGAGTATAAAAACCATGAATGTATTTAAGGTACGGAGGCTGGAAAATCCAAAATAAGATCAAGGGACAGGCAGATATGGCAAATATTGAGAACTCCCCTTATTTATTGGCAGTGGCTTCTCACCAGACCCCTTCACAGAAGGGACTAGATAGCACTTTGAGGTCTCTTTGATACAAACACTAAATTCAAATTTGCTAATTCTGTCTTCAACATTTACTCACTGTCCCATCTTAGTGAATGGGTTTCAAAATAAGATCTTGTGGGGCATGGGAGTATTCACACATTAGCACTATTAGTACTTCTTTCTTGGCTGAAGCACATCCAAGAGCAGCTTCAGGTAAATTATAATAATTGAAAAGTGATCTTAAGAAATTTTTCTATTTCAATATCTATTTCTCCTGTGTGACAGGGCTGCTCCCATCAAATGTGTTCTCCGTCGTTGTGTAGAGTTCACGGAGTTCAGTGCATTGTCACGACTCACATGCTGGTTCTTACCTTGCCCACTTCAATCCTCTCTAGCAATTAACCAAATTGAATTTACTTTCTTATTCAACTAATTCATAAAATATACCATTTCAATTGTCGAATTAGCTTTTCCTAAGAGAAAATGACTACTAATAATTCCGAACGTACAATTTCATATTATCAGAGAGTTTGTTAAATGCCTAAAAGAATATCCACGTTTAGGAGAGGAGATACTTTGAGAACCTTTCAAATTCTGTGTCAAATACAAATGCTAACGATTTAGAATTCAAAGAAGTCTGTTGGGAAGAAGGCCTTGGAAAGAGAAAGAGGAGTAAGAAGAATATGCAGTCAGAAATTTTAGACCTTGAGGCAGCTCTGACTGTGAAAGACAGTGAGCAAGGATGGCTGCCCCGGAAGAAGCTTCAGCACAAAGACTTCCGCTAGGGCCACTCCATGTAGGGCAGCGTTGGCCAGCGTGCGGTGACCCCACCGTCCTCAGACTGGGCTGAAGCGGACAAGGAACAACGCCCGCATCCTGAACATCGTGGTACATCTCCAGTAGGGGTCCCCATCTTCAGGCATTGAGGAACTAACTGTGCCACACAGCAGGAAGTGAGTAGCAGGCAAGTAAGCAAAGCCTCGTGTCTCCCCATTGTCCCATCACTGCCTGAGCTCTGCCTCCTGTCGCGTTCTCATTGCCTTTAGATTCTCAACCAGTGTGAACCCAACTGTGCCCTGCTCATGCTAGGGATCTAGGCTGTGTGCTTCATGCGAGAGTCCAGAGCCTGATATCAGAGGCATATTGAGGGAGAGATGCTAGCACTGGGCAATATAATTATTATATAAGGCAAGCATGCTAATAAAAGAGAAATTAAAACCAAATAAACATCTGTTCCACTGTGCAAATATTGGCTTGCCCAAAACTAGTCCCTGATGCCAAATTGGTTGGAGACCGCTGGTCAACACGTGGTGGCCGGAGGCTGTCAGCCCATGAGACTGGGAGAAAATGGCTAGTGGGAAACTCCTACCCTATGGTTCTGTATCCATCTAATAGCCACACACTGTGACCAGACATTTCCTTCTGTATAAATTTGCTTTATTCTCATGCTACATATATTTGTCCGCTACTTCATTTCTGCTTTTTATTATGCTTTGATGATGGTATAAAATGACTTTTATACTTTTCTCTGATGCTTCCTTCCTTCTTACTTCATTCAGTTTTATAATTTATGTACTTACCTAGTTTTATTCATTATTCAATTACTATACGTATAGTCCGTAACACACATATAAGGCAAGTTAGGTAATATATGCACTTTGTAGAAATTTCAAAGGGAAGCCAACTTTTATCAGTAGCAGAAGAACTAACTTGATAACAGATCCTCACTGATTGTTCACACAAATCTACACACATCTAGCTCATGCTGTGATCCCCTGCTCCTGCAATGGATGTCTGTAATATTTGGGTTGTTAAACTCAAGTATATGATACTCTTTCTTTTTGTATATATACATATATGTCCATATATAGAGATATGTATCATAGTTCAAAGAGCTGTCTGTGAGAACACTGTATTCACGCACAATAAATGAAAATAGTACACATATTGTAGTGTGTCTGGCATATTAATCTAGTAAATATACTGTTATATTCCTGTAACTGGATGGCCAGATTCCCATCATCTGGGCTGTGATGCTCTTTTTTTTTTCCTGATGATGATGTTTTGTCGCTGTCATATGCACAGCGATGAGTTACAATGTTTATATGTAGGTTTTTAATGTTCTAGCAAAACATAATATAAATTTAAGATCATTAAGTGTCATAAAACTTTAGGCAAACAGGCTAAAATGAAATTTCTACTTAGTGGCATTTATCATTTTGGAGCTTTAGGTTTTCAAAATAATGAGTGAAGAAGGAAGTTGAGATTTTGTTTTTTGTCTTTTGCTTATGGATATTGCAAAGTGCAATGTGAATGAATTCGCTGTGATAACAGATTCCTTCCTGTTTAATCTTCATATTGGGTGACAAGCCATCCATGAAAGCTGAGGAGAGTTGTACATAATGTACAAGACAAGTTGAAAGCAGAAAAAAGAAATACAGTGACAGACACACAAAATCCAAACAGAGGATGAAAAAATGGAGAACAGTCTGAACATATAAAATAGGGCCACTAACGGGTGATAAAGAATCACCTTCACAGAAGTACTCTGCTCAAGAACATTTTAGGGCTGCTACTTTGCTTTGCTGTGCTTTATACTCACATAGTTGTCATACACGTGCTAATACATATAAGATGTTTAGAGCAGTGCAACCTACACTGCAAGCTTTTTCCAAATGTCATCTATTAAGTACGTTAATGCTGGAAGCATAGTAGGTGATAGGGTCAGCAGCGCCGAAGAAGCCAGCTCTACTTTTGCACCATGCTCATGTAAGAGTGTGTGCTCAAGAAGGCACACACACACACACACACACACACACACACACACACACACACACACCCCTGGAGAGATTTATATCCCACTGCAATGTGGAGAAAATTAGAAAGAAAACTTCACGTCTATTTTCTCAGTCTTTTTGACTCCGAAAAATACATTATTTAGGATTATTGCCCAGTTGTCTCCCCCAAAGTTGTTTTCAAGCCAACAGTGTTATCTTAAATGTGTTATTTTGTTTCTATAATTTTTGAGCTAAGTCTAACTGGGCTCAGACTGTTGAGGACTGTATTATCATTCTCCTAAAAATAAAACAAATTTGTTTTTATTTTGAAACCCTCCCTAATATGATATTATATAACTGCAGAAAATGTGTAACTTCATACTGAATATAAATTCTATAATTATTTTTCCTCTAATGCCTTTATACCATAAATTCAAAGAACAGTCAAATATTAAAATTGCAATAAATAAATGAAAGAGAAATATTGAACTCTGAAATAGTACCGAGATAAATTCAAGAAGATTAAGTATTTTGTTTGTGATCTGGGAAAAATAAAGATTGGTTTAGTGATAACATAAAATTCAGAATCTCATTGCCATGTTTGATAAAGAGAACATCAGTCAATCTGTTAAAAAAGATTTTGTGAGATAAATTTACTTTTTTCCAAGTAGTATCTGCAACCTACATCCAAACAGTGGTTTATAAATCTATCAAGTCATCAATAAATATTCACTGTAATTCTTTTCTGTGTACTTACAACTCTTAAAGATATTTTTGTAGGACATATTACTGTTTGTTTGGAAATAGAATCATTAAAAATAAATAAGTTTAGCATTTCATGATATTTTGTGTCCCGAGTAAAAAAGTAATACAGCAAAATGTTTTCCTTCAGTACTAAATGCAGCAGAATGTTAAGTTAGGAATGAGTTATTTTTTTCAGCTTTAATTGAGTTTATTGGTACATTTTAGGGATACAGTACAGTTACATTCATTGTTGGAATCTTGTACCTCTACATGACAAGTCTTGAGTCTCATTTTTTCCCCTCGTCCCTGCCCTCCCTTCACCCCCTCCTCCCCTCCCCATCTACAAACACTTTATTTTCATCTTTTCATTATCTCACATTTTTTCTTTTCCCTTATTACCCTTCCCCTACCCATCCCACCTTCCCTACATGGAATGAGTTATATTTTGTTCTGCCTCCCTAGGGACTAAGACGTAGTTACACTATTCACTGTAATTAGTCTCTTTGTAAGTCAAAGCTACTGTACTGATTGTGCAACACATTTGGTGCACAAAATAAAGGATACATTCTAATGGTGGAATATTTGTGCTTTGGAAAGACGATGAACATTTAGGAAAGAGGAGCCTAGAATTTCGGAAGTGGTTTTCTAGTACTGTGGTCAGTATAGTATGCTTGAAGGTGTTACAAGGGTCCCCGAACCCTGGACCATGGACCGGTATTGATGAGTATGTGAAGCTTCATCCATATTTACCACTGCTCTCCAGTGATGACATTAGTTCCTAATTAGTGTCAGATCAATGGAAGTATTCAATTCTTACAGGTGCATGGGCCCCACTGTGAACTGCGCATATCAGAGGATCTATGTTGTGCCCTCCTGAGAATCTAATGCCAGTTGATCTGACGTAGGTAAGGTGGTGATGCTAGATCTTTTGCAAAAGGGAAGAGGACCAAGAATTGGAGGGTGGGGAGGGGGAGGAGATGAAAACAGTTAATACGTGTTACATACATGCATCTATTCCTCGGGATAAATGTAATCATTATATACTGCAGGCATGTACTAATAACAAAATCAAAAAGTGAATGTAATTATTATGCATTGCAAACATATACTAATAAAAAAGAAGCACCCACCTTTCCCAGTCAGTAGAAAAATTTTCTTCCATGAAACTGGTCCCTGTGCAAAAAAAATAGATTGGGGACTACTGGCTACAATTGTTGGGCTTTTACACTCAAAGCAGAACAGACAAATACAGAGTTGAGAGTATGTACCTGAATGGCCATGATGTCATACAAATTAATCCTCAAAGGGATAAACTGGAATGAAATTTTATTACCTGGGTTACCTTCTCCATAAAAACAGAAGACCTAAGAATTCAACTTCCTATAGAGGCAAACAAGAAATTCCTTCATGTAGTCCCACATCCCAAATATCTGATTGAATGCTAATTGCCCTCAACTGCATGGTAAGCAGGAAAACAATACCAAGATCCCAAGGTTATGGCAAAGAGGCAAAGTCCTTTGTGTGAGCAAAGTCGAACACTGAAAGGAAGAGGGTACATGGGAGGGAATTAGCAGCTGAGAAAGGCTGGTTTTAGTGGACAGAATGTAGTTGTTGGCCATCTGCTAAGGCATCTCTCAGAAGGCACTTCTCCTACATTTTAGTGAGAGGTCAGATCTGAGAATGACCAACGAAAAAACTCGTAATTTTAAGTTTACTGAGGTGGAAGAAATGAAAAGTGCAGAGAGGAGGCCCAATTCACCCCAGTGAGGATGCAAAAAGATTTCTACCTTAAGGCTCAAAAGGGAGATTAAATCTTGTTGTCTTAAAACCTTGCACCTTGCACAATAGTTTTTGCTTAGGAGTGAAAGCCACTTTTGAAATTTGTGTCAGTTTATTTAAAAGCACTTTCCTGGAAAGCACTAGCAAGCTTTCCAGCACCTTGTCCTCCCCACTGTGGCTTGTGTATTCTAAAGTCAGTTGAGGAGGGTGGGGATGTAGCCCAAAGGCGCTGTACAAGTACAAGGTCCTGAGTTTTATCCCTGGTATTGAGGGAAAAAAAAATAAAGTGAGTTGTGGCTGGTATAGTGATTTCTGGCCCAATATGCCGCTCATTTTCTCAATAATGTACAGTGTCAAATATTTGTCTCATCAGGACCCTAACAGTGGCAGTGACATGTTTGAAATGATGTTGAATGCCTTCCTTTCTGTCAAGCCTCTTTGGATAACATCTTTCAAGTTCGTGAGGTAAAAAATAACGAGAATGGCAAGCACCTGAGAACCAAACCAACGTTTTTCTCCACGCTGAGCCAAGAAGGCACAAAGGCTGTTTTTTCAATTTTAAGATGCTCTTCAAATGTGAGAGTTGGACCAAATACAGAATTAGAACTAGAGCCTTTCCATAGGACACAATACTTTGGTAAAATAAAAGAAGACTTTAGGCTTTATATTTTTAGGTCTAAGCCTAGAAGGACTAGTATGAAAATATCGTAAGTCATACTTAAAAATATTATAGCAGCCTGAATTCACTTTGAGGTATTTTTCCTGAGAGAGTGTTTCATGAAAACTTGATTCGCTCATGGACAAACTAGAGTTATAAAGTAAGAATAAATTTTAATACAGCACTGTTGCAAGTGGTTTTCTCAGAGAACAAGAAATATGGAAGCAAACAAATCCATGACTTTGCAATTTCAGAACGAGGACACAGTGCTCATGGAACTGTTTTATCAAACATGCGGCTTTCCCTTCCTTTGGAGAATGGTGTGCGGTTTCTCAGCCAAGAATTTGTATTCTGGTCTCTTTTGCCAAATGATGTGGTCATGGGATGCAATTCCAGCCTCAAAATGTGAACAGAAATTATACGTCTGCCAGTTTAATATTACTTTCAGCCTGGAATGTGAACATGTGGCTTAGAGACACAACAATCATCTTAATGTTCTCTACAGTAGGGAAAGTACTGGAAGAAAAATTGAGTTTTATTATCATAGAGACAGAAGTACAAATTGTCAGAGTAGATAGTTCAAACCAGCCATGGAAAGAGTACAGGATGAAATAGTAGTGGTATAAAGAGAAAACCATAAAATATAAAACAAAACAGTAGATGAGGGATAAGAGCAAGGTGAAAGAAAAACACTCAAACAGCTTAGAAATGATTGGAGATTTCTTTTAAATACTGAAAAAAAAATGGTCAGAGAGCTGCAAGAGAATGCTCTTGTGGTGACAAAGAAATAGACAATCTGAAGATGTCAATGAGTGTCTTACTCTTACAGTGTGGCAGCAATGTTAGAGACCCCTGTAGGCAGGTTCCAGTACCCACCTGCCCAGTGTATGACAAGTCCTAAGAAAAAGATACACTAAGAGCCAGAACTAAGAGAGAGAAAGCAGGGTGCCAGGGCGACCGGTGCTGGTACAACCGACAAAGGTGCTTGGCCAGTCCCAGGTACTGACTTTTATTGTGGTAAAGGCAACGTGGGGTCTCTATTCTATGGAACTTAATGTAAATAAGGCTCACAAAGGACAAGACAAAGCATTCTCAAATTAGCAACAGAATAAACAAAATATATGGTAGTATTTCTTTTTTCTTTCTTTTTTTTTTTTTTGTACCAGAGATCAAACTCAGTAGCTTACACTTGCAAAGCAGATGGCAGAACCACTGAGCTAAATCCCTGGCCCTTATATGTTAGTAATTAGAACGTTGTCCTCCTAGTCTGAAGGTTTTAGTTGTGGGAATGGAATTTGGGTGCAAGTCACTCTGACCTTGGCAGGTAGGCTTCAGCCAGACTTGCTTCTATAAACAAGCCATTTGTGGGGTTAACTCTCCATAGCCTGCTTTGGGAATAATCAATATTACAGCCCTCTGCAAACAATATAGGGACAAAAAAGGGTCTGTCTATTTTTCAAATGTTTTAATTTTTAGAATGACTTGAAAGAACAACTTTATTTATGTAGTGGTGGTAAAGTCCTGATGAATTTTTTTTTTAAATATGGAAATGACACTAGAGGGTAGACATTGCTAAGGTTAGAGCAAATGGAGAGATGGAAGCCTATGCAGAAAGGAGTACTCGGGTCAAGGAAGAGGTTGGAGGCATGATTATAGTTTAAGGGAAAGGATTCATTAGCAAGACACTAGGTATGAAGAGTGTGAGATTTCGTACTTCAGTTTTATCCTGGGAATAGTAGGAGATGGAATTATGGTGGAGGAATGTGTTTAAAAGGGAAAAAGAAATAGATCTGTGTCCCTGGATGAAAGGAATTATGAATGATTGTTAATAGTAGCACAGTTGTTTTAGAGGCAAAGGCTGAAGTATAGCCAGTCTTCCTCTTGCTCTATGAACTATAAGATCATATTGGCTTGCTTTGATAGGCATATTAGAGGCTACAGTATTGGCATTGACTCTGCCTAATTGCCCAACAAGCTAAACAATCTACCAAGTATTAATGTAGCATTTGTGTTCCAAGAACTCAAAGGAACATAATAATAAACATGACATGCCGATTATTCTTTTCTTCCTTTGCAGAGATTACGATGCAGAAGGATTTTTACTAAATATCAGTTGATTAAAATGTATGTTTTTATGATATTAAGATACCATTAAAAGTGTTTGTCGTACTATTTCTTACTAAATTGCCAAGTAAATCCAAGAGACTTAAAACCAGCAAGCAAGTAAACCAATTTGTATTCTATGGTTTCTGTATATCATCATTTGCTATCAGACTAATATCAAACCTGAAAATTAAAATGCTTTGCAGACTTATCAGCACTTGGAATTTCTTTATAATGCATCAAAAGATTATCAGGAGTTTTTCTTAAGAAAAGATTTTCAAGAATAAACTTACTTGAAATGTGTATATTTAAATATATGCTTTGTGGAAGAATTATGACTGATATTAAAGGTCTTTTGGAAATTCCAAAGATTTAGAATGTAAACTGAATTATTTTATTGGTATGAAAAAGTCAATACTATGATTTTTTCTTCCTCTCTCTCTTTTTCTATCTCTCTCTTTCTCTGTCTCTGGAAGGTCCACAGATCTATACACATTCTTTAGTTATGTCAAACAAGACGGTCATCTCAAATCTTCATTATTGATTCATTATTGACTCTATTGCACCCTCAGAGATCAATCCTACAAATTAAGTTTTTAAATAAATTGTCCAGGCAAATTCTCATATTCACATTTTATATTCAAATTAAAGTACTAAATGGCCTGGAATATTTTGAAAAAGTATGTAGTATAAACAAACTTCTGATCATACTTTCCATTTTCTGTTATGAATATTAAATGACCAGAAACAACCACTGTTGCAAAGACTACATTAAAGTAATTTTACAGGACAAAATCTCACAAGTCTGTAATGTAGACAATTACTCAATAAGAACCTGTCCTTAAATAAAGGATCTCACTGACTCAGGTTATACTGTTGGTACAAGAAATGTTTGCTATTTAATGAGGATCATCCCAAGCCGTGGTTTTCATGGATAAGAGATATAGTTCTTGATATATGTGCACCTCTGATGCAAACAACCTTCATCTGAAAAATATTCATTTCTCTTGGAAAATGCCATTTGGCAGGCTAGAACATAGCCGTTCCAATGTGAAAATAAGTTATACAATTTGGTCTATACCCCCATGTCTTATTTGCAAGGTAGTTTGGTGTTGTAGCATTCTCCCAAGAAGAGTGTATTTTCACAGCAGCACACATGTCCCTACACCATTTCCCCCTACTTTAATGTCTGGCAGAATATTGGATACTTAGACAAGTATTTTTTTTAATAAAGCTTCATGTCAAAAATCTTTGAAATGAATTCTAAAAAGTAGTATAGTACTACTTCAGTGATTATTTCAAGGCTTTCTACAATGGACTAAGGACAGGATGGGAGAGACAGGAGGGCTGGGGGGAGGGGAAGTAAAATGATTAAAGATTAATGTAATTTTTATGCAGTGCAAACATATGCTAATAAAAAGGCACTAGAAAAACTTAAAAGTAAAATGGGATAATGACAATATTATAGGGTCCTAAATTGTTGAAATTTTGTTTGTTTTCTATCTTTGTATAATAAAGTTCAACAAATCATTCTGTATCTTATTTTGAAAGAGAAAAGAGTGTGTATTTAAATTAAATTATAGAGGACATCTAGGTGCCTGTGTTTTAGAGTTCCAGAATAGACTTCAGAATTCAATAAGTACTAACATGCTTAAATTTTTTAAATTTAGAGAATGCTTTTGCATACCAAAATTATCCAAAATCTGTTTTACAGCTTGCATTTTCTAACAGCATAAATATTCTTTTGATTTAATATAGCAGACATTTCGATAAACTTTGCTGACAATTTTGTAGTAAGCAAAGGCATTCATTTTATGCCAAAAAGTCAACCAGGGGTGCCAGAGGAGAGCTAGTGGTTTGATGCTTCTGAAGAAAAGCACAGATCCTAACGGTGTAGAAGGAGTTCTGGAGAATACCAAAGAAGGTTCCACATTGATTTCAGAAGTGTTAGAAATCAGCTACCAATGCCCGCAAATAGAAACTAAATCCTGAAAGCCTCTTGACTTCCACTTAGCATAAGAGTACTTATCTTGTGATCATTTAAAAGAAAGTTGGAGTGGGTGACATACAAATATCTCTTTAGAAAACAGTTGTTGATGATTTCCCTTAAGGCTGCACTTAAAAAGAGAAAGAAAAGAATTACAGAGGAAGTTGAAGTTTTTATTACAGTGTTCAGAACTTGAATAACTATAGATAAATTTAAATTATGTAATTATAGCAATTAAGTGTGGAACAGGAAGAACATGTCCAGTATATTATGTCAGATAGATGTATTAATAATCACCTAGAACTTAAAATGCTATATGCTAAATTTTTACAAATTTGAACTTGCTGTCTAAATTTATATTAGCAAAACTTATGATAATCAAAGAAAGCTACTCAAATACTTCAAATAGACAAATGATCTTCCACATTAGTGTTACTTTCTCCTTGACCTATGATAGAGTTGAATATCAATAATAAATTCATTATCAATTGAAAATAACATAAGTTGAAAATGCATTTATTAAAATTAACTTACCACAAGCCATGGTGTAGTAACACAGCAAACTACTTGTGTTATCTGCTTCTCTTGGTGATTATGTGGGTTACTAAGAACTCTGGCTCTTTCTGTCCAGCAACGCAAGAAAGGACCATATTACAAATCACCCAGAAAGAATCAGTTTTACTGCATGACCTTACACACATTTTTATGTCCAGAAGCCATATGTAGAATTGGTATAGGTTGAGTTCTTTAGGTATATGACATATTTCTAGTAATTTACCCTAATCAGAAAACCCCCATACTTTCCAGCATTACTCTCCCAGAACATTAGAAGAATTCCTGACTGTGTGTCCATTGGACAATTTGCATTGAATTCATTTTGTTTTTCACTCACTTGTTTGTCACTAAAAGTGAATTACAGCCCATGTTGGATGATGATTCTACAGAGAATTTCAAGACAGCCACACAGGAATTGTGATCATAAGGATTAGGCCTGGGCAGGCCTGGATTTTCAAATTGGATGTTTCAATTAGATGTAATTAACTGGTAAACGGTGGTAAAGATATTTTTAAAAATTCACTTGATGTATACATATAAGCTAATGATTGTTTTCTAAAGAGAGTGTAGGAAAAAATTTCTTACAATTATTTCATAAAGAACACAGTGTCTGTTTCACAAATACCTTGGGCAATGTTTCAGAAATTCCTTTTATGAGAGATTAAACTGTGTCAACTCACCGTGTCTCCAGAAGTACCGATATGAGTAAGACGTAAGTGAATTTTAGAAGGCAGTAGATGTGTGGAGGTTCTGAGAAGAAAAGGAGGGCAGTCTGCGAGAAGAGGCAATCCAGCTACCATGAGCTGGTTGACGTGTGAGGCACATGGGACTGCTGGTGCTCGGTGGTAGCTGATGATGCCAGGGTAAGGGAGAGTCACACCAAAGTAGAAAGGGAGATCGAAAAGTCCTCAAATCAGTCTGCCTTTTCAGTATTTGGGACTGCAGGACAAATCAGGCCCAGTATTTGTTTTATGTGATTAAATATTTTATTGAAACCAAACAGTCACTCCTTTGTACATTGTGCTTTCAAAATCAACAGGAGAGGGGAATGGTTGTGATAAAGCCTGAACCATGAACACAATAAACATTGATTGTCTGCGCCTTTACAGAAAATGTTTGCTAAGACTTGCAGTAAAATATCACCCATCATTTAGTCTGATTCTCCTTTAAGAAAATGGAGCTGTGCATCTGTCTTTATCCTTTACACTGAATGAACTGTGTCCTAGGTCAGGTTTCCAACCTGTCACCCTTCCAAGGTTGTATAATGAACTTATCAGGTTTCTCAAGTGGAGGTAAGGATTTACAGAACACATAATTCAATACCAGTTTGAAATGTTACAATGCAACTACAAGATAGTTCAGTTAATTACATAATGAAAATAGCTTGAGTGGGACTATCTCTATTTTTTTATTCATTAAGATTATTGAGGCATTTTAGTTTTACAGTGTGATGACATTCATTGTTAGGAATTTGTACCTTTACACGTTATGTATTTGTTCTTGTTTTTTTTCCCCATTCTTCACCCTCCCTTCAACCACTCCACCCCTCCCTATTTACAAAAACTTTGTTTCCATTTTTTTTCCTGTTCTCAGATTTATTTCCTTCTCTTCTTGCTTTTCCCCTACTCCTCACAATTTTCCTTCTCCTTTGGAACTTTTCTTCCTATTTCACATAATCTATTATACATTTTATTCTTCTTTACACTTTTATACTTTCAGTTTCTCACAGCAGAGAAACTATTCAGTATTTACATGTGCCCTATATGAAAATAAGATGGAAAACACAGATGAAATGGACAGATTCCTAGATAAGTATGAATTGCCAAATTTGAATGAATACCTAAAAATTCTACACACCCAATTTCATCAAAAATTGAAAATGTGATTAAATCTTATCAACAAAGAAAAACCCCAAGTCTTGATGGCTTCACTGATACATTCTACAAGACATTTAGAGAATAATTATTGCCACTATTGTTTAAATTCTTCAATGAAATTGAAAGTGAAGCAATACCCCCAAATTCATGCCTGGAAGCAAGCATCACCTTGGTCTCGAAAGCAGAGAAAGACCCAACCAAAGAAGAGAACTATAGGTCAATCTCCCAAATGAACATAGATGCAAAAATCCTCAATAAAATACCAGCAAACAGAATGCATAAGATCATCAAGACGATCATACACCCTGACCAAGTGGGATTCATCCTAGGGATGCAGGGATGGCTCGACATATGCAAATCAATAAATGTAATGCACCATTATTAACAGAGCCAAGGATAAAAACCATACAATCATCTCAATAGATGCAGAAAAACCATTTGAGACAATCCAACACCCATTCAGTATTTTAAAAAATCTACAGAAAATTGAAATAGTCTTTATCTTAACTTGAGAAAAGCCATCTATGATAAACCAACAGCCAACATCATTCTAAATGGTCAAAAACTGAATTCCTTCACTCTAAAATCAGGAACAAGACAATATGTCCCCTTTCCCCACTCCTGACCTTGTTTAATAGTTCTGGAAACATTAGCCACAGCAATTAGACAAAAGAAAGAAATAAAAGGAGTAAAATAGGGAACTATTTCTATTTTAAATTAAACGGAAAGCATAGTTAAATTTTGTTTTTGAACTGAAAATTTAAAATTAATAATTCAATTATATGTGCTATGTCTAAGTTAATCTTAGGGTTTTATAATGTACTCTATGCAATTATTCAGCCTATGAAATATGTGTGTGAAATATGGCCTCCTTTAACTTTTCAAAACGTATTTGGCACATTATTTCTTTGTAGATATTGGAGTAGACTGGGGAGGCAGAGATAAAGGCAGAAACCTTCGCATTAGATGACTGAAAAAGAGAAGTAGAGACCTTAATCATAAGAGCAGGTAAGCACTCTGATTTGCCTAGACACTGTGTGAGCAACAACACTCCCTGGAGTCGCACTAGTGCTCTGTGTAATAGACAGTTCTGGGTTTGAGTCTTTCTTTGTTTGCTTTCAGCTGTGCACTTTTGGTTGTTTCCTCTTTGTCTTTTCTCTCTATGTAGGAAATGTGCCCATAATATAGTTTTGAAAATAAAGTGTGATTGAGTATATATGTGGATTAAGAATTTACAAGTGTATTGTTGTTCCTGAACTTTAGATTTTTCTCTTTTACCTCTGATCTGGCATTTAATTTATTATTATATCATCTGCCTCTTTCAGGGTTATTAAAAACACACAAAGTTTGTTTTTTTTTCTTTTCTTTCTAGAGTCCTCCTCTTATTGAGAAAAATGAAGGAGCACTAGTTTATAGTCCATGCTCAGAAAATGCAATATTTAACTTGAAAAGCTTAGTATCAGCCAAGCCTGTGTATTCAGTGATTTCACTACAGTTCAATTATTAACAAAACAGAAGGTGCTAACAAAATCCAGGGTCTTAATAAAACAATCTATTGCTATCAAATAGCATATAGCAATAAGGTTGCTAAATTCAGAACAAATTGAAATCTATTAAAATGTATTGCTTGCAACTTGTCATCATTTATTATTTTTATATAGAGAGCAGACAGCATCATATATATATGTAATACAACATAGTTTTTATTGTTGGAAAGTATGTGTGAATCCCATCTATGAAATTCATCCTTACAAAGAGTATATTTGTGATTTCATAATTGGTCGAAATTGCCTCCTTTGTGCCTTCATGAGGTAACTGGCTGTGAATCTACCTCCTAGCATATTATTATCAACCATGAAAACAAAAGATGGGAGATATGAATAAGATCAAGATAGGGCCAATTAGTCCTTCTTGAGATTAATACATAGGTTTTCAGGAAAGAGAAGTTGGCTTTCTTCCTCTAGAGGAGGAAAGATTTAATGTTAGTAATCTGGTCTCTCTGAGGAATAGAGGCAAGTAGCAACAAGAAGAGGTGATTACGAGATGAGAGGAGGTGATTGGGAGATGAGAGATAAAGTCTAACACGTGCTATTCATCCATCAATCCATTCAGGGAAGAAGTCACAAAGTTGTAAAAATGAAAAGAAAAGAAAAGCAGGAGAGAGAGTGGGGGAGGGGGAGAATTAAGCCCATTCCTGGATCCATGGATTTTGATTACACCAATAGCTAGGTCACCACTTTGGGTTTTTCCACTTTCCCCAGTGTGATCACCACAGTGTCCCATTCACTCTCGAACATGATCTAGTTTTGACAAAAGTTGTTCCCCACTCCTAAGTCAATGTCTGCGCCTCATGCAAAGTGAATTGATCGTTAACATTTTCTGCATCTCTTGGGATTAGTCTTTGGAAACTTATAGGAGAATTTGGAATTTAGATGAGTGGTATGAATGTTTGGATTCCTATTAAAGGTGCTAGCTATACCTTTCCAGGTATGAAATACTGGCAAAATGCTGTAAATTGAGCAGAAACATTCTACTTGGTTTCATATTTTTAAAGCAAAATTAACAAGAGAAGAATATACTTTTGAGACATGAAGATAAATTATACCCTTGATAGCCTTACACAAACACTGTAAACACTTTAAAAAGCCAATCACAGCTCATTATCATGCTTAAAACACCCAGACTTGTTTTGGCATACTTTCTAGAAAATGAAAGCATTACACAAGTCACCCCGGAAAATATATGCCTCCTGAATTACTATTGGGGAAACCGGGTACCAAGTGAGATATTTAAGACATCCAAATATTTGTGAATAATTATGATAAAAAGCCACCTTAAGGATTAAAAATCCACATTTGCTCTCTATTATTAGAAAATCCCCATTTTTTTGTCGCATATAGTGATAAATGGCGTACGATTTCACGTTCATCACATGGTTATGCAGACTTTGGGTTATATGATGGGAGAGAACACAAAATTTTATCTAAATCTCTGCAATAGGATTTCCCAAACAGAGAGGAAAACTGAGGTTAAATGCAGCCACTCACTTCACGGCCTTTGCTGCATGCTAGTGAATTGCAGTCCCACTGTCCCTGCACAATGAATATCAATTTTAAGAAATATGTATTTCAGAATATGTCTGTCCCTCATGAATTCTGAGTGTTTTCTGTCCAGTTATGAAGCAAGAAGACTGAAAGACCTCACCCTATAGTTAGTCAGTTTACTTTCAGTTGTTGCAAACTTTGTAGTTCTCATTTCTTTTTCTAACTCTTCTTTGAACTGCGCAAATAAGTAGTAGTCATTTTAGAGAAAGCCCCTCATGGCATACACTCTTTTTAAATGAAACTTTAAAATTAAACGTAGTATAAAAGCCATGTTGGGGGTTTGGATTAGTCAGTGTTCTGTTACCGTAACAAATACCTAAGATAAATCAACTTTAAAAAGAGGAAAGGATAACTTTCACTCACAGTTCCTAGTCAGCTGTCCTGTTGTTTGGAGGCTATCTTGAGAGAGAACATCACAGTAGAGATGTGTGGAGTCAGAGTCTTCTCACCTCAGGGTGGTCAAGAAGCAAAGACAAAAAAAAAGAGGAATGCCCTGGTGTCCCAAAATCTAAAAGAGAGGAATGCCCTGGAGTCCCAATATCTCCATCAAGGCTTCTGGACCTCACTTG
>NW_022900930.1:14163434-14199605 GCF_012274545.1 Fukomys damarensis
GTCCCAAAATCTAAAAGAGAGGAATGCCCTGGAGTCCCAATATCTCCATCAAGGCTTCTGGTGACCTCACTTGTTCTTACTAGGTCACACCTCCTAATGATTCTACCACCTTTCAATAGTATCAAACTCATGAAACACTGAGAGACCTCTAACCAACCTGGTCTCTGGTTTTTCGAGTCCAGAAAGATTGAGGCGACTCTGCAACGCTCTTCATTTCTGATCATTTCAGCTCTGTTTCCGTCAGTGTGTGACAGGGAAAGGCACAACTCACAGGTTACTAAATATGAGTCATTATACTCATTCTGGTCATATAACAGTTAATACCAGGTTCTGTCTAGAGGGACAAATCCTAGTCCCTAATTTCCTGTTACTCACATCCCTGTATTGTTGCTGTTGTCCTCACACAATTATTCAGCTATTTAGATGGTTGCCAATGAGATAACTTAACTGTGAACTGAACATATTTAATTACTTTTTCTGTCATTGGAAAAACTGATTTTCCTCAGGGGAAATTAGACTTTCAAGAGCAATAAAGGAGGAAGGAAAGGAATAGCCTTTGCCAGAGTTTTCCCAAATAAACATGAAAAATTGTCCTGGCTGTTATGTGAATACTGAATATGAAATGAGTAGAGGCAAGATCGTTATATTTTAATAAAAGACATGGGTAGTTGTATGCATTGGACAGATGGTACATGGAGTTGGTACCACCCGAGTGAGTGAGGCTCTCTCATTTCCAGCAGAGTTATGAACCAACCATCCCAGGATTTGACAGGCTTATGGCTATACCTCGTCTAATATGCACCTGGGAGCACACATTTTAGTGCTAAGAACTCTCCTCGGTCTCTAACAAAAACAAAAAAAAAATCACTGCAAAGTCTATGTAACTTTTCATTTCTCACATCCAAATTAATTCTTAAATCCGTCATATGTGATCATTCATCTAGATGTCTTATACTACATCTCAGGAAGATTTGGCAAGCTGAGAAAACAAGACAAATCAACAAATCTCTCATTTCATGAAAAAATTAATTATGAGCAAAGAAATGCCAAATATTTTCAAATTAGCGTTTGCCTTGCTGTGTATGGAGATATAGATGAGTAGAAACGAAATAACTCTTTGTACTTCGTTTCTCCCGAACTTAGAACCTCTGAAAAGGGTAGAACCAAGATATTTTTGTAGCTAAGCAAAACTCAGTCCTGCTCACTGATGGTTTATCTGGAAATATTCGGAGTCACTATATGGATTATTTCCTGCACAAAAATAGATATTTTGGATCAACACACTCCCTTTTTAAGATCCTTGTCTCTGAGAGGGAAGAATTATCAAGGTGCTAGGGTGGTCTATACTCAGACATATTTTTCCATTAATCCTGCTCATTTGTTAGTTTTTTGTTTTGTTTTGTTACTATCCTAGGGAAGAAGGGTTGCGAATTCCAAAGAGTAATTCACAAGAGAAGGCCAATCACACATAATTAGCCCTTTATTTTTTCTTGTGCTTGTTGCAATGTTAAATGTCCCTCTGCCCAGGCGCCTGCATTTTTAATGTGATTGGATCGTGGGGCACTGTACTATCAGTAGATTCATCCATTGATGAATGGGCCTGGTTGGAGGCGGGCTACTGGGTTTGTGAACCAACAGGTTGTTTTACTGACCTTGGCTTCTCCTTTCTCTCTGCTTCCTGAGCTATTTGATGAGAGGCTGCAGGCCAGGTCATGTGCTTCTAACATTCTGGTTTTGCTTTGGAGCCAGGAGTCTTTGGACTGAACCCACTGGAAACTGTGAGTCAAATAAACCTGCCTCCTTTAAATTGTGGCCTAGTGAAAGTGGCTAATACATCCCCTTTGTTCTGAAAGAGAGCAGACCACTGAGAGTATGCATTCAGCTGGATTCTTCAGTTTTTTTCACGAGAAAGAAAGGCAGAGTAGCCAATTCCAGTGCTGTTTTGGCTGTAGGCCTATGGTTTTAGGAAGGCCAACTACTTGCAAACATATGCCTGTTTTTCCAATAGATGCTTTCTCATTAATTAAAGTGATATTTTGGCCCCTGAAGGCTTATAATTTCATCATTTTTAAAGTGGGTTTAGAATTTGAATAGAAAACCAGTGTATAATTTATTGGATGTTAAAATGCCGAATAAGGACTAAGGACTGTTCTGGGTACTGCAGATTATTTCCCTTTAACAATAGTTAAACCATACAGTGACCCTTGCTAAAATAAAAAATACAGAAACTGAAATATTAGGCTCACCAGGGGCAAAAAACATGTTTTGTCTCATTCTGACCGATACATGTACAAATTTAGGTAAATATGACCAAAAGCTTTATCTGATTTCACTTGTGATACAACCCAACACCAAAAAGGAAATTCGTTGTTGCTGTGGTCTCTAACCTGTCCCTGGCTGTCTTAGAAAGGAGAGGTCAGTCATAGGAAAGATATTTGTTTATACACAAAAGACATTAGTGGACTGATCAGTTGCTTCATTTCCAACTTTCCAAGGCTATCATTTTCAAGATAAATATATCACCAATCAATTTCAACCTTCACAAGTTTACTAAAACTGTGTACTAAACCCCTTCTACATAAAACACATGTAACCTTTAGTGCACTTACATAAGATTATGAATTTTCACTTGTATATTCCAAACATCACCCACAAAGCTCTGCATTGGTTCTGCACAAAGAAGATATTCTCTTACAGAGCCAAAATATTGGTGTTTTGAGATTCTAGCTCATCTGACATTTTTCTTTCATATTATGAGGCTCCTTCCTTGTATTAAGTCAGTAAATATATACATTTGTGAATATGCTGTATGCTCACTAAATTATGCATTGTACCATGATATAGAATCCTAAAGTGGTTTTTCAATACATTGGGATTATGGGCATTGATGGAATTCCTAAGGGACTATGAAATCTGCAGACAATGACACAGACGGGTATATTTACAACGTTATGTATATGCCACGTAATTGACGGAAGCGGAAATGTATGATATAATTATAAATATATGTTTCCTGATTCTTGCTGCTTTTACATGAAATATCATTTATACAATTGAAAAAAGAAATGTATTTAATTGAACAAATAAAGACAGAGTAGTACATTAATGCATTTTAATTCTAACCAAAAGTAAATTTCAATAAAAGGGTATTGCCATTTGGCAGGGATTTAATCTTAAAATTCTAAGATCTCGGCAGTGACACTGTTCAAGTTGGTTTTGAAATCCAATCAACTTTGACTCTTAATTTTAACAGCAATATAGTGCTGAAATCCCTGACTCTCCAAGGTATATAACAGAAAATGGAATCTGAGCTTTCATTGCTGGCTTTGCTGTGCAGAGATAGGTTCATGACAAAGAAAGCCAAGCTTCTTCTGTGTATTCAGAGTTGAATTTGTTTCCTAGCATTTACTTTATCCCGATGTGAGTGAGGTCATATTTGGCAAGGTCTATGCCACTGATGGCTTCGTCAGCAAGAACATGATTATGAATCAATATTTCAGTGTTAAAATTGTCTGAAATAAAGTGACATTTGAAAGCACTCTGTATTGTGTCCAAGCATTTGAAGATTTCTGCCTGTAGTCAAATACATGATGTTTTATGCCTCTAAACTATTTGGAGCGTTTTGGAGAAGTTGTCTCCTGCATTCTCTTTGAAGATGTCAGATTAACCAAATAAGCTTTTGATTTTCTTGCAACATAAGTGATGCTGCCTTTAAGGCCTTGAATCAAGAACTGAGAGATTTACCTCACTTATGAACTCACATATGTCCATCAAGTTTGGAAAATTACTAGTGCAACATCCCTGGAAAATTTCTCTCAAAGTAGCTTTCTTTGTCAAAATAGGGTAAAGATTTTTTTTTCTATATTTAGCAATAAATGACTCAAAGGGTTTTCTCTCAAAAGTCAATATATACTTTGCAGAGGTACAGAACAATGTATTTAACGTTTGTTTCATAAAAGAAACCTTCTCAAGACGATGGAAATTCAAAGTTCAATCTGAAGAATTGACAACTTGTCTACTGATATATTCTGGGATTTTCTTTCTAGAGATTTTTTTAAAATGTCAGTGCATGTAGATGGGGACATCACATCAGATGTCTGCAAAAAACAATGCTTACGTAACATAAGGTGAAAGAGTTTTAAAGACAAATACTTTTATTGATCTATTCCTGGATCTTAAGGATGGTTTTTAAAGCAATAAAAATCAGATATATAAAAATAACATATATTAGTATATACACATATATTTTATTTCAAAACCCTAAATATGATATATATGTGTGTGTACAGTTGTAGTTTTAGGATCCATTTTCTGCATTATAGGTATAAATAGGCAATGTTAAGCCTGGAGATGCTATATTTAACTTTAAATATGTGCCTAGGTCTAAAATCCAGATTATTTCTTCCTACTCTTTTGGTTATGGTAATTTCACACTGTCTGCCTTCAGGTATTCTAATTTTTCTTGTAGTATGAGAACAATACTAAAAAACAGTATTTTGTAAGTGACTTGTTGTAATAACAACAACAATAAGAATATATCAGCTTTCACATTATTTTTACAACTACAAATACCATGGGGAAAGAAGAACTAAAAGGAAAGATAATTGAAAAGTTTGAGAAGATGAAATAGTTGCTTATGCAGTGACCATTTTTACATGTCATGCACAGAGATTTTCATTCCTTCTTATTTTCAGAGATTTTAATGGTCGGAATCTTGCTTCAGTAATAAGAATATCTTACTCGACAGTTTTGTTTTAAAACTGTCATTTCTGCGCTAATTACATTTTGGATATATTAAATATATGCTTCAATATAGTTTATTTGCAAGATGAGCACGTAAATTTAGCAAACAACCAACAATAGGAAAACAAGAATAACTTTTTTCTACTATATGTTTTTAAAGCTATAATTATACCAATCTAAGCATATTAGCAAAATTAAATCATTATTAATTATAAGTAACAGTTATAATTAATTATCAATCTGATTGACTGGGAGCCTCCGATGGGATTAGGAAAGCAAACTTCTGAGTTGTCTGAGTGAGTCCTAGAAAAGTGACCTTGAAGCCTATCTCTGGTGTCTCTTTCTTTCCTCTCTGACACTATTTCTCCTCTTCACTTCCTGGCCGTCATGTTTCAAGTATCTTTGCCACACTCTCCCTCCATGGTGTTTTTGCATCATAGTCAGCTAACCATTGACTGAGTCTGTGGAAACCACAAGCCAAGCTTAATATCCTCTTCAAGTTGTGGCAGTTAGGTGTTTTGTTTTAGTTATAAGATGGTAGGGCTGGGGATTTAGCTCAGTGGTTCTGCCACCTGCCTCGCAAGCACAAGGACCTGAGTTGGATCCCTGGTAACAAAAAAAGACAGACAAATTAGTAATAAGGTGGCCGATTAATATAATCAATGTCTGTTATATAATTTAATGTTCTTCTAGTCATCAATATAGGAAAAAATTTATTTCAAAACCCTAAATATGATACTTTACATAGTGATTCCTTCCAATTTGAAGGGTATTTTTCTTATACCCAAGTAATGATATTTATAGCAATGCTTGCTCTTTTTTGAACACCTAGGTAATGCAAAATACTTGACTTAATCAGTGTTCCTACCTATTTTCCATCCAGGAACACTTGACTTTATTTCTTTCTACCTAACTTACTTATCCAAATATTGCCTTTCCATTATTCTATCCAATCTTCCTTCTATAATGAATTAGAAGTACATATTAGTTGCCTCAATAAAGATCATATAAAATTGGTAAAGTTGAAAATTGAGATCTGAAGAATTGACAGATATCCAAGATAATGCACTTAGAAAGTAATAAAATCAAATCTTCAAAGCTAAGAATTTCCTTTATCTGAAAATGAAAGTTATATCTTTAATACTCTTTCCTCGACTTCCCTTTTCTGTAGTCATTCTTGACTCCAGAAGAAAATAAGAAATATGTCTTATATGGGACTATTTGCTCTCTGGTCAAACACCTTACATTTATCAGTTCTTAGATTAGCCTACAAAGTATATACTGTCAACCATTTATTCTTTCCTCCTAGCTTTTTATTTTTATTGCAATTTTTAATTAACAGTCTTACTTGTGAAGACTTACTTATTGTTTGATAGTCCCAGTAGAATTTCACAAAGACTAAAACAATTCCTGTTTGCTTGCTTGTTCTAATTCAATGTACAACAAATACTTAGGGTAGTATCTGATAATATCATTTACTTGAAGCACTCAAAAGATCACAGCAGGTGAGGATATTTACACCTTGCCATAGCGTCTGTACTTACCATTGAGGACGGATACCGTGCGGGGGTACTGTATCATGTCAGGCATTGACTCTGATATAACAATTCAGAAAGATCGGTTACTGCGGTTGGGGTAGCATGATTATGGGAACTTTTGAGGCTCAGAAGGGACACTATTTAGCTAAGCCAAAAGTGTTCATTATTTTAACCATAAAGGAGCCAACAATACCCCAATTGAACATCAGTGTGAAGAAATGGATAAAACATTCCATCTTAATGTCTTCCTTCATAGTGTATAATTCTAAAACTCTTTAAATATGAGCAGATCCCATCATGTGGTTTTATCTTATTTCCTGCCCAAATAAGCATGGTAATAAAGTACAAGAATCAAGTCCATTTGAACTTGCTGTGATTTTTATAACTTATTTACAAAGTAATTCTAGTTTCTTACCTATGTGCTGGTCTTTAATCCAGTGAAGATCTCATGTGGATGCAAATAATTTACTCCTGCTTGGAAGAATAGTTGATTTAAATGTATTTCATATTTTAAATATCTCAATATGACGCTATTTCTTTTTTTTAATTTTATTGAGTTTATTGGTACATTTTAGGTATACAGTACAGTTACATTCATTGTTGGGATCATGTACCTTTACATGGCAAGTCTTGATTCTCATTTTTTCCCCTTACCTCTGCCCTCCCTTCACCCCCTCCTCCCTTCCCCATCTACAAACACTTTATTTTCATCTTTTCATTCTCTCACAAAAAGGGAAAAGAAAAAGATGCTATTTCTTGTCTGATAAACTGTTTCAAAACTCATATGATTTTAAAATACAATACAACCAAAATTTTGCTAAGTCTGCTCATGATTATTGGAACTTCCATTCTGTAAAAGACACCAGCTGTGATCACACATATTGCATATTCCAGTTGCAAGAAATGTCAATGTTTGCCTCTGAATCAGGGCTCTGGGCACACATCAAAATTAGAGACAATTTTAGAAAACTTTCATTTTTATCTTAATAAGTTTAAAGACATTATTTAATCTAACATACTAATAAACTTTAAAAATTTAAAAGATATATCCACTGCTAAACAGTTGTGACCTCTGCCTTCTGCCTCTTAGATTTGTCTCTCAGCAGTCTGAGTGAAGAAAAGGCTTCCACATCTGGTCCTTCATCATTTTCTTTTTGCAAATAATTTTCCAATCATCATAGAAACAACATACACCTAATCTTGGTGTGTGTGTGTGTGTGTGTGTGTCCTATACCTAATTTATTTTGTTTGAAATTCTCACTCTTCAGGAACTATCTCTTGTTAAACATTTTCTGATTCCCCAAAATTTTACATTCTCTGGTCCATAGTATCATTTTGTACAAATTTCACTCTTAATATTTTGAAGATGGTAAGATAATTGTTTTATTCTTCTCTCTCATCTATTAAAATTTTTTTAAGGTAGCGCTCATTATTAATCATCTATACAAACTAATATAATAACTAAAATTTCAGTGAGTGTATCAATGAATACATGAGGAAATAAAATCTTCTAACAACAATAATTCCCCTTCTGCTCTGGGGAATATATAGCATGAACCCAGTGAAGGCCTAAAGCTACAGGTAGTTCTCCAGCCTATGTAAGGCTAGGCTTTTCCTAAAAAGCACTCCAACATTATCACAGAGTACCACAGTTTATCTTTCCTTACTTGTTTTATGCCTTGGTCCTTCCTTGTATTTTGAGAACATTACTGAGATGAGGATACCTGAGTAAAAGCACAGTGACTCTGATGGTTCTCCTGGTAGTGAAGACTGCTAGGTACCGCCAATGGACCGATAGCATATATAGCACAGATGTCCTAGAGAATCTTACCATTCATATCCAAGGTGGAATAGAGAGGGATGACTTGAGATTTCATCATGTAAAATTTATAACTTAGGAGTATTTTTTTCTGGAACTTTTATTTACATTGGTAAAAAATGAAATAAAATTGCATATTTGAGTGTATTACTGTATATTATTGTTCCTTTTCTTTTCTTTTTTTTACATATTCCAGGATTATGTATTTTTTAAGAAAAACTGCCTTTCCTTGCACATGTTTTGACTTTGTTAGTATTTCTTAAGTAATGCTACTACTTTAAAATTCCTCTATAGTTAATTATTTTCAGGTGGGTTATGTTATGCTTTTTCTCCTAGCTGAGAAACATATAAGGAAGTAAAATATAATTTAACAGTAGATGATGTTTATTAAAATATACTGTCATAAATTTGTTATCTGGTATATTGTTCTGTTTACCTGTAGGCAAAGCATTCTGATGTATTATGTATATGGTTTTTTTCTGGCTTATCTATTAAAAGAAATTAAAACAAAAAGAGAAACTGTTCTGCAGCTGCTTTTACCCTTAAAATCTTCTAAGAAAAGGAACAAGATAAATTTCAGTATTTATAATGTGTGTTGGCTGTTAGGGTTTTAACTGAGGCTAACACCACCTTTTGCACAATCTTAATTAGATTTGATGTTTTATTTGTCTTCATTAGGAGGCAAATTAATTTTTAATTAAAAAAGAAAAGATTACTGCATCACTGGATTATTAAAAAATAACTTCATTTCTTAATTCTATAAACAATACATAATTATAAATGACTAAGGCCTCGGGGCAATAATCTAAGCCATTAAATAATCCACTTCCATGAGGACAAAGAAAAACATTTCAGCAATGGTGATTGAGATATTCTATAATTTTATTCTGATTCATTTTTTGTGTTGAAAATTAAAACTTTTATTATAGTTCTTAAATGCATACAAACTAGATTTCACTTAACTATTTTCTAAAACAACTTGATGTAGATAATAAAACAGTAGCAGTATGAATTTTTAAAGTTTTACTATACGATATAATAGAATAGTAGCTTTAGCTATGGGGTAAATATATGAAAAAAGACATAAAATAAAAAAGCATTACAATACTGTGCAGGTGTACATCACTAGAGGGCTAGGTAAAAGTAACTGTCTCCTCAGTATATAATAAAAAGTGTCATGTTGAAGGTATATAATGGACAAAAGTGAAATAAAAAACAAGACATTAAGGAAGAGAGAATGTATTGCTTGAGGAGCTACTCATGGCAGGAAGAGGAAGGTGTGGATTACAGCCGCTGTTTTCCCCACTGCTGTTTTGGATGACGAAGGTGAACAAGGGTGAACAGAAAGCCAGTCAGTACCGCAGTGACAGACTAAAGTTTCCTGCTGCCTGAACATGGAGCACATGGACATCTGGAAATTCTTGGAACTTTTATCCCCTTGACATGATCATGGTCCGCTGTTCTGCTGTGGAAATCAACTTCAGCAGGCCCATACACCAGGGACAGCTCCCTTCTTAGTCAGGGTCAGGAAAGTGGGAAAGTCTGCTAGGGCGAGGACTTGACTCAAATGCTGAGCATTTTGGCCTTTTCAGATATTTAATCCACAATCACATTTCCTCTAAATCAATGTGTTAGTGGCTAGTAACAAATACCAAATGCTGCCTCATAAAAAAAAGTTTAACACCATGACTTTGATGGTTGCTTGGAAGTCATGGCCAACTATAGTTTTGTGAATCTTTTGCTTCTTTAATCTACCCATCTTTTCTGCTACGAAACTCAGAAGGACTTACAGACAAGCCTATGCTAGTTTAGAAGTTTCTAAAATATCCCTGCTGTTTGAATGATCAAAGAGTTTAAGGTAGATATTTTAGTCATGCTCAATACAAAAACATTTTCATAATAATTAAAAAGACAGTGAATCTAACCATACAATGTCACACACACATAAAAGATCAAGTAGAAATATTAGAAAAACATAAAGAATATTAAAAACATAAAGAATTAATACTATAGAGGAAAGAATCAGTGAACTTACCAAACAGTTGATAGGCTTTATTCAGTCTGAAACAGAGAAAAGTGATATTAAAAATAAATGTAGAGAACCCAAGGCATCTGTGGAACAATTTCAAAATAGTGTGGTTAATTATACTCATAAAAGGAAAGCAGAGGGGGATAACTGAGCAGAAAGAAATAAATATTGTCTGAAAACATCCCAAGTTTGCTGAGAGACATAAATTCTACAAGTCAAGTAAACATCACACTTGAATAGCAGTGTTTGTTTAGTTATGTCAATAATGCAAAGGAAGAGCCAGGGATTTAGCACAGTGGTTCTGCTGCCTGCCTTGCAAGCACAAGGTTCTGAGTTCAATCCCTCGTGCAACAGCAACAAAACAACAACAACAACAACAACAACAACAACGCATTGAGAAATAAAAGAAATTTTTAATGTAACCAGAAAAAATGCATTATACACAGGTGCACAGCAATTTGTATAGTTGTGGATTTCATATGTAAGATGAAAATAGATATTATAACATAAATTCAGTCTCCAATGAAACTATCATTTCAGAATGAACATTTTCAAATAGACTATTGATGTGTTACTAGCATAGTTATACAAGAAGATATTACAGAATAAACTTTCAATATTGAAACATAAGAAATTAGAGAGCATAATAAGAGTAAGTGAATGGTCAAAATTGTAATTATTTGGATAAAAGTTGAAGAATATTTTATTCCTTTTATATGTTTAACAAATATGTGGATATATATTAAAACTCACATCATTTCATGAAACTTATGCCTTAGACTATGATAAGCTAACAGTTCATATTCCAACCCTTTGTGTAATCAATAAAATAATAATGCAATTAGCTAAAATTTTGATGGATACTTAGAATGGTATTCTGAAATATTATTTAAATAATCAAAGAATCAGAAAATGTAACAAACAAATGAATTATAATGGACGCATTAAAGAGTAATGAAATAGTAGGCTTGTTTAATTGGCACCAAAATTATATCAACATGCCATGGAGAAAACAATTAAATGTCAGGCAGAGATGGTCAGAAGAGAACTGAAAATAAAACAAGAAGTCGTACATATATAATGAGTACTTACTTGTTCATATACAATCTGCTAAAGGGACTTGATAAAACAATGGTAGAGAAACATTTATATAAGAAAGTTAGCAAAATGCATGCATAATGATGATCTAGACAAACATTTCCAGGTACAATAAACTAATTGTTTTGATATTTATTTTGCTTTTGTTTTCTAGTTTTGACCTAGTATCCATTCCATACTACAGAGATAAATATATATTTCCCCAGTGCCACTTAAAGTAGAAACAATACATTAAAGTTTCATTTTCACAAAGTGAGTAAACTGAAGTTTAATGTATCTTGGACAGACTTGGAATTGAGGAGCTCCTACTCTAGTTATCTCCGGTAAAGAATAAAAATGCATCTAAGAATAAAAATGTATCTATTGACTAAGAACTAATACTAAGAGGCGCTCATGTCTTCAACCAACTGGCCCGTTGGGAATACTGGGCATACACACACGTGAGTATGCATGTGTGAACACACACTACACAGGCCAATAACTGTAGCATAAAAAGGAAGTATGGGGGGCCTGGGATTTAGGTCAGAGGCACAGCACCTGCAAGTGCAAGGGCCTGAGTTTGATCCCCGGTTCCAAAGAAAAAGAAGGAAGAACAAGAAATTCACACTGAAATAAGAAGGGTTAAACATATGTGTGGGTCACGAGACTTTCCTAACCTTGAAATCTACATACATATGAACATATGGTTGGTTTACAATTGATTTTGACTTGAAGCAATTAAACCCTTATCATAATCCTAAATCTTAGGAAATACATTAACTAAGATATTTGCATTTATTCTTAGTTCAGAATTAATTTAAGGAATAGCTTTCCCGAGGCATAAAGCATATGTTGGTTTTGCTAAAGGACCCCAAATAAAATTTTTGTATGTAAAGTGCAAGTCAATATATTATTAACCCTACAATGATCTTATCAATATTTTCAATTTTTTTTGACTGAGATATATTTTAAAAGAATGAGGGCCAGGGATTTAGCTCAGTGGTTCCAGTGCCTGCCTCACAAGCACAAGGTCCTGAGTTCAATCCCTGGTACCAAAAAAAAAAAAAAAAAAAAAAAAAAAGAATGAAAAGTATTATATAGCAGTGAATATTTTACTAATGTTATTACTGTATTGGTAAATAACAATTTTCAGGGAAGTAAAAGTATATTTGTGAATAAAATACACAGCATTAATAGGGCTACGTATTTTATAAATGCTGATTTGTGATAGTTAAAGTAAGCAAACAGAGGCTAGGATTGTTACACACATATGAGGAAATATGTAATATTTTCAGAACAAGTTAATAGCATAAACAGTATATCTGGATATATGGGTGCTTATGATGTATGCACATTTAAACTATTTTGGCCAATGTATTTATTGACCATACTTTCTTATGATTTTGTTAAAAGGAAAAGACTTTTAAAGGACTTAGGGAGGTAAGATTGGAGTTATGAAATTTCTGATTTCTGATGTCTTACTGCCCCCAATCAGTATATTACTAACATCATTTAAATGGACTATACACTTACAAACCAGTGTGTTTGAACCCATCCGCATTGTTGGATACATTTTGCATTACTATCTTTAGCAAAGCTGTAGGAAAAAATATAATGATATGCATGGCAATATTCTAAAATAATTGTCTTATTTGTTATTAATAAGCTATGATTCTTGAGACATCAATTATCGCTAATGACTATTTTACATCTTTGAAATTTATACATAGTTGTTTTCAAATGAATAAGAAAACAAGTATAAACTGTCACAGTTGTGTATCATGGGGCTGCTATTCAATATATTTTGATAGACCCAAATAACGGAACACAAGTAAAATTTATACAGAAAACATTTCATGATCAATAAGTTAAATGCAATGCTTATTTAGAATTGATGTCACTAAATATCACACTTTCAACAATCTAAATTTTTATTCTTATTGAATAATTAGGATTTCTAAAGACAAAAAAAGAGGCCTGATGGAGGATGAGTCAGTCAACACAATGGAATTAACTATAAAAACAAATGTGTTAGCACTGTGCTAGCTAACACTTTAATTATAAATTTAGGAATGGATGCAATCAAAATAGGATAAATGCTTAAATTTAAAAATTATTATGAAAAAGTATATATTTTTTGTTTTGTTTTTTCCTCATTGAGTTTATTATTATATTTTAGGTGTACAGTACAACTACATTCATCATTGGGATCTTGCACTTTTACCTGACAAGTCTTGGTTCTCATTTTTTCCCCCTTGTCCCTGCCCTCCCTTCACCCCCTCCTCCCCTCCCCACTTACAAATACTTCATTTCCATTTTTTAATTTTCTCACATTTTTTTGTTTTCTCTTATTACCTTTCCCCACCCTTCCCACTTTCCCTACACCTTTAGCCCCTTTCTTCCTATTTCATATTGTCAACCATATCATTAGGATCGTATGTACTATTACAGCTTATTCATCATTTGGAAACTGGAAAAAGAAGATGTGATTTTTCTATAAAATGGAATATTACTCAGCCATAGAGAATTATAAATTAGATCCATTCATAGGAAAATGGATACATATTGAGGATGTACTCCTAAGTAAAATAAATGTCACACATGTGTAAATACCGAATAGTTTCTCTGGTGTGAATAAACTCTGAAAAAATATATTGACATGAATCCTCCCCAGATTATCCTCCCTTCCCTGGAACACATTTAACCTATTGTTCTTGCCCCTTTCTGTTTTTTGTGTGTGTGTGTGTGTGTGTGTGTGTGTGTTTTTTTTTTTTTTTTTTGAGACAGGGTCTCACTATGTAGTTGAGACTGACCTGGAACTCACTATGTAGCCTAGGATGGTCTCGAACTCACAGCAATCCTCCTGCCTCGGCCTCCCGACTGCTGGGTTTACAGGCGTGGGCCACCAGGCCTGGCTTTCTTGCCCCTTTCTGAAGTAGTTCTGAAACCCTCCTTTGGTGAGTGTCTTTATGATCCAAAACACTTTGAATTTTGTGGCTGAGTGTCATCCAATACAAAGCAAGGCTTAAAAAATATCAGTGTGTGTCTTCATCTGTCTTATTCACTGAATCTGGCATTTTGCAACATCTGGATCTTTGCCAAAGTGAAAATGTTCGTGAAAGATAAATAGTTCTAATTGATTCTGGACACTGAGGCACTCAAATCGCACAACTAACAACGTACCTTAAAGACAGCTTCCAGAACTACATCAGAAAGTGTCAGAAAGATGGAATAAATATGTGTGAAACCAGGAAGAGTAGTTTAAGCGAAATAAATGTCAAAGTGACTTTTATTATAAAACGGTTTTTCAGAATTTAAATGTTCTCCCTGTTCCTTAATTATACCTCATATCTATTATAGAGTCATAAAAGAAACATTCATAGTTTTGGTCTTGTTCCAGGTCATCTAAGGAAAGCAGATAATTTACTAATTACCTTTTAATAAAATGAGAAAGTTAATGGCAAAATAAAATTCATGGTAAATTCTGTAAATAATGCCAATCGAGTGAAAATCAAGCCCTTCTGACTGTTCATCCAGTTTTAACCATGAGTGTGGACATGAAATTGTTATATAATTTCTGCTGCCAGGTACATCACCTCCTGAGTCTTCCAAGCCAGGTAATCCTGGTGAATTGATCATGTAGCCAGTAAAAAGACAACATTCAGAATGAAATACATGTGTGTCATTGTACAGTATCATTTTTCAAGGTTGGTCAGCAATCTAGGTGGGCCGGACATTTAATAGACCGAAGGACCCTTAATCTGATGCTTTATTCAGTTTGAGTAGTAAATATGGAGAGCCTCACAGAGACAACCTGCTCTACGTCCTCATTGATGGGGTGGATGAAATATTACAGGACCGTCTAAAGCACACAGCTATTCTTTGCTTGCTCAGGATATATCCTCTGATCTCTTCATTTCTACTAGAATGCCATTATGCTCATTTTCACACTGACCTTTTTACACGGGTATATTAAGTCTTGTTAAAAATAACAAACATACCATGTTGTATAGTTTCCTCCTTTGCTAGTGACCATACAGGATTGTTAGCTATAATTAAGAAGATATTAAGTGAACGTATTTGATGTTGAAATAATGCGGTAGGTAGCGCTCCTTCTCATCTGTGGGGATGTTTTTCTATACCAATAGCGATGGGGAACACATGGGGAATCTTTTAGAGGCCAGTGCCTAAACTGCAACCCCCAAACCTACTTATTTATTGCAAAGTTCCAAAAGTGAAATTAAACCTGAACACTGAGTTTTTAGTTCAGCAAAAAGCAACTCACACATGGCTATCCGTTGTCTTAAAAGAAAAACACCGGTGCCGTAGTGACATAGGTTCACCACCACTGTCTCACACAGTGAAGGGTACTAAACCCTGTATGTTAGCTTATGGTGATTGGGACAAAATCCTTGATGTACACAATTTAATGGGGGCGAAGTTTATTCTGGCAGATGATTTCGGAGGTTCCTGTTCATAAGCAACTGGCTCTATTGTTTTCAGGTCTGTATCAAGGCAGAAACACCACATCAGAACGGAATGGTACAGCAGAGATGCTTACCACAAGGCAACCAGGAAGCCAAGTATGAGGGGCCAGAGTGGAAAGGGTTGGAGTTAGGCCATCATTTTCAGAGGCAGCACACTCCCAGTGTCCCAGTTCCTTCAGCTGAGACCCCCATTAATAACTTCTTTAGCTATGAACCTCTGTGAATGAATCGTGTGATAAGGTTAAGAACCTTCATGACACATTTGCCTCACCAGGTGGCTCTGTGGTGCACGGGGGATCAAACCCTTAGTAGGTGAACCTTTGCTGCTAACCACAACTCCTATGACGAGTGTTGCTTCCATCTTAACTGAATATTTCTCAAACTTGACAACTTTCACAATTTGAGAAGCAATGACAAAAATGCTATGATTTTTGTTTTTTCTCTCCACAATTTCAGAGATCTTTTTTCTTAACACAAAGGTTAGCAATATTGCTCCCCCGCCATGTCAAGAACTTTTACCTTTTTACATAAAGTCAAGAACATTCACCTTTTCACTTAATGCTTCTCTTTCCGATATCACTATTCTAGTTTTGGCGGGACATTATTTAATAACATTAAGTGTTACTTGAACACAAGCATGGTAGTCTGATAATCCAGACAGCCACCAGGTGACTAATGGGCCAGTAGCCTATGTTGAGGGATTCTTGTCCTGAGTCATAGAATAGAACAACATGATATTGTCTTTTCATTTTACTTAGGCGAGTGCACAGTTTAAATCTTAAGACTGCTCTATTTCCAGAAACATCAATGTAATATTTTCACACTGTGTGACATAGGTAAGTGAGACTACAGGAAACAAAACTAAGCTTTGTATTATGAATGACTAAGAAATAGGTATTTAATAGGCATTTAATTCAAATCTTCTACAATATGAGATTTAATGCTCAGGATTTACTGGCAGGTACTGGAGTCACTGGTAAATTAATTATGGATCTTACACTTGTGAACATGGTACCATCGATAAGAATTTCCCAAATAAATATATGTATCTGCTTTCCATTTATTATATTTCAACTGTGAGCCCTAAAGTTTTCATAAGATGACACTGAGAAAAAAATAAAATATAAGGGTCTAACATCCATCATAATTAATGTTACTAAACAGAGTTAATGAAAGTGTGATCATTATTACATCCTAATGAAATGTGACTCTAAGCATATTCAATTAAGCCTATGATATATGTTATCACACAGTGTCAAAATCTTGGGGAGATTTACCTAATTAAACTAGATACTATTTTTTAGCAGGGAAGAGAAAGGAAACTTGGTTTTGAGAATGAATGAAGCTCCTTGAAAAATCTATTAATTTTTTAACACATGGAAGAGAAAATGTATTGGTTTAGCAACAGAATTATAAACCCCTTTGTCAAGACTATAAAAAAAACTATTTCACATTAAAAACAAACCTATATATTTGTCATAAGAGAGCACATATGGACAGTTTGCAAAAACAAACAATACCTGAACGTATTTGAAGTCATCATAGAGGATGCATTCATATAGTTGTAAACGTGTTTCTCCACTCAATTCTATATGTACGAGTATCCATTGTTGTCATAACAAATTCTCACGCTCTGGTGTGTTTAAAACAACGTGAAGCTATTATCTCTTAGCTCAGTAATATTCTATGAATGGAAATATAATTTGGGGTTTGGCTGGTTGCTTTTTTGTGTGTGTGCCAGGGATCAAACTCAGAACCTTGTGCTTGCGAGGCAGGCAGTGGAACCACTGAGCTAAATCCCCGGCCATAACTGCTTCTCTCTGGATCTCGGAAGGCCAAAACCCCATGGCGTGGGAAGACTGAGTCTCTTGTATTCTTACTGATGGTCAACTAGGGTTTGTTCACACAGGCTTGAGAGAGACTCTTGCCTATTTTCTCTGCACCCCTTAATCATCAGAGTCAGGGTCAGCTAGTGGACTTTTCCTGCTGTTTTCAATTTTTCTGTCATTGGCCCTTCCATCACACCTCTCCAACTTCTCTCTGCCTGTCCTGCCTCTCTGACTCTAGCAGGAGACAGCTCTCACATTTTAAGGCTATGGTGCTTCTCCTAGACTCACAGAGAAAATGATCTTCCCATTTCAAAATGTGTATCTTTAATACATTTGTTCGGCCCGTTTAACCTAATAGCATAGACCTACAAGAGCTGGAACACAGGACGTGTTTGTGGGACAGAGGGTTCTGCATACACATACATGTTTAAAGGAAGTGTCTATTTTGACAATTTTCCCCAAGGAAGTCTTCATTTGACTTACATTTCAAAAGATCATTATCAACCAATTTTATTTCAATTGGTTTTTAGTTTATATTAAAAGTAGAGATATGAGGCAATCTATAAAGTTTTTATTTATACATGAAACAAGACCACATCACTCATTTTGTCTTTGTCTTAGTCACTTTCATGTCACTGAGATGCAATATCGATACCTACAACCTAAGAGGAGAGATTTATTTTGTCTCACATTTCAGTCCAAAGTCAGAGGTCTCCAGCTGGATGGCATGGCAGAGGCCATGGTGGAAGAGAGCTACTCAGGGCGTGGCATCCAAGAAAGAGGGGTGGGGACAGAGAAGTGGGGAGATGGATAAATCCTTCCTGACCAGACCCCACCTCACAGCAGGTTAATCTTGTCACCTTCTGTAAGTCCTGCCTATGGTGAGGTTTTAGGTCAGCATCTAGATGGGAACCATAATGATCCGTCTTGTTGTTTCACACCAACTGCTGGTAGTTATTGAACCTTATTGAGACCAAGTGGCCAAATTGTAACCCAAAGCCCGCATAGATATTGCAAATTGCAAACATTCAAATTAAGCCTGAAAACTGAGATTTTTGTTCAGAAAAAAAATTCATAAAGCTCATGATGTCATCACAGAGAGGACTCTGCGTGCCTGCTGTGGCAAGAGTTCCATAAGTTCACCACTACTGGTCATAAAACAGAAATATGAAAGAATTCAATGAGTTCTTTATATATTCTAGGTCATAGTCCTTTATCTGAGGAGCAGCTGGTAAATAGTTTTCCCGCATTATAGTTTAAAACTTGGAAAGAGCCCATTTGCCCACAAGTTGTAAACTGGATAAAGAAGAAGTGGTTTTCCTATAAAATGGAATACTACTCAGCCCTAAAGAGTGAGAAATTAAATTCATTCATAGAAAAATGGCTTCATATTGAGGATATACTCCTAAGTGAAATAAATAAGTCACACATGTAAATACCGAATAGTTTCTCTGGTGTGAAAAACTATGATAGTACATAAGATCCTAATGAGATAATTGATAATGTGAAAGAGGAATAAAAGGGCTAAAGGTGTAGGGAAAGTGGGGAGGGTAGGGGAAAGGTAATAAGGGAAAAGAAAAAAATAGAAGAAAATGAAAAAGTGGAAATAAAATGTTTGTAAATGGGAAGGGGAGGAAGGGGTAAAGGGAGGGCAGGGACAAGGGGAAAAAAATGAGAACCAAGATCTGTCGTGTAAAAGTACAAGATCCCAATAATGAGTAACTGTACTCATAAAACAGAAATATGAAAGAATTCAATGAGTTCTTTATATATTCTAGGTCATAGTCCTTTATCTGAGGAGCAGCTGGTAAATAGTTTTCCCGCATTATAGTTTAAAACTTGGAAAGAGCCCATTTGCCCACAAGTTGTAAACTGGATAAAGAAGAAGTGGTTTTCCTATAAAATGGAATACTACTCAGCCCTAAAGAGTGAGAAATTAAATTCATTCATAGAAAAATGGCTTCATATTGAGGATATACTCCTAAGTGAAATAAATAAGTCACACATGTAAATACCGAATAGTTTCTCTGGTGTGAAAAACTATGATAGTACATAAGATCCTAATGAGATAATTGATAATGTGAAAGAGGAATAAAAGGGCTAAAGGTGTAGGGAAAGTGGGGAGGGTAGGGGAAAGGTAATAAGGGAAAAGAAAAAAATAGAAGAAAATGAAAAAGTGGAAATAAAATGTTTGTAAATGGGAAGGGGAGGAAGGGGTAAAGGGAGGGCAGGGACAAGGGGAAAAAAATGAGAACCAAGATCTGTCGTGTAAAAGTACAAGATCCCAATAATGAATGTAACTGTACTGTATACCTAAAATGTACCAATAAACTCAATAAATGAATAGCAACAACAAAAGAATTCAATGAAATGGTATATAAAGTATAATCATTATTCTTTTTGCATCATTTAACTACTTATCAACTATATGATGCGTTTATATAATATTTCCTGTAAGCTTCTATTACTCTGGACTATATAATTATAAGACTTAAAATAAACTTGTTGAAAACAAATGATAATTAAATAGCATAACCAGCAAACAACTGGCTGTAGCGTATACAACATATAATTCTATTGTGAAAAAATAATTCTCTTCAGATTTAATCAATTATTTGCCAACCTGGACTTAATTATTTTAAAATATGATTTTAAATTCTGGAAATGATTTCTTATCTGCTATGGAGCAGTCATCCATTCCACACGGGAGAGTAGGAAAAGTTATCAAATATAGCACTGCATTATAATATACATATTCTTTACAGAACGAGCTCTTTATTGCAATAAGCAATAGTATCTATTATAGAAATATTCTTAGAACACATTGTATTATACAAATTATTTTATCCAAAACTTACCAAAACATAATAAAATATGATATTTAAAATTCATATTAAAATTTATTACAGTACAGACACATCACCCTTATTCCCGCTCAAAATACTTTCCTTCACTTTGATTACACTTACCATTATTCCTAGCAATGTGTTGTTTTACTCATTGAGTTTTCAGGTACATTTTAGGTACACATTATGATCACACTCATCACTGGGTATTTGTACCTGTGCATGATAGATCTTGGTTTTTGTTTTTTCTCCATTCCCCTTCCCTCCCTTCCAGCCTGCCAGCCCTTCCTATTTACAAAAGCTTTGTTTCCACATTTTCCTTCTTTTCTCCTATTTTTTTCTTTCCCTTATTTCCTTTCCTTTATGCTCGCCCTACTTCCCTTTCCCCTTTGGGCCTTTTCTTCCTATTTCACAGTATCTATTATGCATCCTTTGTTGTAATTTTTTAAAACATTCATTGTATTTTTCAATCACCCTAGTTCACCCTTTTTGTTAGGGTTCCTTAGAGGAAAGAGATCTGAGTTAGCAAATGAAAGAAGTGAAAAGTTGATCAGTTTTCATTCTCTGTCAATAGGAAGTATTTTCTGATAATTGAATGTGTTCTCTACTTTAGTGCTACTGTGGGACAATCCCCCCCCAAAAAAAAATCTTTTGAAAATGGTGAAAGCATGAAAATAAAACTTTCCATTCAGATTCACGGGATTATGAATTAAAATCACACTCATTCTGACAAAAGATTTATATTTACAGCTGTGGAATTTTGCTTTAGAATTTGTGATGGGATATCTATTCTGTTTGAGTTACAAGAACTAAAATGTTCCATTGCCTTACTTTTTCTCTATCATCAAATTAGAAATTAATAATGAAATCAAAATGTATTGTGATTGGACCAAATTAAAAATATTCCAAGAAGCAGTATAGCAGTTTGTATAAACACTAATATACTTAGAAGCAACTCCACTCTTCATCTTATATCCAAGAGAAGTAAATGCTTGTGTCCACTAAGGAATTGGACGTGCATGGCCATCATAGAGACCCTGCCGGAAAGCTCAACTTGGAAGCAACTTACACAGTGCATCAGGAGTTTCTTTGACAAATCCACTCCTGATATGACAAATTGCGGTATAGCTATACAATAGAAAATTATTCAGGAATTAAAAAGAATAAACTATTATACCACACTGACATGAATAAAGCTTTAAAAACACTAAATAAAAGAGACCAAACCCAAAAGAGGATATAGATGTCATTCAATTTATTTGAAAACTTAAAACAAGCAAAACCAATCCATATTACAGTTCACCCAGGACTATTTTACTGAGAAAGAGAATTGTGTTCCATAAAGCATGATGGAATTTTTTGAGATGATAAAAATTTTATATGTTTTTGCTTTCATCATGATATATAGTTGTATATATTTGATAAACTTCAGAGTTAGATACTTAAAATGAATGTATTTTTATGCATTTTATAGTGTTTTGTTTTATGCTTATGTATTTTGTATTTATGTTTTAAATGAATGTATTTATTTATACTTAAAATGAATGTATATTATACTCCCAAGTAGTTTAATTTTTATCTTAATTACATTGTTGTTTACTTGTTAAAAATCAAAGGCATTCATAAAGTGAAAAAGTTTAAAGAAATTTTAGTACCAAATAACTCAATCTTTACAATTTTATATAGCTGTTATAATAGTGTGTTCAACAGATCTCATAGGAAAATCATTTGCAATTTTGTATATAACAGCTAGCTTTAAAACTGTTGTATATTTATTAAGCACTTTTGAATGCTCAAATAACTTCATGAAGTTTGGTTTCTTATGAGTAAAATATCTGAGAGTTGGAGAAATTAAAAATGTTTGTTAGTAAATAATGCTAAAGACCCAACTTATGTCTGTTTTTTTATGTAGATGTTAAGGTAAGCTGAAAAAGCTAAAATTCTATAAGTTCATTTTCTGTCCATGCCAGATCTTCTATTAATAGATAGCAGTTGTAAAGAATACTATATTTCTTACTATTCAATCTTTATGTCAACACAGACTTCTCAACATACAATTGGTAACACTAATTAGAAAGTTAAAAAAACTACATCTACACTTACATACTGTCAGCTTCAGTTTAAAAATATTTACTTTATTAATTCACTTAAATCTTACAACAAATGATGAGGTAGGCACCATTACTAGATTTCTCTTAATTTACACGAATAAACTGGGCGGAAAATTAAGTGCACTTTCAAATACCATATAGCTGGTCAACGAAGATTTATTGAAACTGAGACCACTCAGCTATAGAATCTGTATTTTCAGTTACTACTTTAAGCTGGAAATCCACAGTTTGCAGAGAATCAAGTTAATGGAGTCTCCCTGTAAATCAGGTAGATGTAAAACAAAGCAGCCAGGTATGGTGATGCGTGCCCACAATCCCCAAACCCTAAGATGCCAAAGGAAGAGGATCACAAATTCAAGTCCAGCCTGGATAATTTGGTGACCTAATAAAACCCTATCTCAACACTTAAAAGTATAAAAAATAAATTAAAAAGTCTGGAGTTGTAACTCACTGAAAGACCCTGGGTTCAATCTTCATTACCACCAGAAAGAAAGAAGAAAGAACTATGTATATCAAGACACTTTTCTGATGTTCCATTACTGTAACATTGTGCAAAGTGAAGACCACTTGTATTATTTAGTGGAATTTAAAGAAGATAAAAAATTTCAAAGCAATCTAATACTGTTAGTAATCTACAAGATAGCATCTATTGTTGTATATTGTGCTGGAAAATCTTTCATTATTATAAATAATGGTATTACTATTTCTATCATAAATATAGTGTTATATCTTTATTACCCATCAAAATGAATAGGATTAGAAACAATCTTATTATTCATAATTTATAATTAAAATATTCCATACATAGTTTTCAAAGAGTTCACGTAACAACCTTTAAATGGATTATATATAGAAGGACAGTATTATCAACACTTTAGCATGTAGAGATTTTGCAACATCTCAAATAATTCCATGTCAGAGCCTTTTACTCTGGTAAGATATTAAAATGAGGTACCTGGGGCAGAAAGAGGTCTGACAATCTTGCTTTTGATTAAGTGAAATGCTGAAGCTGGATGTTATTAAAAACAATACCAGTTAGTGTGCCTTTAGCCCTTCCTATGAAGGAGGGAAAAAATTCCCTGAAAATAAAATTGTGATTAAGAAAATAAAGGAATCCCTTTCTTTTCTTTTGTTAATAGGTACTAGGATTACTGAGGTTTGAAGCCAGATGTATCATTAAAGTGTAATCTTCTTCCAGTAGACTGAGCTGCTTTATGCGAGCTACAAGCTTTGGCTTGTTGATTACGGTTTGCTAAACTTACTTAGCTAAAGTTAGCTAAATCTAATGCATTCATTTCCAGTTTATATTGGCTGTTTCATCTGTGATGTCTATTTTAGAAACTAATCAGGAAACATAGGTGGATCCTTTTTATTTATAGGTTGTTTCTTGTCACTCTTTGAGAGTTATCCTAGAGACTTCAATCTCTTTTACTGATTACTAATTCCATTTAAGTGATATGAAATGCAAGTAGCAAAAATATCTATTATAAACCAAGTTAGTTTTCAAGGTCATATTGCAGAGTTTATAACATTTATGTGCTTGGATTTGTACAATGCCTTCCTCTAAGAAGCCTTCATTTAGTCCCTCCTACAGACCAGGTTCTGAACCGGCAGGTGATGGTACAAAGAAAAAGACAGAATCAATAATCCCTTGAAGCTCATGTTCAAAAGAACGGAAATCAGTTCTTATTAAATGAATAATATATGTACAGGGTGTCACAGCAGGAGAGTGATGTAGAGAGGGATATGTAAGGATTAAGGAAAACAAGGCAGAAGCTTTGGAGGCTTGTCCTGAGATTTGTTTTTCAGCTTTAATTGAGTTTATTGGTACAGTTTAGGGATACAGTACAGTTACATTCATTGTTGGGATCTTGTACCTCTACATGACAGGTCTTGGTTCTCATTTTTTCCCCTTGTCCCTGCCCTCCCTTCACCCTCCTCCCCTCCCCATCTACAAACACTTTATTTCCATCTTTTCATTACCTCACATTTTTTTCTTTTCCCTCTTTACCCTTCCCCTACCCATCCCACCTGCCCTACACCTTTAGCTCCTTTCTTCCCATTTCTCAATGTCAGTAATCTTATTAGAACCTTCTGCATTATTGCAGATTATTCACACCAGAGAAACTATTCAGTATTTACACGTGTGCCTTATTTATTTCACTTAGGAGTATACCTTCAATATGTATCCATTTTCCTATGAATGAATCTGTTTTCTCATTCTTTATGGCTGAGTAATATTCCATTTTATAGAAAAACCACATCTTCTTTATCCAGTTTCCAACGGATGGGCAAATAGGCTGTTTCCAAGTTTTAGCTATTACAACCTGTGCCGCTATAAACATGGGTATGCATACTTCTCTGTAATATGATTCTTTTAGTTATTTTGGAAAGATATCCAGCAGAGGGATGGCTGGGTCAAATGGAACCTCCAGTCCAAGCTCTTTGAGGTATCTCCATATTGATTTCCATAGTGGTTGCCCCAGTCTGCACTCCCACCAATAATGGAGAACAGTTCCCATCTCCCCACAACACCGCCAACATTTGTTATTGTGCAATTTCTTGATAGCAGCCATTCTTTGTGGGGTGAGGTGGAATCTCAGTGTTGTTTTCATCTGCATCTCTCGAATGATCAGTGATGTGGAACATTTTTTCATATATTTACTTGCTGCTTTTACTTCTTTGTCTGATAAATGTCTGTTCACTTTGGATGCCCATTTTTTAATCGGGTCTTTATATTTGAAATTTTAAAATAAATTTCAGGAAAGACCCATATAATCAAATAATATTTCAGCAGAAACATGAAGAATCCAAGTAAGGAAGTAACAGTGAAACAAAGTTCATTGTCAACTCTATAGAGAGCCAGTGACTTGAAACCAAGTTGTTGGGACAAGGAAAAAGATTGAGTTGAAGAGCTAGCAAAACAAACATGGAGGATATCCTCCACAAAGACCATCTTGCCTAGGGGCTGCCGGCTGAAGGCTTACAGGAAAGTTGAGGAGGGACTCTCAGATCGGAAAGTACTGGCTTAATCACAAGTTACAAGTGGTTTGCCTTTCTGAAGTGCTGCACTCTTGTATTGTTAGGCCTGCAGGCGTTCTGGGTTCTGCAACTTAACGAAAAGATCCCTACGACTCATGTCTTTTTGTTGCTTTTCCCAGAAATAGCTAAATCAACAGTTAATTATTATAATGCAAAGGCAGCCTTTCCCCAGTGAACAGGGCAAACTATAGAAAGGCCACTTTTCCCCAGAGGACTGGAGAGATAGAGCAAAATAAATCTCCCCCAGAGGATGAGAGAAGATAACATTCTCTGGAGAACAGATTCTAACCTATGAGATGGCTTCTGCCAGAGATGTCATCTACAGCAAAGTCACCGGGAGCCTAATAATATGTCCCCGAGCTGTGTGGCTTTCAAAATTAGTGATTTTGTGTTTGTAAAGTCAGCTAAAAGCAAATGAAACCAGATAGTTTATTAAGGGCTTTTATCAGTAACAAGGAGGACATTTCAGGAGCCCAGAAGAAGTAGAAAGTATGCTGTGACAAAGAGGCTGCCAGAGGGCAGGGCTACTACAGTATGAAGATTAGTGGGAGAGGCCAGCAGATGACAGAGGTGATATAGCCACAGCCAGACCGTGATTAATAAAACTGCTTTTCCTCTTATTCTCAAAGATCAGGAATGACCTGACTCTCTCCTTAAATGTCTATTTGGGGACAAGGAGAAGATGAATATAGGGAATCCAGCTGGGTAGTTACTATAATCAAGGAACGTTTTGGGGTTCACTCAGTGGCATCAGAGAAGCTCATTGGCTAATTATTGGATATTTAAAATCATTGCTTCACCATTCATCCAACTGGATGGAGGAGAAATGTAAGAGTTCATTATGGGCTTTAGAAAAAACAGACCTTTGGAAAATTGACACTGAATGAACTCTGCAGAGAGAAAGAAAACAGATACATAGAGGCTAAGATACAGACAGAAAGCTTTGAAGGTAGGGATGTAAGAGGGGCTCAGGAGGGTAAAAGAATGAGCAACTTCAGGGTAGGCAGGGAAGAAAGCAAGAGAAGTGCCCGAAGCCCAAGTGAAGGCAGCGTTCTCCGGTGGGGCTGAGCACTGCTCAAGAACCTAAGAGGTCCGGCAAAACTACAGCCAGATTTAACAAGATGCAGATCACAGTGACCTCACAAAGGGTTACAGGGAAGTGGTCAGCGTGAGAGTGTGATTGAAGTTATTTTAAGGTTGAATGAGGGAAGAGGAATTGAGTAATTTTCAAGTTTTTCCAACAAGGAAGCAAAGAGGCAGGATAATAACTAGAGGGAAATGGGTGGTGATGGCTGATGTTTCGAAGCTTTTTCAGTTTTAATCCTAAGAGAAGAAATAACATGCTTCACTGCTAAAGAGTAAAACAAATTTGTTATTCTGAGGGGAGAGGGAAGGAAACTGACACATCTTTGGTGCCATGAAAGGAGAACCACTGTAGTGTGCAGGACTGGCCTGGGCAGCTGCTTAGGGAGCTCACTCAGGGTGACAGAAAACAGGGAAAGACCAGAGGCCCAAACCAAAGCCACAGCGTGTTTACTGAGAACCTGTGGGTGTTAGTCTCCGTCAGCTCTATTTTCACAATAAAAGATAACAATCACTGGTAACACAGAAGGAAGATGCTAATGGTTTGAGGACAGAGGGGAAAGTAGGATTGCTGGCAGGTCAGACCTGCCATCATTCACAGAGGTGAAATGTTTATGTTTTGGCTGGGTATGGAGGGAAGGGAGAGGGAATATTCTAGTGAAGTTTGTAGAATGCTCTAACTAGAAAACATCCTTGATTCCAAGCTACTGGCTCATAAATTATAAGACTAAAATCCAGCTAGTGGTGATGGTACACACCTGCAAAGCCAGCAGTTGGGAGGCTGAGGCAGGAGGATTGTTATAAATTTGAGGCCATTCTGGGCTACATAGTGAGTTCAAGACCAGCCAGAACTACATAGCAAGATCTTGTCTAAAAAAATAAAACAAACAAACAAAAAAACCCTAAAATTCAGATAATTCACAAATTTGGCACACATCTTAAATCTGTCTATAGACTCAAATGAAAATAGTTCTAAAATTAGCTATGAGCCATTTCCTCTTATGGCTGCATATCAAGGCTTTGATCTTGATGTCCTCTCAAAGCCTGGTGCACTCACAGGTGGAACTTTTCAGAGGTGGCTAGATCTGGAGCACGTGAACATGAATTATGGGCGGGAGATAACTGGGTTAGTGCACTGATTGAATTAGCACGTAGTTCTGGTGAGGCCAAATGAATTTGCTGGACAGGAGCCCATTCCAGGTGTGAGTGGAAGCAACCAACAGGCTTGTAGTCTGGGTGGAAAATTAGGGGACAGAAGGAAGGAAAGCTGGCCCCTTCCTGTGTGCCCTGCAGTGAGTTCTTTGCCCTCTGCCATGCCCCTCTTCCATGCCACCCTGCTTTGGATCTAGGTGACTATGAACTAAAACCTCTAGTAAATGTGAGCTAAAGTAAGCCTATCCTCATTTAACGTGTCAATGCCGGATATTGTGTTTCAGTAATGGGTAAAGTATCTAAGACACTGTATTTAATTTATTCTTCTTAAATTATTATTCAATTATATAACTGTTACATTATTCAACTTTGAAATTAATTGCGTACTAATTAAACAATCAGTCCATGTTCCCTGGAGTCCTTTAGTCTAGGGATGCTGCCATGTGCAGCGGGGTGAACGGCTTCTTTATCACTTCATGTGCCATGAAACCAGGTAAGCATCAAGGATAGATCATACTGGAATAGAAAGAGCCCCGAGTGCATTGAGAGTATCCTTTTAAGAGATGGAGGATAAGGCTGGGGATTTGGCTCAGCGGTTCGGAGGCCTGCCTTGCAAGCGCAAGGACCCGAGTTCAATCCTGCGACCCCACCCCAAAAAAGAGAGAGAGATGGAGGATAAATGCCGCACAGAGGAGGCTGTGTGGTAAAAGAAGCAAAGGAGAGAGAGGGCAAAAGAAGGAATGACACTGATTGCCACAACTGCAGAGACAGGAGAGAGGTTGGTGACACTCAGGAGCTTTTCCCCTCAGAGCCTCCAAAAAAATCCATTTTGTTGATGCCTTGAATTTGGAGCCTCCTGACCTCTGAGACAGTAAACTTTCACTGTTTTAAGTCTTCCCATATGTGGGGATATGTTGTCATTCCTGAAACCGTAGAAGAAAACATCAAAGTCTGTGACTTGGAAATGTAGAAAAAAAATAGAGAAAAATAAAAACGGGAAATTCATTTCAGTATTTTATGGCCATGAGTGGGCATTACCATGGACTCACCCCCCCAGCGCACACAGAACACACGCTTAGTTGATAAACTTGTGCCTTATTTGTACTTGAACTTGAAAAGCAGTATCATGTTTATCATTTTGAGGAGCAACAACTGCCTACTTTACAAAGACTGTGTGACAGTGTTAGTGGGCAGGAGCAAGTGCTTTGGAATTTATCAAAAGTTTTTACATCAGTGTTTGAGAATGTTCCTTCCCTCATATCTACTGTATACTACTGGGAAGAAATGGCATGCAACAGGGACGTAATTATTCAACAGCTAGCTACTCAGCACCAATACGTGTGATAAGTAGCTTTATGTACTCCATCCAGTAAATTGCAATGCACCAACCTGTGTCCTTGTATTAGTGTTGTTTTACCACATCAAATATTATTGCAAACTTACTGACTGAAAACAACTTACGCTGATTTTCTTGTACACTCTGTCATCAGGAATCTGGATAGGCTCTGTTGGGTCCTCTAGGCAAGGTCTTCCATAACGAAGATACAGCTGTGCTATTTTCATCTGAGGGTGAGACTGAGGGAGTACTTAGTGAGAACGGTAGCTGGGTGCAAAGAGAAGAGCTAACATTGTGTAGATAATGGTCTAAGCTTCCTGAGCTTTCAGGTCTCACAATTTCCTGAGAAAGATCATTGAGCCCCTTAGAGGTATCTCACCTGCTCTATTACATGAAGCATGATGAAAACATATGGTGAACATTTAAATAAAATGTATAGTAAAAGACATGTTTTCATTGATCCCTTTCAAATAACTCCTCATTTTTTGCACACTCACCCCTCATTCTGAAGTAGTTCTGGAAGTCATCTTTCGTATCCTTCTCAGATATCAATTCAGAGCAGCAATTGCAAGAGTAAAACAATGAGTTATATATTTTTATGGATGAAATTAAATAGTGAGAGTCCAGTAATACATTTTAGAGTTTTGACAATATATGTACTTTTATCATTTTGTTTTTTAAAAAGTAGATTGCTTAGAAGCTTTAAATATGCCCTTTCCTAGGTTTCCACTTAAATAGCTACAGTATCTAAAAAAATGAAATAAGAAAGATGAAAGCTTATAGCAATCTTGGGCACTGGATCTAGGGAAGAGATTCGCTCTGCAGGGTGACAGACTCATGAAGGGTGACTTCAGTGATTCATGAATTCTCTACTCTTTTCTGAAATGGTATGTAGCATGAGCATATCTGCCCACCAGTGTATGCACTTACACATGCAAAAATGATTCATCTGTTTCTTATTGTTCATTGTTTGTCCTTGGTTTCTGGAAGGCAATGTTTTTTTTCTAAAAATAAAAAACTACATGACTATTCAATTCTGTTATCTAGAGTGGTGTTTTCTTCACCTTACAATAGTGTCAATTTGGCAAAAGTAAGAAAAGAAAGAGAAGTGGAGAGAGGGAGAGAGGGAGAGAGGAGAACTAGAGGAAGAAAGACGTGTGTGTGAGTGTGTGTGCGTGTGTGTGTGTGTGCGTGTGTGCATGCCTGTATGTTTAGGGAAAGCTGCTGATGGAAATATCCAACCTGAGAATACAATCCCCAGAAATAAATCACAGTAAACGGCTAGGTTTTGTGGAGCATAGCTGAGCCCCATTAACCGCCCCCACAGAAAAACCCAAAAGGATATAAAATCATAAAAGCTATGGTGGGGCTAGCCAGGTGTGGTGGCACATGCCTGTAATTTCAGCACTGGGAAGGATGAAGCGGGAGTCAACCCATGAGTTTGAGGCCAGCCTAAATGATGTAGAGAGATCTCGTCTCAAAATGCACACAAAAAATGATAGTGGGGTAGAAATCAAATTTGAGTCCAGCGGAGCTGTGTATTTTAGCACCTCAGCATATGGAACTGCTACGGTAAAGAACAATAAATCATGGCTCAGGTGCTTGGAGAACGGGATCAGGGACTATTCTCATGATTGCATTTTAGTAAGTAGTGGAAAGGAAATTATTTGGTGCCATCTAAACCTCAATAACTAGAAAAGGAAATCAACATGGAGCTTGTGAAACATAGTCCAGGGAAAAAATTCCTTGAGAACATCATTTGAAAGATTAGGAACTATGCAAGCTTATGAAATATTAAAAATAAATAGCAAACACATGTTACAAAAATAAATAAGAAAACTGAAAATTTGTATACTGTTAATGTTGATAAGAAGATGGAGGATTAATATTTATAAGACTTAAAGGAATTCTTACAAATCGATAAGAACGAGTTAAATGAAACAAAGAATACACACAGCATCTATCAGAATAAATATTACTAAGGAACATAAAAAGATGCATAGCTCATGAACAGTGAGAAGATTGCAAATACAAATGTAGTAGATTATGATTTTACATATATAAGGGTGGCAAGACTATAGAAGAAAGCTATATTGTTGGTATAGAGATGGAGTAAGGATGCAATACTGGAAAAGCGGAAAGGGTTTAATCTTTTCTGAGAAGAGCTTGTTAAACATGCAACGTACACCTGAACATACAATTTCATAATTGTAAAACATAAATACGTATGCTTAGATATACAAATTATTGAACAATGTATTTATACCTATTTAAGTATAATTATATAGAGATGAAATATGTGAAGACTATTGCTTTTCACATTATTTACACAGCAAAGAGGAGGGGAAAAAGAAACTTGAGACGAGATTCGTTTTAAATAGTGAAAGAAAATTTAAAAGGCAACAGCTCAGAAAAGGGAAAAGAAAAACTTACTGAAAATAATAAATTTTAGTTTTAATTTAGTTAAGACAAAAATATATCAACAATGTCTATTAAGTTTTTTTCATATATATGCACCATTTTCTATCTAGGTCTGAACATGTTCCTTTTAATTTTGGTATTGGGGATTGAACTCACGACCTTGCGCTTGTGAGGCAGGCGTGGTGCCCCTGAGCTAAATCCCTGGCCCAAGGTGCTCCTTTTTAACTCTGCTGAGAAATTAATAGAGAGTAACATAGTATTTCAAAATCTTACTACTTCTTCACTTCTGGAAATGAAATTCAGAGTAACTTTTATTTATTTATTTTTTTTTGTAGCGGGGATGAACTCGGGCCCTTGCATTTACAAGGCAGGCACCGGAACCACTGAGCTAAATCCCCAACCCTATTTTTTTCTTTTTATTACACATTATAGTTTGTAGTCTCAAATTTTATAATTAATTTCTTATCAAAAATATAGACACAACTAATTCACACACACACTATTAGGTAAATAATTTTTTAAATAATCCTCCATTTTGTTTAGTTAATTGAAATGAACCATACTTCAAAAAATAATATCAAGGAGTAAATGGTTAATTTACTCTACTAGCAATTTGGTAGAAAATCTAAATTAAGAAATTTTGATTGCATCCATGTCAATGTATTTTAATCAGAAAAATGCTAAATCCTGACTTAATCTTGACTTAATGGATTGTCAAATTTCATTACTTAAAGGTGACCAAAGGTAAATAAGAGACTCAATTTTTTGGCATTATTCGAATATGTTCTTAATTGGAATCAATGAGATTAATACCACTCTTGTAGATATAAGAACACAAAACCAGTAAAAATGACCACTTAAAATCTGCCTGCCTACAAGAAAAAATTATAGAAAATAGCCACTATTCATTACTGAAAAAGGAAGATGATTTAGACCTTCAAATCTTTTTTTTTAAATATATAGGTTCACTTTTAGTCAATCCTACAGTTTCCTTTCCTTTAAATTCCAAAGGGAAAAAAGATTCTTGTGAAGAAATCAACTGCAATAGGTTAATGACATCTGGTTAAAAAGCAAGATATGCACACAGTTTGAGAACAGGGAGTTTTACATTAACAAAGTTAAAGTAAACATCTTGAAAGTTATTTTGATTGTAATGGAACGTAGCACTTTCCATCATTTTGTGAAAAAGCAAAAATTAAATAATAACATGGAAGAAAGAAGGCATGAGCAATACATGAGTTGTTAGCTCCTAAAATATGTGGTGTAAGTGTTCCTTATTAGAAATGTGATGGTTTTATCATGCTCTTGCATATATTAAGCCATGAAATATAACAAAAAGACTTTTATCAAAATGGTTTTGACATTCAATCAGTGGAATATTTGCTTTACTCTCCTGCTTATTTGGTGCTTTGACTATCTAGTTGCTGAAACAGGACTGCGTAGTTGGTCTTGAAGTATAATGTGGATCTAGGATTTCTAGCTCGGTGTTAAGAGTTGTTTTCAGTTCTCCATTTCACCACTGTTCTTTTTGAGGTAACAATTTTTTTTTCCATATGGATTTGAAAATGATGCAGAATAAGCCCTTCATTGTATTTGAAATCAATTCATAACAATATTAACTGCTAACTATAATTATCCTTAGTATACATTATATTTAAGGGTTAATTTCTTATATAATAAGAGTAGATATAATAGTTAGAATTATCCATAGCATTTCAAAAGAAAAACCTCAACACAGCTGATTCTACACACACACACGAACTGAATGGAGAATTCAATGCTTTATGGGATTTGATGAGATTTGATGAATGCAATAAGTGATCTGGATAATTTGTGGTGAAATTGTTATATTATCATCAGGAGAGATAGGCACGTTGGATACTGGAGCCAGGGAATAAGGCTGTAAGTCAGGAGTACAAACTAAGGTATGGCTGAATCTTTTAAGTTTTCTTTTCTTTAGCCTTTAAATTATTAACAGTGAATTCTAATAGCTATTCCTATAGCTGACATACAAGAGATGCAAGTGAAGATTATGGCCAGTATCTAGGATTCCTCCACTTTTCAGTGAATGTCTTCATGGAACTACATTTCTAAAATTTATCTTTTGCCAATGGCAGTCAAATATTGCCTTACAAAATTGTTTTTATTTTCTCCTCCAGGGATAAATCCCATAGGTACTACCCACGCAGCATGACACCTGTTAAATCGTTCTATGAATCATGCTTGTACTCACTTGGCTTGCCATTGTTCAAGAAAAACCTGTAGTAACTGATGTTTTCCAGACCTATTTCACCAACCAAAAGGGACCTTTCAACTGCTCCACTGGCTTCTCCCAACAGCTTTCAGATGATATGTGGAAACCCACGCTTTTTCAAAGGGCAAAAGATTTTTGACAGTTTTAACTTCAGAAGAAGGAAATTTGTGACATGTAACTGAAGCCTCTTCCACACTTTTCCACAGTCCATCTGTGTAATATTTCTGCGACACTGACAGCTGTGCATGGTCTTTCATCAGAGTTTTGTCTCCTTTGCCTATTGTAAACCAGTCATGGATCCCATCCGGTACTTTACTAGGCCACTAACTGATTTTCATTAGATCTGGTTTTCTGGGTCTAGTCACAGGAGCACGAACTTCATTTCATGGTTGTCGCAAAAATAATGTTAGATATATCATCCTTTTTTCTTTTTTAATTTTAAAGTTAAATTGATACAACTGGCTTAGTGTAGAACCCTTGGATTTTTCCATAAGCTCTTAAGTATTTGACAGCCAGATTTATGACCTCCGGCATGGTCCTAACGCTTAGAAAGGAGTGGAACAGAGCTGTTAGAGTCTATCTGCACATCATTTGCTCTAACACATTCTTGTAAGGGCAGAAATATACATGAGGTCTTAGAAATTTAGAAAAGCAAGTCCTTATTATTTAAGAAGCATCAGCATGACAATGACACTTGTTCATCAAGTTTTCTCGTGGACTTATTTTTATCTTGTTAATTGTCACACAAACCTTAAATTACTAGTCATTCTTCAGAAAATTACCCCTAACAGCATGTTACATGAGAATCAAATCACAGTCAGATCCTGGGGTAAAGAAAACAGTATTAAAAGGCTTATTAGGAATCTCTAATTGCACCATTGACTTCATATTGTTCTTTTGAAACAATTGGAGTAAATTAGGAATAATGAATCAGAAACTCGAACGTTATATTTTCCTTACCAAGTAATTCTTAAGAAGAAAGAAAAGACCTCTCAGGTTTGAATATCACTGAAATAGACTCTAGTTAATTTTATTTATGAATTGAACATAAAGTATAACTAGATTTTAAACACATAGATTTAGTATTACAATATTATGAGCTTATATAACAATTGAGGATCAAAAGTTCTGGATCTTTACAATGAAAAACATTAACATACCCTTAAATTTAAGAATCTTAAGTAAGATGATTTCCACTCTCCTAGTTCAACAAATATTTAAACTGCCCTCAGATTACCCCTTTTTAGAGAATTTTCTTTAATTTTTTGGGATGTAATTCAATGTAGTTAATTTCCCTTGCATATTTTGCAAGATCAAAACTGTGCTATGCTTTACATGTAGTATAATTTTTGCTTATACATTTAACATTGTATTATGGACAGTGCAGGGTTCTAAAACATATCTGGCAAATACGGGGAAATTATGATTTGGTTTCAAAGAGTAGTTCTCCATGTGCAGACACAATGCCAGGGCTGTTACTTTCAAGGAAAGAGTATGCATAAGCAACAACTTCTTTACTAGGAAATAATCTCGCCTCCATGAAGAATTGCTAGGGAAATCTTCTTCGTATGCTTCTCATTCAGAATTCAATAGATCTGTGCCCTCCTTGAAGAAAGTTGCTTTTAGACCAAATGGAATCTATGAGCCACATCCAGTTATTGTTTTTGCAAGACAACTTTTTCTTACAGTTGACTATTTGTATAATAGATTTTATAACAAAGAACAGTAAATTTAAATCTTAACTGAGTGAAATTTTCTCTCTCCATATATGAATTTCATTCTCAACAGCAGACTTTCTGTGTGTGTGTGTGTGTGTGGTATTGGGAATTAAACTTAGGGCCTTTGCCCAGTACTATATACCTAGCTCTTTTCTCATCTTTTATTTTGAGACACGGCTTTGTTAATGTGCTAAATTGCCCATGCTGGGTTTGAACTTGTTATCTTCCTGCCTCAGACTCATAGTTGGTTGGGATTGTAGGACATCAAGCCTGGTTCACATATGTTTTTAATTATTATGCTTATATTTTGAATTTCATTAATATAAATTTGTGGAAATTGATTTGCCCCTCATTAGAGACCTACATAGTGATCTCTTGATTTTACTATTTGGTCCTTCAGCTTAAAATATTTACTACCTAGCGTTTTGTAGAAATAGCATCTCATTTCTGTTTTAGAGCAGTAGGAAAATCTCTACTACAATATAACAAGTGGTTAAAAACAGCAGCATTATATTCAAATAAGGCTAAACTGCGTCCAGATGAAACATTACTTAGAAGCTGCTTTAGTTTGTTACAAAGTACTGAATTTTCACTTAAGCCCATAGAGCCCCAGAAAGTAACAGCAGAATAAAGCTTGACACATTTCTACCTTCCTTTTTTTTTTTTTTTTTTTTTTTTTTTTTTTT
>NW_022900930.1:14199677-14216092 GCF_012274545.1 Fukomys damarensis
TTTTTTTTTTTTTTTTTTTTTTTTTTTTTGATACTGGGGATCGAACTCCGGTCCTTGAGCTTGCAAAGCAGGCAGCAAAACCACTGAGCTAGATCCCCAGCCTAATTTCATTTTTTTAACCTGTCTCCTTTAATACCTTAAACTTTGTGTCTAATTCTTGCTCAGTTGTGTACTTAGGCATGTTAATCACTTAATGATTTTCTCTGTAAAAACTGGCTTATTAGGCCTAAAATTTGCCTATCTTATCCCTCTTTAAGCGCCAAGACACAATGATAAGAGTAATTAAAGTATTCTCAAGATTCGTGGGGACGTGAAACTACTAGCTTGCACAGTGTATCCTTTCAGATCATGTAGAGCAGAGTTTAGAAATCTCCAGTTACTGACCTAAATCTGTAATCACCCTGGCTTCCAACAGAGCCTCTGCAGACAGACCCCCCCCCACGATGAGATCATCCTCTACATGGGAGCAATTATGACAGGAACTAAGGGTTCCCTCCAAGGAACAGTCATCACAAATGAGAAGGGCTTCTCAGGAGCTGCCTTGAAGAAACAGGACTGAAATCGGCTCCTTCCTTATTAATGGGCCAGCCTGGTTTTCTCAGTTCTGTGATTTTACCTCTTCTCTTCAAGTGGAAGTCTCTTCCCAATTCTCTCTTCCTTGTCGATGGAAGGTTGTGCCCGTGTTCTCATATTCCTTGGCCTTCTTTTTATCTTTGTTATCTAAGTCAAAGCGCCTCATGTATGGTATCCCAGTCACTGCCGCTCATAAAAGTCTATGAGCTCAGGTAAGTCACTTGCACACCCTAGACTTCAATTCATCTATACTTCTGAGTCACTGTGAAAGTATAATATGGTGTATGACAACAGTATCTATTTCATGGGATTGTTACAAAGATTAACATAAAAGGATCTAAATATTATCTATTGAAGTGAAACAAAGGTTCAGATGTACAACCTAGATTTATATGGAAACTCAATTCCTGGCAATTGCCATGAACCTTTATGAGCATACAAGCAATAACATAATCAGGGAAGGCAAATCTATGAATTATAAGGAAGAGGTTGAAGAGTGAACCTTCCCTTTTCAGAGTGTTTTTGTTTATTTGTTGACTTATTTTTCCCTTGATTAAGATTTATGTTCAATAAGCCACTACGATCAGTTTGATTTTGTGATAAATCGCAAGTTTGGACAGCTATATAGGTACCAAGCAAGAATTCTGTTATGTGGTACCAATCCCCAGCCTGTCCTCCAGAATTTTGGACCTTATCCAATGTACTTCTCCTAGAACCTTGCTCTCTTCATGTCTATAGACCCAGAAGTACTAGATGAATTTGCCCACTAGAAACGAGCTACATATCCAGTTGTTCAGATGGAATGGATCAAAATCATTGCCAGAATCCATATTCCTTTCTCCTGTATCCCATGGCTGCAGCCTGGCTTTTTGTCCTATTGATTGGTCTGCATGTCAAAGCAAAGATGTTCTGTATAGTTTCATAGTTGACTGCACAGCAGAGGAAAGCCAAACCTTGATCTAAGAGCCAATGCCACGGACAATGACCTGTTATGATTATTTTCCATTGCTCCATACAATTTTATATGGAAAAAGTTCTGGTCAAAAACTTGGTAGGTAAAAATCCTGGATGTGTGGCAGGGAGAATACTCAACTGAGAAGTTGTGAATACTGGAAATGGGAATTTTTCTCTCTTCACAAAAGCCAAAAGGGAGTCTAAGTAAGTGATTTTCTCACTTTTTTAATGTCCAGTGGTCTTTCTTGAACCCCCAAGGAGCAATTTGAAAACAGTGTGTGCCTGTCACAGAACAAAACCAAGATACAATGACTGATAAAATGAAATGATTCAGATTATAAATGCTTAAACCTTATAATGATTCAGCACCTAGGAACTTTGAATCTCATTATGAACCACTGTTAAAGAAAGATTTCCATTTGTAATTGAGCAACTTTTTGCTTATGACAATAAAATGAACTAAAAAGCATGAATTATCAAATATTTCTCATGTGCATTCCCCAATGTCATACGGTACTGTATCTTCTTAAGTGTAAAGAAGATTGAAGATGTGGTTGATGTGCTTTATGGTGGCTGTATTTTCCCTAGATAAATTAATTGCTTTTTATGAATATTCCAGAAGTAAATGAGGAAACTTTTGCATATCTCATTAATGAGCCGTTTTTAGTAAGAACATGTTCCTAATTTTATGTATCCATAAACATGTCCTCTCATCATGTGAATCAAACATAATATATTTCCTGCCAGAATTTAGATTGGGTTCTGGAGTTTGAAAACCATAAATTAGCTAGGATTTCCAACATTTTAAAAGCATGAATTATAATAGTGCAATATCCATGATGTGTTGATGTAATGATAAATGTAGATTTCTTGCCTTAGTTCAGGAATTTCTGTGCTATTAGTCACCATCACTTTTGCACCCCATTGTTTGCAAATACTAAGTCATCTGAACATAGGAGAAATGCTATGTTTAGAATTAAGGATTTGTTTTAGACATTTGATGAAGTCTTTTCATTATGAACATTGTAATCACAGAAATAGGCTTTTTTTAAGGATTCGTTTTCTTTTCTTTTTACTTTCACATTTTACAGTGTTAACATCATGATTAGGAAAGATCAAAAAATTGTTTTATATCTGACATACAATCCTCCATCCATATACTCTTACTCAGAAAGAGTAACAACTGTAGGTATCAGTGAATTTAGAGGACGTATAAATCCTGGTTTTCACAATAACATTAATATGAATTCCATGATGAATATCACATGTATAATTTTGCTTTGCTCCATTCACTCATTCATTCATCCGAATGCTATTTACTGGATGGTTTCTTTCCTTACGAATGCTACAAGACATCAGTGCTACCAAAATATGGCAATCCAGCCCTCAGAAATTCAGTAGCTTCAACAATTAGAGGATGATTAGTATCACTGATGTGTACATATTAGAACATGAGAGCACGTAAAAGGACTGTAAAGTTTATGATTGGGATGGCTCCTCACAGGGGGCGATATATGAACAGATCCTCTAACAATAAGATCCAGAAGAAAAACTGAATGTGATTCCCTGAGCTGCATGTCCAGATGGCTGAATTTCAGGTTTCATATATGAAGTAGATAGAAATTAGAAGTTATAGAAACATTTTAAAACTTCAAAGTGTAAAAAGGATAGACTTCAAATGACTGTAAAGACATTTGATTTGTTTCATATTTTTAATATTCTTTTATAAAACCTGGATATTTTCTTAGGACTAAACATGTGTAAACTTCCCTCCTCTTTTAAAAACTAATTGACAATGTGAAATAGGAAGAAAAGGGCTAAAGGTGTATGGGAAGTGGAAGGAATAGGGGAAAGAAAATAAGGGAAAAGAAAAAAATATGAGAAAATGAAAAAATGGAAATAAAGTATTCATAAATAGGGAAGGGAGGAGGGGGTGAAGGGAGAGCAGGAGTATGGAGAAAAATGAGAACCAAGACCTGTCATGTAGAGGTACAGGATCCCAGTGATGAATGTAACTGTACTGTATACCTAAAATGTACCAATAAACTCAATGATGGAAAAATAAATAAATGAATGAATAAATAAATAAAATAAAGACTAATGGCATACAGACTTTAGGGATAATTCTTAGCTCACCATTTTAAGTGAGTAAAATGCGCTGGAAGCCAGATTGTTTCATTTTTCTTTTAAAGGCACTCAGTAAGATATAACACAGGAACATTTCTTAGTCTACTTTTTTTATTTTCAAGACAAGTTTTGAACATTCATCACAGTTATAAATGATGTTGAGATGTATATATTTTAGTGCAACTGGAATGGTTTTATTATTTGGTTGAACTTACTGTCTATGCCAAAAAAACTTACTGTATATTCAGATGATCAGGAAAAGCCTGCCAATTTGTTAGAGGTGGTCATCAGGCAGAAAATGTGTCTATTCCAAGTGACAGCTGTTCCTGTCTGCAGTGTGGAAAATCAACCATGAAAATACCCTGTAGACCAGCTTTCTCATTTCACTGTGTGATTAGGAGGCATTTGTGAATTTTCTTCATGAATGTATAACTTTTAGATGCCTCTCAGCAGATACAACTTTATATCACTATAAATTTAGATGTCTTCTGTCAATAAAATATATTTTTATTGCAATTTGTTATTTTCTGTTATTTTTATTTATTTTATTAATTTACTTTTGCTCAATAAGATTTTTACCTTACCTCACCTTTGTCTCCTTATCTTTCATTTCATAATTTTTCAAATTTTACCTTTTTCATTCTCTCATTTTTCACTTGTTTATGTTTACTAGTATGCTCCTTAACTGTAATTAATTGTTAGGCATTGATTTCTTGCTATTCCTATTGAAATATCTTCTATTCTTATGGAAATTGCTGTTTCATTTAGTAGACATTTACAGCGTGAGAATATTTGGTTTGTTTTTGTCTTTTATTATAAGTGCAGATCTCTTTTCTATGGGTAAGAGTGGCATATTATTGGTTTTTATGGTATATCGATATTCACTTTATCTCTGGCACTGTTATTGTTGCTAATTTTGTTGCTATTGCCAGAATGTCATAGTTGATGCTATTAACTTCATTTTCTTTAAGTGCCAATTTTTTAAATTGTTTTTTGTGTTGTTAACAATAGTGTTATCCATTCCCAGGGATCTGGATGCTGGACAATTACCCTGTATTTTCCCCTCCAAAAACAATGAAGGTATTTTGACTTCGGTAAAGAGAACAAGGCCTATATTTAGCCAGACCCAGAAGATATCAATAAAAAACGGATAATTACTAAAGAGGTTTCTATAATAGTAGCAAAAAAGTCTTTCTACTATAATTGACCTGCGAGCCAAAGTTTGTGTGTGTATAAGAAGAAATAATAAGAAGAAATCAGCAACAGCAACAGCAACAACAGTAAAATAAAAAGACAAGGCAGTAAAATGCCTCTCCAAACTCCCAACTCAACCCAAACTGATCTATGGGGCGTCGACAGAAAAAACTCAAAATCCTCATAGGAATTATTTGAAATCAAACCAGAGAAAAAAGTAGTAAATAATGTGATTCACAAACCTGAAGAAATCTTGAACAGATAATGAACTTGATAAAAAAAATGATCCGAGCATTTATAGATGACACAAATAAAATTTAGATCAACACGGACAAGGGGAAAAAATGAGAACCAAGACCTGTCATGTAAAGGTACAAGATCCCAATAATGAATGCAATTGTACTGTATACCTAAAATGTACCAATAAGCTCAATAAGGAAAAGAATAAAAGCTAGCTAAACATGTTGGGAAAAAAAGTTAAGTCAGGTGTCTGAAATGATATAAAGCATGAGTGCACAGTTTAGTAAAGAATTAGAGTCCATGAAAAGGTACTGAACAGAAACAAGATCACAAATTCTATCAAAAGGATGGGACCCAACATTCCCAGTGTGAGAACAGAGAGTCAGAACTAGAAGACAGGGATAATGTCAGGAACCAGGTCCTCGGAGATACCATAAAAGCAGTAAGGGTACATGAAAAATGGTTTCAAGGCAGCTCTATGATTCAAAGAAGAGTAAGCTAAGATTAATTGAAGAAAGTGAAAAAATCAAAAGCTGGAAGAAATGGAATAGCAAAGCTATTTACAGAAATAATAGCAAAAACCTTGTCAAATATGGGGAAATAATTTCACATCCAGTTAAGTGAGACACATAGAACCTCAATTGACCACAATCAGAAAAGAAATTCTCCATGATACAACAATGTCGAAATCTGAGAACTCCAATACAAGGAAAGAATCTTGAAAGCTCTTAGGGAAAAGCAAAAAACATCACTTAGAATTATAGCAGAGTTCTCAACAGGAACATTAGATGCCAGGTGAGATGGGGAGAAGTATTTTAAGTCCTAAAAGAAACAATTTCCAAGCCAGACTGATATACCCCAGGAGACTATCTTTCAAAATTGATAAAGACATCAGGTCAGTCCATGATAAAGACCACGATAAGATATTTGTGACCATAAAATTTCTGCTCCAGAAAGTTCTCAAGGACATCCTAGAAAGAGGCAATTAAAGCCAACAACACCAAAAAGTCTAATAAAGCAAATACACAGCAAGATGCAAAGGTAAGCAGAAGGGGAATAAGAAGAAATCAGCAGCAGCAACAACAACAAAAATAAAATGATGGGAATAATTCAGTACTCTTCAGTAATAATGTCCATGAGAATGGGCTCCCCAATCAAACATCACAGATGGGAAAAATGGATCAATAAACAAAACATGGTGGTGTGCTTCATACAAGAAACATATTTAGTCCAAAAACAAAGTGGCTAAAAATTAAAGGATAAAAAATAATATTCTATGCAACAGGAATTGGCAAATAAGCAGGAATAGCTATCCTGTTTTCACAGAAAGTGAAAGTCAAGCCAAACCTGAATGTTAAGTGAAATAAATCAGGCCTATCAGTTCCTTATCACATATTCCCTTTTATATGAGAAACTCAAAATACAAAGAAAGAGCAAACTAAAAGATACATGATAGGAAGTAAGGAGAGAGGTCTTTTGCAAATGGGATCAAAAACAAGATATGAGAAGAAAGGAGCTAAAGGTGTAGGGAAGGTGGGATGGGTAGGGGAAGAGTAAAAAGGGATAAGAAAAAAATGTGAGAGAATGAAAAGATGAAAATAAAGTGTTTGTAGATGGAGAGGGGAGGAGGGGGTGAAGGGAGGGCAAAGGTAAGGGGAAAAAAATGAGAATCAAGACTTGTCATGTAGAGGTACAAGACCCCAACAATGAATGTAACTGTACTGTATCCCTAAAATGTACCAATAAACTCAATTAAAACTGAAAAAAAACCAAGATATTAAAGGAGAGGAGAAGAGGATGAAAAAAAGAATTAAAATATATTATGTACACGTACCAACTCCCCATGAGGTCTGCAACTATTGGGTATTGCAAATGTATCAAGGATTAACAATATGAAAAAGATTCAAATTACTGAAGTCAGAAATGAAATTAGAGACCCTACTATTAATTCCACAGAAAACAAAAAGGGATTTTAGCAGAGTACTACAAACAGCTGTACAGCAAAATGGATGAAATAGACATTCCTAAAAACCCAAACCCATGGTGTTCATGTGAAGATGGATTATAGTAACAGTAGACAGTAGGACGTTTCCAGTAGACTTGGGTCTGTTTGGTGTATATCTCACTCCTCAGACTGAAAAATGTATCAAATGATCTGGAAATATCTCATGATATGGTCATTTTTCTGCAACATTTCCATGTGTTTTTACTATCAAAAACAATTTTGTTTTTAGCCCAAAAAGATTGTACTTTATGAAATATTTTCTAAGCCCCCTGACCCATAAAATAAGACTACTTAGGTTTCCTCCTCTGCATTCTAAGCAAAGTTCAATGACTTCTCAATATGACTTTTCTCCAAATGTTAGATGGTGAAACCTAGGCTGAATCTGTATAAAAATATATACATTCTTAATTAATATATATTGTATATCATATATAATGTATATTTCAGAAAGAAACAAATACCAAAAAGAATGTCTTTTCACATAAGGATTTTATTATATGAACTTCCTAAAAATTGAGATGCTGAAAGGTTTTATTTGAAACCCAATATAAATAATCTTTTCTGAAAAATCTTTATTGTACCCCACTATCTATTGACTTTTCTCTTTTTCCCTCCTTCCTCGCTCATTTCTCAGGAAGACAATGAAAAAGGAAAACAAAAACAAAAAACAAAACATGACACAACTGCAATTTCCACTTACATTATTTTGTAGAGATAAATTTTATGTTGTTTCATTCATTTGATGAGAACAATTGACAATCTTTCTGATTTAATCTATAATTACTTTGGTTATTGATTTCCCTTTAATTTAAAATCAAAGCATTTTCAGATTGCATGGTTCATTCTCATTATTGAGCATTGTATTTTGTGAACATTGAATGAGCAATCACTGGTGGACAGTAGGCATTTGGAACTCCTGACTGTCCATTTGCATGATAGAATAGACACAGAATCATTACAATACTAAAATAATTTCTTCATCATGGAGGTGCAGCAATGCAACATTGGGTGTATACTGCAAATGTCTTTGTCATTTTAATGTCGTATTTTTTTCAGTTTTTCTTTAATTTATTTTTTTATTTTTTTTCAGCTTTAATTGAGTTTATTGGTACATTTTAGGGTTACAGTACAGTTACATTCATTGTTGGGATCTTGTACCTCTACATGACAAGTCTTGATTCTCATTTTTTCCCCTTACCCCTGCCCTCAATTCACCCCTCCTCCTTAATGTCGTTTTTTAATTTGCATGAAATTAAATTAAATTAATTTGCAGACTTACGCATTTTCGACAAAAATTGCACACATATAGATACATAGAGTTTATTCATTTTAGATAAAAAACATAGCTGCCATTTTTAAATATTTCTTTAACTTTTTTGCAAATGGTCTTTAAAATTACAGTTTTTGCATGTATCACATAGTAACCCAACTAGATCAATCTTACTTCAAATTAGGAATATCAAAAGTAGAAAACAGTTGGACATAAATATTTTCTAAATGTGAATTAAGATTTTGATTAGAATTAACACAAAATAAAAACGTAAAGATCATTGAAATAGGATAAGGCCCATTGATTTTATTTTCAATTGTTTATCTTTGGTACAACGAACAATTAGGATCTAAATTTAAGTAGTTGACTGACTATCCAGTCTCACTGTTAACAAAACGACTTTTTATTTTACTTAAAGGAAGCTACTAAACAATATTTTCATATTTATTTAGTTGTATCAAATCAGGAAAGGAAGGACAAAAAATGCGGCAGTGCAGTTCTTCAAGCAAGTGAGATGTAGTTAATGGGGTAGCTGGGAGTCCATGTTTTGTGTGGTCATTGACGATAGGTTTACCTGCAAAGGAAACTTAGTCATTTCTGAAAACTGGACGATCATTATAACACAGGTGGTATTGACCTCTGGGTTGCTGGTAATAGATATCGGTGCTCTGTTTCTATTGTTCTCCCCTATTTTAAGTATTCGAGTATTTACAACTATGCATCTCCCATAAAAACTGTGCCAAAACAGTAGTAAATGAAGCAAGCTGAATTCAAGAAAAATTTAAAAAAAGCTTTGCCTGTGTATGTTTTTAAGGTATAAGGTAATATGTTTCAAATTTCTCTTTATAATTCTCTTGGATATTTTCAAAGTTGAGTATTATAGCCTTTAAAGATGATTGTTTTTATATTAATCCCTATAGTTGATCATTAAGATTTATCATACTGCACTCTGGGAGCGTCGTAACAAGTAAGAAACTTGAAGATAACCGATTTTAAAAGAATGATTTACTCCACCCCCTACAATGCATATTCATATTGAGCCTATAAATAAAATATTTTAAAATGATAAGGGTTCCATGGATTTTTTCCACAGAGAGACAAAATTGGTTTTGGGGAATATATTTTGTGATAATGCTAATTGATTTTACAGCTAACTCACTCTAACAGACCCACAATCAAGTGAAAAAACAGCTCAGAAGAGCATTTAACATAATGTGAGTCACACGGAGGTCATGTATTTTATAAAGGCCAGAACTCAGAAGAAATGTGGCCTCTTGGTAAAATGTGATCACATTATTAATTAAGTATTTACTTTTAGAAAAAGGTCATAAATCTCATCACTAGAATTTCATTGCTTGATTTATTTTTGGTAGAAAAGGGCTTCTATAATAAAAATAATTTGTAGGTGCTGGGTTATATACCAGTCAGACATAAATCAGTAGTTTATCACAAGCAATCAGAAAACAAAATCAGCAGGAATCATCATCTGTGCTAAAGCAGAGTGTGTCTCAGCCCAACAGATAAAGTATCATGTGGAAGGGGTTAAAACAATGATACCAACTAATAACTAGGAATTCAACTGTCAAAAATCTCTGTGAACATTTATACTTACTCTTTATTTCTTCAGCTATAAAAATCTTTTTACATATTTGAAATTAAGCACCATTTTCCTATGCCTTGCTCTGGTCTCATAGTCATCCTGGTAGTCAATTGATTGAACTGGCAAGTTCACTACTGAAGAATAAAACAAATTCTATTAAAGAAAGCCTTTGTTACTTGAAAACATAAAATATTTTTATGGCTAACATGTTTATCATAATGGGTAAGAGTTACCTTTGTGCTATTGCATTGCTTATTTTCTTCATAGACCTTTACGTACTTTGACATCTTTATCTTCTTTACTTATTTTTTCATGATTTATCCTCCACATCTCCCTACCTGCCAGAATTTCAATAAGATGTACCTTAAATAGCACCTGAGAGATGAAGGCACTCAATACTTCGTATTAAACAAGAAAGTAGATGAATTCATTAAAATCTAAAGAAACCATAATAGAAATTAATTGCTCAGACTCTTTCTAAAATACATCCTTCTTGTCTATAAAACTAAGATTGAATAAATGTAATCTAAAATATAAATGAGACTATAATTTAAAAGCAATGTTATTTAATGCAGTGCAAAATAGATAATATACATTTAATCTGATATTTCATTTACTTCTGTGTTTGAGCATAGTAAATTATCAAGCAAAGTGATTATGCAGAGTTTAGATAATTTGTATAACAGATAATTTCATTATGCATTTTGAATAGCATAATGGACCATAATTTATCAAAGTCTTGACAGTTTGCCACCTCTATTGCTTATTTTTCTGATTTCAATACTTTATATGTTATGCTTTCTTGTTAGTAAGATAAAATCTTGTATAGTATGGAAAAATTTTAAACTATAGAGGATATTAAAGCAACTTTGGTTAAAAATATTGGTCATTTAAGCCCTCTATTTTACAATTCCAGAAAGTGAGACTCAGTGTGGAGCTCAAAGGCCTTAAGATCATTTCACTGCTAACACACAATACGTTTGCCACAATTACTGAGCACACTGAACCCTATGACATGGCAAATATGCATGCCAATCTTTTATGTATAGTCCTAGAAACATTCTCAAACAGAACAGAAATATTCCATTTGGAGAGCCTCTCCTCAATGGGGTCAGGAGAGCATGAAGCATAAACCCTTTGCAGCCAGTAGAATACATTTCTCACTTAGTTTAGTTATGTGTATTTTATTCAATATACAAAACAATAGAGGAATTAAGATTTCATTTTTTGGTAATTTGCCAATGCTCTTTTAAGAATATCAAATCCATTTAAATTATAGGAATTTTATTCTTTCAAAAAGGATAATAAATCATAGTAAACATAAATAATTTTTAGTGTTTAAAAGATGAAATGTAAAATGCTATTGTTTTATTATTTTACTTGGAAACTTCAACTATCATTGAATGAATTTACTGTTTTTCTGGTACTATTTGCTTTAAGGTTATAATTTATTGAATTTATCTTTCAAAATTGTGGCTAATTTTTAAATACTATTGACTAAGCTATAAATTCAAGATGGATCTGTAAAATCTATTTGGCAATTTGAATAACTCAGTGAAACTAAGTACTATATTTTCTTCAACTATGTCTTTCTTTTACTCTACAAGTCCTTAAGTAGTTGTGAAAGACATTGGGTAACATTTCCCATGATGTCCCAAAGCTCTTAATTGTATTGGCCAAACCATTCAGAATGTCCCAGCAAGTTGTAAGCATAGGGAAAGTACAAAGTTCTTAAAATTCTCTAAATTCAAGTGGTATTGATTATGAAGACTTTTTGTCTATAAGACTTGAAAAGCTGACACTTCCCTCTATAATAACCTGAACTCATTAGCTACACTTCTATATCAATATAAGTTGAATAGAAAAACTATATATATATATTTTTAAAATGAACGGCTAGTTCAAAAACCCTTTGCTTCCATTCTATTTATGCTCGACGTTTACACACCCTGGGTAATTTATTGAATACTTTAATAATTTTCATTTATGAACCATTTCAGGTTCTTAGGCGCTGCCACCCAGTAGGTAATCTCTTAAAATCATATTACCTATAATTATTAGCAGTTAATAGATAAGAATAATTTAATAATTTTAATAGTTAATTTTATTAAGGTCATAATTAAGGCTAATTTTATTTATGAACTAAGGGCTTCACTTCTTAATCATGAATAGATATTCCCTGGATTAAACATAAATGTTTATATTTTATGAATAAGTAGAGTATTTTTCTCAAGTGTGGCAATGACATAGTTTGTAGCATTTTTCCTTTAATCTTTAGCATCTGAGAAACCTTAATGTACTTTTGATCTAATATTTAATTTTAGCTCACAAAATATATAAAACATTGTTTTTGAACCAAACCAATCTCTTCATTTTACATAGAAAATTGATATTTACCACTAAAATAAACTTAGTGGATTGGAAAAAAGTTTGTATTTATAAGTTGCAATAAAATCTTGTTCTTTCAGCCACTCCTCCTTATAATATAGTTGGTATTTTTAAATGATGAAAAATCAGGAAATAACTTTATATTTTCAGTAATTACAAGTGATTCTTTTTTTGAATTAAGATGATTTTCTGAAGTAGCTAAAACTATTTAAAGGTACAGGATCCCAATGACACATGTAACTATACTGTATACTTAAAAACTACCAATAAACTCAATGAAAAAAATTAAAAATACACACACAAAAAAACAATCAGTATTGACTATTGTAATATCAGAATTTATTTATTTCCATAAAACTTGCTTCTGTGGCAAGTAATATTTCTCATTGAGAGGAAAACAAAAATGTCAAAAACAATCTTCTCTTTAAAATTTGTAATGTGATACAAAATGAGAGACAGTTTTTGCCTAGTAATTCACAGAAGCCATGGGAACATATGAGGCTTACACCGACGCTTGCTGTTTTTTGTAGCAATTCTTTTAATGATATGTCGATGATCTTAAAATAGTAATGTTACATTGCATTGGATGTATAGAGTTATCTGAGCTAATGTCCATCCCAAACTTCGTATTCTACTTCCCTCTATGGAATTATCAGAGCACATAAAATTGTCATAATAGAGGTACTAAGAGAACCTCTTCCTTGTAACATTAGTGCACTACTAATATCTGAGAATTCCTGAGTCATAAGAGTCTCTCTCTCTTTTATTTTCTCATGAAGTGATTCTTGGTGACCTCTTGGGTGGATGACGGTCTCTGGATGATCAAGGCATAATGAGAAGAATGGAGCTTTTAACTTCATATCCTGTTCCATGTAGAAGGGAGAGTAGGAAATAGAGTTAACGATTGATTCTGTATTTTCCATAAAAATCCGTAAAGGATGAGGTATAGAGAGCTTCCAGGTTAGGGAAGGGATACTGTGAAGGTTCCCACTCAAACCTCCTGCATTCTGTGTCTCTCTTAACCTTTCCTTGTATGTCTCTTCATCTCAACATTCATTTCAACCTGCAAATATTCCTTTGTAATGTGTAAGGGAAATTTAATTTTGCTTTCTCTTTTGAAACTTGTCCTAGTAAATTTTCAAACCTAAGGAAGGAGTCAGTCCTATAAGCCTAAGTCTTTCTAAGAAAAGATTTGTACTAATGCCAGTTAATGTCAAACTGACCCGAATTTCAGAGCACCCAACTGGTATCTGGGGATTTGTTAGTGGGAGGGAAAAAATAGCTCACAGAAATGCTGGGAGTGATTTTTCTCCTTCACTTCACTCAAAAAGAAAAGAAAGGTTACCAAAAATAAGACAATAGAATTGTGGGACAGTAATCTGAAGTTTTCCTGGAAATCAGAATGCAAATATTTGAGGCATATTTACTGGAACTATTAAAACATTTTGTTAGAGCATAAGTAAATTTATAGAATATGTATGATCCCTAAACCAAAAACATTTATTTGTGTTCTACTTAGAATTAACATTTGAAAATCTTGCTGCTTAATGTAAACTGTTCTATTTTTGATTTAAATATCTCGACTAGTATATACAGAGATCTGATCAACAACAAGAAAAAAAGTACCCTTGAAAGCATTGCTTCCAATGAATACGTCTATTCTTAGAACTATTGAGAAAAAAAAAATGTCAGTCTTAAATTATGGATAATATTGGATTGGATATATGACTAAAAGGTAGTAAAATCCACACCTTTCATCTCCAAAATTATGCTGGCTATCTTGTATCCACAAGGAAATGAAGAAATACATCAAATATGTAAATCCTATTAACATAGGCTTCTGCTTACTATTTTACATGTATTTTTCAATGTAATTTGGTATAATGTGTGGAAGAATGATTGTTGACACACATAACACTTTGTTTTGTCTCCTCCCAAAATTCAAATAAAAAAGATTCCAGAATGGATAACCAATTGCTTAATCGTTTGGTAAAACGTAGCTATCAATGCTGTTAAATAACACTACATTTTTTGTATTATTTGTCATATTTAAAAGAGGAAGAATATGTCGCATCTTCATAAGAAAAACATCTTTATCCAATACATATGTTGGATAATTGCTGTTGTAATGATAGACAATTTTTAACCCGATCTTTTACAGTGAGCTACAACCCCAACACTTTGTGTGTGTGTGTGTGTGTTTGTGTGTGTGTGTGTGTGTGTGTGTGTGTGTGTGAGACAAGGTCACAAAAAACAGTTCCTAGGTTGCCCAGACTAGGCTTGAACTTGCCATCCTCCTGCTGCAGTTTCCCAGAGTGCTAGGGTTTCAGGCATGTGGCGCCATGCCCTGCTAAGTATAAATATATATTAAACTGAATTTTATGAAAACTCACATCTTAATAGGATTGATATTTAAAACACACATTTGGAAAGGTCTCTATTCACTGGTAATACTCAGATCACTTTGAATGATTTTATTCTCAATAAAATAAATTAAATGATAGTATATGAATTTTGATCCTCTTGTTTTGACTATTACATTTAATCATGGTTACACAGTAGCACCAAAATTAGGACAAGATACAAGAATTACAGGAGAGATATTAAATGAAGGAGCTCATTGCATGCTTTAAAATGTTTCATTTTTGAGTTCAATAAAAGTTTCCAACTGCCAAAATTTTACTGTAGTTTCACCCCAAACTAAACAAAAGATACAATAGACTGAGTTTTGAATAGATATGTTATCTACAGTTTATAGACAGACAGTCCATTTATATAGAAAAAGATCAATTTTACATAAAGCAAGATAGAGTACAAAAGCACAGCTTTTGTAATTTTGGTAATATTGCAATTTTACAAACATATTGCATAGTATGTGTAAGAAAATAGTTCCATTTTTTCACGTATCATATATACAAGAAAACATTTACATGAAAGTTACAAAACAAAATAAATGAATTGTGGACCTGATTTAAATAACCGTGTAAGTAGGTAATTGTTCAACCTCCAAATCACATATTTCCACAGCGAATATCCTTATACATCTTTAACCCTGTTTGGCTTTTATTTATAAATATTCAAACAAATGAGATAGTAAGACTGAAGAAAAAGAAAAATATAATTTATTATACTTCATTCATTTAACATCTTTCATTAACTTTTGCAAAGAGTGGAGCTGCATCAATTATCACTTAAAAAAATAGCCCTCTGGTTCTAAAAGTATTTCAAATTAATTATATTCTTCAAAGAATTTGTAGCAAGCAATGAAAGTGTAAACTCAGCTGAGTTAATCCATCCTGAGCCTGTTTGGGGATAGAGTCTTTATACACTGGTTTTATGAACACTGAGGAATTCCCTCTGCATGTATAAAAGATAAGTGGGCTACAGTAACAAAGTCTTCCTTCTATGGCGAAATCATGAACATAATGGCTACAGCTCAGAATCCTTCCAGGAGTATGTTTACTACTTCATGTTATAATTATAAGCCTCTCTATGTATTTTAATAAATTAGTGGAAGCAGCAATATTGTAGAGCTGAATATAATAGAAATCCCAGTCTTTGGTCTTTGATATTTAAACAACTATGAACTGTAGTTTAAAATAATTGAAATAACTATCTAATTTAAACTTGTTTAAAAGAAATATAAATACAATCTTATTTTACTCTGTTAATGATCTTTTTGCAGCATTCATAGCTATAGCATATACTAGTGCACACAGCAAGTAAATTGTCCAAGTATCTTTAAATATGGTCACATGAGCAATTCTAATTAGACCAAATCTACTGGAAGAAAAGATGACAAGACTTTATTTCATATAAAACTCAAATGTAAGTTTGGATTTGATAGTTTTATAGGGAATTTGCCCACTAGACACCTTCTGATAATTTAATAATTTACTATTACGTTATGAACAGCATCTTCTATAAATTAAAATCCTTATATGCTTCACGCTCCAAACTACTGCTACCTCAAACAGAGATATCTGGTTTATAATGATATAATTCGCCATGATCTTTTTTTTTTTTTTTTTTCCCCCAAATTTGATTTTTGTAAGGGGCCCCTG
>NW_022900930.1:14216114-14224660 GCF_012274545.1 Fukomys damarensis
AATTCGCCATGATTTTTTTTTTTTTTTTTTTTTTTTGCCCCAAATATGATGTTGGTAAAAGGAGACTCTGTCCAGGTGAGTCCTTAAGGTGGTAGAGTATGTAGAATTTTTCAATGACATAACATTATTAGAAATTCAGCAGTTGTCCTCAGTGATCTAAATAACTTTTCTCCAAGAAGACCAATATTTTTTAGCAGGAGGAAGATAAAAATAATAGAAAAGTCAAAGGAATTCTTGTATTTGATAAATATGCTATTAATTTCCTAAATATTTTGAATAAGATCCAAATACATTCTTTCTCTTCTTAACATCAAACATAATACTGAAGCGTGTCAATCATGCATGAAATCCCCAAAGTTATGTTAATATTTAAATATAGCAAAAGAGGGAGAAGAGAAAAAGGAATAAAGTAGGATATTGGAAAGATTTGTATTATTACATTTATAAGTAACTTTGTAAAGTACTGAAGATAACGCTAAATATTAGTTCAGACAGGGCTACTGAGTTATATATGTGTGAATTTTGATTAAGTGGATTAGTTAAGTTTAGAAAACTTCTAGTTTGATATATTCTTCACATGAATAAGTTAATGGAAAAGACAAATGTATTCCTTAAAGAAATTGACATGAATAAGGCTAATACTGAAATTGAAATTTCTGGATCCATTTCCAGAGATTGTAGATTCTGTATTGTACATTTTCCAGGATGTAATAAAATTTGAAGTGTAAAATTGGCTAAAATTTGGACATGATTATCTCCTAGACTATGAAACTTATGGCTCATAATAAAATAAGAAAATAATAGAACTACTAAGTATCCTGAATATAAGAATATAAATATCCTATAAAAATGAACCAGGAATATTGAAATTTTAAAAATTTTTCTGAAATGTTTATTGAAATATTGTAAAAGAGAAAAGAATATGTCCCTTTAACAGCCCTCTTTTCAACACCTCTCCCAAACTGATCTCAAATACCTCTCTCTATCCATTTCTGGCAAATAATTTAAATGTCAGGAACACTAACAACTTCCTTCTTTCTTTCTGCTGAACAGAGTACAAAATGAAGGTGTGAGAAACAGGATAGATGAGTAGGGTCCATACAGTACACATTAAATGAATCATTTTTGTAAGTGTAATTTAGGGAACATGAAAATTTCCATTCTTTCTGTAAAGTGTATTAATTATACTTATATATCTTAGAGTGGAAAAAGTGCTTCTAGGTAAATAGATAATGAATCTTTTTGAGTGGATTGCAATTCAAGGGTCTATAAATCATGAAAGAACCAATCTTGTGTTTAATAATGAAGTCAAGGGCTTCTAGAATCAGTCTCCTTAGACGTCAGCAGATCCCAGAATTTGCGATGGGATCTACACTTCATTCTGAGGAATCTAAAATAGTTGGCCAAACAATCTAACCAATAATTTAGTGATCGATGGGGGAAATCTCTGTATCACGCTTGTATTATTAAATTAAGCAGATATTTTTATAACATTTGGACATACTAGTCTACATCTTCAAGCTTCTATGCTGCTTCTGAATTTTCTTTACAGCTTTGAGATTGTGAATTGAAAATGTATCACTGGCATTGGTTTTTCCCTTTACTCTTTTCATCTTTTCCCAACTTCTGATAAAAAAAAAAAATCAAGTCTCCAACTCTCCCTTCTACAATCTATAGTTTCAGTTCTTGGAATCAAAACATGTTAGAGCTGGAAGGAACCTCAGGAGGACATTTGATTCAACCTTTTCTTTTTCTTTCTTTCTTTCTTTTTTTTTTTTTTTTTGTACAGGTGAGTAAACCAAAGAGAGGACAATTTCAGATTGCCAAGTCAACTCAATTGATGAGTAAAACAACAAAAAAGTGGTGTTACAATTCCATGGAATGGTTCATTTTTAAGAAACTTTATAGTTGCTTTAATTTAGGATTTATAGCACTTGGCTATGTCTCACACTAATGCAAAGTGTTTTTCTTAACATAATGTAGCAATTAGCACCCACATTTTCTCAAAATCTCTTGTATTATACTTTGTGTGTCTGCAAAGATGAATGTGTGAAGTTCTCTTTTTAAATTCTAATATTTGAATATGAATAAATTAAACTCCATATTACGATGTAAGATTTTAAGCAGTTATGAGTCTGAACTTTTCTCCCAAATTTATTCAAAGATTTATATCATACTCTCAAAACACATGTCAAGCTATTTTAAAAATAATGAAATTGAAGGAGCTTTAAAACCCTTCTGCTGAATTCAGAATTCATCCAGAGAAATGGAACTTTTCCATTTTGAAAAAATTCTGGATAATGGTTCAATATGCTGCTTATATTACATAATTATCCACTTGCATTAGCCAAACTACTTCAACAAAGTCCAATCTCCCACTTTACTCTGAGCTGTGGAGACCTGAACTTCAAAATTCTGGTGGCCAGCAATATCCAAAATGAAACTGCTACACACCTGTTATTAGAGTGCATATGGGTAAAAATACTGTTTGACAAGTGAAAATTAAGGACTTACCTTGGGGTAATCAAGTCATCTTCCCATAATAGGAAATACTTCAAATGTATTTACATTTTTAGATTTTGTAGGCTTCAATAATTCAAATTGAGGAGTGTTGTCGTAAACCAATCTACAACATTTTGGAGTTATTTATTTGGAGCTAATTTACACAAATAAGTAGTAGGGAATGGAAGGAGCTGTGATCTCCTTCAGGAGAGCTGAATAGTTTAGTAAACGTGACTGTTAGAAGTTGAAGAGGAATATGACAAAATTCCTTGCAGAATTAACCTAATGGAGTAGAGAGGCTTTCAAAATATGTACTAACATTTGTCTTTTTTACGTTTTAGTCAAGAATTTTTAATTCTAACCTCCTTGAATCTTAACTTTCAATGTAAAGTAATAGACAACAAATTTGAAGATGATAGGCCAATGGAAAGTGACTCCTTTCTCAGCATTAATAATATACATAATTAATATACATAAATTAGTATTTATTGAGAGAATTTGAATTTTATCAGTCAAGATCAAATATAAAGTGAATGGAACAAACAAAATCTATACTATTAAAATCTAAGTGTAAAGGATGGCATGTGAACATTTAAGGAAGGGATCTCCGGATTCCATACCGTCATTTATGCTCCTCTTAATTCTACCTTACATTGCAATACATTGATGTTTTGTGAAAAGCAAATATGTCACATGCAATAGCCGAGTGAATACGATGTAAGGCCATCCAGATCTGACAAATGACAATATTATGGCATTGTGTTAATTATGTAAAGGTCATATTGCTGAGTGCTTTCAAAATTACCTAATGTACAAAATTCTAGACTTGGTAGACAAAGAGTAACAACACATTTTGAATTTAAAGAAACAAATAAAACTCAAGGAGGGATTGTATCTTATTTTGTTCTGTTTTTTGTTAAAAATTCATATTGACTTTGATTTTTAGTAAAGCAAACATTACACAATGTTTCAAAATTTTAAAATTCAGGGATAAAAGTTTACATCCAAAAAGATGAATGGAAATTGTGCTTTCGAACTGTAGAATTAGTTTTCTTACAGGGTTAACCATTTCATCTCACTGTTGGATACAGGAAACTTCATCTATGTAATGTATTTCTGTGCAGTTCATATCCAGGTTCTGCAGAAATCTAAAACTGTGTGCTTCACTTCATGTAGCAAAGGCACCTATGTTAATTCTCCCTCTTGAGCAAAAGTTATGATCCAGTCTTCCTGCTGAAGGTGACCTTTCCATTGCTGGGTCACTCACACAGTAGATGTTAGCAGTTCAGTAAAACCTAAGAGAAGGTGGAGGCAAATTCCTGCTTGTACTGGAACAAAGTTGCTCTGTGGACCGTTTGAAGAAATTGGACTGATCACAAGGGAAACTGAGCAGAACTGTGAAGCAGACGAACAGGAACAAAAGGCTTTTCTGGTGTGAGGAGAAATCAGTCACTTCAGCTCCACAAGCAGATGGTGCTACTGGACTGACAAGTGGAGCCCACTCCCGCCGGAGAAAGGTAGAGTTTGCCACTGGGGCACACGCAGAGTTCGTACACTGTCTGTCGAGAATTCGAGGAGCTTGATGAAGAAGACGAAAAGGAGCCGGTGGGTAGATTTCCCAGCCGGATTGTATCTGCATTTAGAAATATCTAGGGGGGAAAAGAAATTGCATTTTAATTCATTTCAGCATTCTGCATCCCTCAGAGCTTTGCAACATGATCTGGTAAGAGACACTACGCTAAAAACAATTCTATTGGTTTAACTTCCATGCTTTGTTGAACAAACAAATTATATTCCTATGTTATAGTTCAGAAATGGTACAGCTGTCTTTTCCTTTGAGAGCTAGCGTGTTCTGACAGAAAGCGCTCAATCTGAAAAGTAATATTATACAATCTGCTTAAGGGGCCAACCCAGTTATTCAGATACTGCAGAAAATTAATGATAGTCTCTCAATTTAAATTCTTAAGCATGTCTAAAGCATGTACAAAGATATGAAAATGTCAGTGACGGTGACATTTCTGAAGAGTTAAGCAATTAATCAAAAAATACTTTTGCCCTGTGTTTTAAAAACTCAGAAAAACACGTTGACTCATAGTCTTGAGGTTACATTAAGAAGCTGATCAGTATAATTCATAACAGATAATCCTCGCATATAATCAGAGTTTTAAATGTATTACCTGTATTCAGTAGTGACTTTGCTAAATCTTTTAAAGTGGGAAATCACTGATCATGGACTCCTTGCTTTCAGAGATAATGATCATATGTTTTGTGACATGCTTGGGGAAATTGCCAAAAGAAAAACTGGATCACGAACTTGAATGAGCAAAGAAAACAAATTTGCCCGCCTATTTCTTAATTTTATTAAGAAATAAGGTTGATGTCTGCCTAAAGGCTAGGGGAGGGGCTGCCTTTGGTACAGGGCCACAGAACAGTGCATAGAATTATGACAGTGTTTGCTGTGTGACGGAAGGCTCTTCTTTCCCCTTGGAAATGTCTCTCTTATGTGGGGTTCGAATACAATCACCATCAAAACCACGTTCATCTGCTTTCTCTTTTAAGAATCTTCCCTAATGTTCCAAGAGAGAGGGACTCTTCTTATTTCGCTCTCCTATAACAATTAAATATTGTTTTCCATCATGTTGTCAATCTCTGGATGTTATTTTATAATAAAATGTATATCTTATTCTCTCTACTAAATGGCACCTTTCTTATAGAAAGAAAAATATGCTGAATTCTTTGGTAACTTTACAAGTTGTGTGATCCTCTGTACATACTTTTATATAACACAAATAATTGTTCAATAAATGAACAAATTATGAAATATCCGAGTAAGTCATACCAAGTTTATTCTAAGTGAAGAAGGCATGATTCAAAATTTCTTTGTAGGTATCCAGTATCAATATATATTATTGCACAGTACCTCCTTGTTCAAGGAGTGGAAAATCAAAGGCATTGAAATTATTTCTGCTCTAAGTTTTAATGAAAACGTTTTTTTAATATGAAAGAGAAGTGCACAAAATTGAGCAAATGCTATGCACTTTCTTGGATAGAATGCTGGGCCTCATTTCTTCTGGCTCCATGTTTCCTTGCGGGGGGAATACGATGACTGAAGCACCGTTGCTACGCTACGGCTTCTTTCTCCACAGAAGAGGAACGATGGCTGCCATGACGCATTGACTTGGAAAAGGTGGGCTTTCTGTGAGCGCTTTGCCACACTTCTGATTTTTTTTTATGCTTGGAAAGAGAAAATATTTTTCATCTTCAAAAAGCTTTAAAGGGTAAACTTCCCGTCTGTATGATTTTGGTCTGAAAATTTGGAAGTGAGTTTTAAGAAATTTAAAGAGCAGCGAGTGAGCCCAAAAATCCTTAAGATATAGATAAGAGGAGGAATATAGAAAGCTAAAGAATAGAAAGGAGAGGGCCGGGATTTAGCTCAGTGTCACTGTGCCTGCCTCGCAAGCGCCATGTCCTGAGTTTTATCCATGGTATCAAAAAAAAAAAAAAAAAAAAAAAAAAAAAAAAAAGAAAAAAAAAGAAAGAAAGAAAGAAAAGTCAAGGAAACTCAAGTGGGATTGATAAAAGTATTGCAAGATTTTGTGGCTGGTGCATTCTTTATTAAGCATTCACAATAAGTGTTGCCAGTTAGTGCTGGTGGTTTGCTAAGGGGCTCACATTATGACACAGGTATGGCGAAAGCTGGCTGTCTTTCAGCTGCTGTAGTCTGGGAGAATAAACTGCAGAGTTGTGCTTTTTATACGAGCAAGGCTGGCTGGTGGCAGCCTCAGAAAGAAACAAACTGTGGAGGCCTCAACCGTGAGTAAGCTTTAGAGGACTTGGCCTGATGTATGCAGCCACAGTAGCCGTCTCCAGCTCTCCCATCCAGTTAGGGGCCGCTTTGTGCAGTGTCCAACTCCTTGACTGTACTCCACTCCATGCATACTCTTCTGAGAGCTACACTGTACTTTCACCTATGTAAAGCACATAAGTTTTACTAATCAATAAACTCATCACGGGACTGCTTGAAAGAGAAAATGTGATTTTTCTGGAATTGAGGTAGGAAAATAAATTATGAGGTAAGAAGGGCTGTTATCTATTGATTTCTTCCGACACAGCGTTTCTGAGCGTCTCATTTACAACAGTATGGACTAGCTTGACTACCTCTTCTTCTGCTAAGGTAAGTTACAATAATTTTGCTTAATTTCCAATTTCTAAAATTAATAGGTCTATTTATACTATACTCTAAACCATATAATCCATTTGTTCAAAAACTCTTTCCTAGGGTAAGATTTTAAGTCACAGATGAACATCTTAATTCTATTCAGAATTAATTTTCCCATTTTGATATGTCGAAATCAGATCTATTACACTCACGGAATTCTTCATTAATTACCAAAGTAAAAATTCTACTTTGGTGATCTTGTTTCCTATGTTATTGTGTTACTGTGCCATTTATACTATTAAAACACCAACAATTTAACTATGTAAAATTATGACGCCTGTTGCCTCTAGGACTGAACTTGTAATTTGTTGCAGAATTATGTCTGAAAATGACTGTGAATATTCTTTGGTAAAGACTTTTACACACAATTTTCAACTACATTTAATGCATTATTGGCTATTTCAATGTAATGTTTGCTCTGATCCTAAGTAACTTAAAACACAAGAGTAGCTATATTTTATTTTTCTACATTGTAAATAATCAATTTGTCTTTCTGTGATGGAGTCAGTGTAGGATTAAAAGAGAAATATTTTATATAATTTCACACTGCTTCATAGTAGAATTATATGCTTTTTAATTATAATAAAAATGTTATATCTTTCAGTTTTATTTTAATATAAAAATATACCAGAGATTAAAAATTCTGGCTATGATTTATTTATAACATGATACTCATTTGACAATTAAAGGCTAATCTGTCTATGAATACAATGATTATTTTGATACATTGCATAAAAGTATGTAAGTACATGGCTCAGATAAGAGCAGAACAAAGATTAATACTACTGATACTTACTACGGAATATTGATTTTGAATAATATGAATTTAATGATTAACATGTTAAAAAATCTTTTCAAAAGATGCAAGATGTTCAAGAAAGATTTCTATCTTCCTGTTGTGGAAAAAATTTTGTAGTTTGCAATTGTAGTGGAAAAAAATCCTGAAAAAATATACAGATACATTTTTAAAGTATTGTTAAGCATATTTCTTATTATTTATATTGTATTACACACTAAGTTACTAATATGATAATACCAGTAACTACATTTATACAAAGGAAGAAAAACATACAATTAAAATTTGTCTTGAATCAACAATTAAGATAATGGCAGAAGGCAAGTTTCTACTAATTAATCATTACATGGTTATATCTTAGAGGTGTGAAATGCCCCACAGCATCTCTTTTCAATTGTCTTTCCATTCTATTTCTTCTCAACTGGCCTTTATGAGCTTGAAATAAAAAAAAAGTAAAAACACAGAGCAAGGAAATATGAAGAAAATAACATAATAACAGTTGTATATTATCCATACATTATTTTGTAATAGAGAAAATTTACATTAAATGAGTTCCATATAAGAGTATAGCTGGGCGTGGTGGCTCACGCCTTTAATCCCAGCACTCAGGAGGCTGAGGCAGGAGGAACGCTGTGAGTTCAAAACCAGCCTGGGTTGCATAGTGAGTTCCAGGTCAGTCTCAACTACATAGTGAGACCCTGTCTCAAAAAACAAAGAAGATGTGGTTTTTCTATAAAATGGAATATTACTCAGCCATAAAGAGCGAGAGAATAGATTCATTCATAGGAAAATGGATACATATTGAAGATATACTCCTAAGTGAAATAAATAAGTCCCACATGTGTAAATACCAAATAGTTTCCCTGGTGTGAATATTCTGCAACAATGCATAAGATTCTAATAAGATTACTGACATTTAGAAATGGGAGGAAAGGAGCTAAAGGTGTAGGGAAGGTGTGATACGTAGGGGAAGAACAAAAAGGGAAAAGAAAAAAATGTGAGAGAATGAAAAGATGAAAATAAAGTGTT
>NW_022900930.1:14224980-14268668 GCF_012274545.1 Fukomys damarensis
CAAAAAAAAAAAAAAAAAAAAAACAAAACCAAACAAAACAAAAGGGTATAAAATACTTAAAGTAGAATTAAATATAAATAAGCAAAATGCCCCCAAAGCAAAAGAATAACCTCTAAAATGTCCAATCAGATTTGAAAAGGAACAGATAAGAACCCTACATACAATTAAAAGAAAGACATATGGATTAAATAAAAAAATTAGATACAGAAAATAATCTTGAAAATGTAAACATGAATGAAGTCCAAAAATAGTATGATGGATAGAGAAAGAAACTAAGAAAGAGATGCTCCAGGATTTGGTGAGAGAATAAAGATGTAAATTCTTCAGAGTTTCAAGAAAAGGCCATAAAGAGAATGGATGAGAGATCATATCTGAAGAGATAGCATTGACAAAAATATAAACATGTAGAAACAAAATCAAAATACATAAAAGAAATAATATCAATAAATATATGTGTCTTATGACATCATAGTGGAATAGTGGGAAGACACATGCAAGGGTTATTTGATGCAAGAAAATGCTTGCATGTATATAACTTTCTAGGAAATGAAAAATTAAAACAAATACTAAAATAAATCTTAGTTTTCTTATTAGAAAAATCAAGTTAGCATTCGTACAGAAACAAACCAAAAAGCCAAGCTCTAAGGTACTTTTTAGATGAAGATTTTTGTTTTTTACTTTGATTTTGTTGTAATCTGAGACAGAGAATAGACAGTCTACATGTTAATGGTATATTATATAATATTCACTAAAAATACTAATTGATTAATGCTTAAATCAGATTAAATATACTTATCTCTTCAAACATTTACCAGTTCTTTACAGTGAAAACTTTCAAAATCCTTTCTCCTAGCTTTTGGAAATGTGGCGCAATGTAATCTATAGTTGCTACACTATGCAATAGTACAGTAAAACTTTCTGCTTCTATATACAATAAATTAGTATCTGTTGATCAAACTTTGCAAGAACTTTTTGAGGACTGAAAGAGAAGAAACAAAGAACATCTTAATTTTTGATATTATCTTGATAGTATTATATTTATTTGCCTATTTGGAAACTAAGAGAATATAGGTGCTCCACTTAAAACTACTTTGTGTATGTATTTCAGTGGAAAATACAAAGGCCTTTCAAGTTCCATATTAAAGAAATATTAATATCGCCATGTTTTCAACTTTCTCACAAAGCAGTTCTGTGTGTCCCATCTGTAATCTTTTGCCTATAACCTCAAAGGTGACACACTCAGAAGTCCAGGACAACCCCCTTCTTGAAGACTCACCTCACCCTCTGTAGACTGTAGGTGTAGTTCCTTTCGGCAGGTAGCCTTCAAGTCACCTGCAGCAGCGCTCACCTGGATTCCACGAGGAGCTTCCATTATCAAGGACCTGGTCGGCGATTCAAGCCTAAGAGGAAACGAATAGAATCATTAACAGTAAGGAAAAAATTATAATGAACTAAAGACAATATTATTCAACTGAAAATAACGAGCCAAACAAACCATAAGCAGGCATAAATAAAAACCTTTGGCATTTCAAGCATAATTTCAACCTAAATGAGTTTTAGAATATTTACTGCTCTATTTATTTTGGCTTGCCATAAAAATCCTAATTTGTTCACATCAATTATTTACTGTAATTTGTATAATGATTTATTTAAATTTCTTATGTTGTTTCCCTTTATAATGTTCACAAAAAGTAGGTCAAAATAAGCTTACATGTTTAAATATTTTATCTATTATCAATATTAATGATGGAATCTTAATAAATAAATTGGCATAATTTAGGATGCACACACTCCTTAATAAACAGTCCTAGGATTGCAAAGATGAAAACTTTAATGAAAGTCATTCATATTTCAAACTTCCAAAAGTGTGGAGTCAAATTTTATAAAGTAGAAAAATCTCAAAGTACTTTTTACGCTTCTAGAAATTAATTAAAATAAATAGCATATTTTGTGCATCAAATGACCTATCTTTGTCAAGTGCACTATCCACAGAATGACATTAGTCTGAGAAAGAAAAATCAAGTGGGGGATGGTATACAGAGACTAGAATGCAGTGATAAAAATGTTAGAGAAAAGCCAATGTATACTATGTGCTTTTTGGGAGGGTGGGGGGATAAAACTTCTGTTCTGGAGATGCAAGTGCCTTGTTTCCTTCAGCCATTAGGCCCATCAAGCTCACATTCACCGTAATTCAGAGGAACTGGCCTCCTTTGAGGCAAGAGATCCGCGTTGTTTTGCAGGAAGAACCCCATCAGAAGGATTTCTGAAGTTCAGCTCCTCAGTAGAGAAGTCAAAAATAAAGGGTTGAAAGTGATACGGAAAGAGCTGAGTCGGCTTTAGAAGCGATTGCAAAGCTTTCACCTGATTTGTTTCAGGCCTCAAGATACATGAAACTTTCATCTTCAGGAGCCATATGACATCTTCATGCAACCCCTGTAGAGGTCAGGGATTCCATATCTGCTTTTTTATTTTTTAATGTCTATGTTTTGCTCTTGGTTTAAACAAAAACACTTACATTTTTCATACAACATTTGAAATACTGAAAAAAATCATTCAGTCCTACCACACAAAAAAATACAGTATCCAAATTTCAATATCTGAATGCTGAAATATGTATTTTATATGTGGTGTCCCCTGTACACTCTCCAACATACACTACCGTGATAGGTGTGTCTGTGGTCCTTGGTATTTCTATTTGGTGCTATTAGCTGTAGTTACATTTATATCTTTAAACATTTGGATATGTTTGAGCCATTCACTCACTAGTGAGTGAGAATTTAAAATGAATTGCTCTGCTAAAACAGATTATGAATCTAATATTAAAGAAAACACAATTTGTTGAGCTTATAATGGAAGGAAAAGCACACTTATTTATCCAGTCATTGATGTGGTTCACCTTGTTTCCAATGAAAGTTTGAGGTCATTACTCATATATTTGATGATTAAATGTGTCTATCAAATATGCAAAAGTTTTACATTGCGTGATATTTGGTACTGGAACATTAAATATAATAAGTATATCTGGGTTTCTGGGTCTTTCCATTTTCTTCTCTATTAATGATTTAATCGGAAAGTATTCATTTTATCCATAATTATTCTAGACTGCAGGTATTCAGTGCCAGCGTGACCACAGCATAAAGCACATTTACCACATTCAGAGGATATCTGTTAAAAAGACAGTAAATATTAGTAGCTAATTAAAGCCAGGCTCAAGAATGTTAGCTAGCATCAACAAACCAGAGTTTCTCCTCCAAATTGAGAATTATGATGTTTATAAAGGACTTTGTTATAAAAATTAAAGGCAGTAAGTATGTAGCAAGAAAAAACATCGATCTGTTAATGGCACATCTTCCTCAGTCCTATTTCTTTGTACTCCTCCATGTTTTTCGATTCACTGAGTGGAATCTGTTGGCCCCAGTGATGGAAGACAGAGAAACCAATAGAAATCTACTGATTTTCCTAACTTCATGCACATTTTGAATTGAAAAACACCCATGCCCATTTGATGTAATGACTCTGCACATTAAGAAAACATCAGAAGGAAAATGAGATAAATGAGAATCTGTTGTTATTTCCCACATATTAAGAAAAAGTTTTCTCAATCCACTGGATAGAGCGGATTTGGAGCAAAATCAAAATTGATCTAAAAATTTCCCTACGTGCTACAGTTTTTATGTGGTAGGTGAATACCAAACATTTAAATTAGATTTTATAAGAATATCTTCACTTCTTTTTGAAACTAATTATTTTGCTTTCAACACACATATTTATGCATCACAAAATACAAAACAGTATTAGCAAAGTAACTGCACTTTTACATATTCCCAATTTCCTCAAATGCTTCAGTAATTAAAGACTTGGAAGTTCTAACTGAATTCATTGCAAGTCTTAATAAAATTAAAAGTACCAATGATTAAGCAAAATTGTGTTTGTTACTGATTTAGGGGTTTCGAATAATATCCAGTGTTCAGGCAAGTAATAGGCACTAAGAATCTAAAATTGTTTAGGGAGTGTTCAATTAAAGAGTATAGAAAATATTTAGAGGGCTTGTACTTTCTACTAACAAATAAATATGTTGCTGAGTCAAATACATTTTTACGGCCATAAAACTTAAAGCAGGCTTGTGAACTATTTTATCTTTTCTTGCTTAGCAAAAACAAACTAGTTATTGTGGGCAAAAATCCTAACGGGACAACAATATATAAGGGGACCTTAAAATCTTGAAACTGTACACTATTATGAATAGCAAAGTTTCACTGCAAACACTTGCAGCTGCATCGTATCTGAATCATTCAGGGTCGATATGTGTAATTGCATGTTTACACACTTAATTACCTGGAGCTGTGCACTGTCTCTATCCACAAACTGAATAGAGTAAAAAGACACTTCTTCTCATAAATACTGTACAAATTTTATCCTGTGCCTCTGTGTAAACTCCAAGAGGGTTAACTCCATATATTCTAAGAAACTACTCTTTGCCTGTAACCACAGCAGTTTCATTACTTCTTCAAAAAACACTAAAATTAGATGTTCCTATGATTATATTACATTTCCAAAGGACATTATTAAACAAATAGCTGCAGACACGAAGTTTAAATGATCTGAAAAAAACAGCGAGGAAGCATCACATATTACTAGCGATGTCAGCTTATCAAAATTAGTTAATGATTATGTGATTATATATTTCATGGACTATTTTACAAATTATATTTTATCAGACTTTTATTATAGCTATGTGATTCTGGAAACTAAAATATAAATTGCAGGATATTAGAAAACTGTTCTCTGGATTGTAAGTGTGGCAGCATACTATAAATACATGCAAATTATTCCTAAGAATCAGCCTGGGAAATCGAGGTATAAACTCACTGAATCTTAATTACTATGTGCAAGAATTATATCAACATAATGAGAGAATTAAAGTGGAAATTTGAATAAGAAATTACACATAATTCTACTTCAAATTTTAAATCCAGTTAAACTCTGGAACACAATTACCTAATAAATAAAACCATAATTGCAAAGCATTATAAAAATAGAATATTGTCTTCATGACAAAACATCACTAGATTAGCACTTCATTATTAGTTAGCCGTAGAGTTGTAATAATGCAATAAAAGCTAATATTAATAATGGAAAATACTCTATGCTTAAAAATGTGTGGATTACTCTTACATATCCTACCTAACATGAAGTGGGCACTCTAATTATTCACACTTTACCTACAAAGTATCTGAATATTAGAGTGTTTGGGTTATTTCCTCAGGATTATGTATCCAGGCCAATGACTCCAGAACAGACAGAACAATTTTGAAAAAGAACAATATTAGAGAACTTAAAAATTTACTACATAGCTGTAGTAATCAAGATAGTTCTGGAATGGTATAAGGAAAATAAATCAAGCAATGGGATAAAATAGCTTCCATAAATGTCCTTTCCTTGTGTGGTCATCTGCTTTTGGCCAAGGACAATAAAGTGATCTAATAAGAAAAGCAAGGTGTTATAAAAAATGATGACAGAATAACAGACATCTATGTGGAAAAAATGACCTTTGATCTCTGCCAAGAACCAGCATCACAGGTAAAAATTAAACATGTAAAGCTTTGAAAGGAAAACTTTGTGACATGAAAGTCAGTAATACAGCCACAAAAAGTAATAACAAGTAAATATTCAAAAATATAAGTCAAATACCTTCACAGTCAAAAAGTGCCTTTCAAAACCACCTTTGAGGAAATGAATCTAGAATATATGCATCAGAAAATAATACACACAAACACATATGGGCTGATGTAGGGATAGATAATCTTCTAATTTAACATAAAAATAAAATATTTGACCAAATATTCCACTGAAGAAAATAGAGTTTGTTAATGTTTTCATGAAAAATTGAGTAGTAAACTTAATCACTAGGTAATGACAAATTAAAACCAGAATGTGGCTCCAGTAAGTGTCAGAATGGCTTGACTTTAATCATTTTGCTAATACCAAATATTGTTGACAGTATTTGTTTTTGTTGTTGTTGTTTGAGACAGGGTCTCACTATGTAGCTGAGACTGACCTGGAACTCACTATGTATCCCGGGCAGGTCTCAAACTCACAGTGATCCTCCTGCCTTAGCCTCCCAAGTGCTGGGATTACAGGCATGTGTCACCATGCCCTGCTATTGTTGACAGTATTGAAGAAGAAACTTTCATCTAATTTTAATGAAGAAGTAGGTAAAATGAAATAGCCATTTTGAGAAATTCTGGTATATTCAGAATTATGTAGGATGAATGAAACCTTACAAAGAAGAGTCTATGTTATATGGTATTAATATTTACAGCTAAATGAGTTTCATCCATAGTTTCTTTTTAACATAATGGAGGTCTTTTCCCATGAGTGGTGTGAAAATTCAATAGGTAGAAGCATGAAGAAATATTCGTAAAGGAAAAGAAAGATTTATATATTGAAAGCTATCTGGGTTACACAAGCGTACGTATTTGTCAAAACGCAGCATATGTACATGTTAACTTCATGTATATTTTTGCACAGATTTTTTTAAATGAAAAGAAACTGCATGTATACCTTGAATATTGACAATCACATCTTGGAGGAATTAGGTATATGCAGATTTATTCTTTTTTTTTTTTTTTAGTGAGATAAAGTAGGAATTGTTTTTAAAAAGTACATTGGTTTAGCTGAGTGGTGCTGCCACCTGCCTTGCAAGTGCAAGGTCCTGAGTTTGATCCCTGGTACCAAAAAAGAAAATTAAAAATAAATAAATAAATAAATGCTTTGCATAAAGTTAATACTTTTAATTAATATTTTTCAATCATAAATCTAAAAATTGGTTATTGGAACACAATACTATCTTAAACTGATGAAAATATTTATGAGAAATTAATATCTGACCAATTTAAAATTTATCTCAGGGTAGAAATTACTAGGATACCAAAAATAATATTTAATAAATTGACTAGCTGTATTGAAGAAAATAAAATTAGCTTTTAACACGTTCCCAAAACAACTTCTAGATTTATCTACTGAAAATACTAAAACTAATGCATAGATGAGAAACTGATTTTCATTAAATATTAGAAGAAAGTTCAGAATGCAATCTCTAATTTTATCTTTTTCAAAGGAAAAATGTTAAGAAATAACTTACAATGCAAAGTAAAAAATTAGAAGAACAAAAAACATCCAATTAGAGAAAAAGGAAATCTTTGAAGGCAAATGGAAAGCCAAACGTCAGAAAGGAAAATGCATATAGAATATATGTGGTCATGAAATTTATTTATATATTAATTTATACATGCAAATTTATACGAAGTTGCTTTGCAGAATAAATAAGGCAAATATCTTATTGTGAGAAAGACTTTACCCTCTTTTTGATGAATATATCACTGATTAATAAATGATACAGATGTCAGAAGACCAAAAAGGTTAAAAATACCAGTGGTTACAGAAGGGACTCGGGATTTAGCTCAGTGGTTCTGCCACCTGCCTTGTAAGCACAAGGCCTGAGTTAGATCCCTGGCACCAAACCAACCAACCAACCAACCAATGGTTACAGAATATATTTACCAAGGCCATCGTATTTGTGCACAGGCAGTGTGTGAAGGGCATGGGTGTGCCTCTGCATTTTTCAGGGATTTTTTTTAATCTTTTCTGTTATGTGATAATGTAATTAAGGATAAACATCTGTACAAATATTTTACAAATCACAGTAGTATAAAATAGAGTTGTTTTTCCTATGTACTTTGTCTTTCTCAAGTTATCGTAGAATCTCAGTGAAAGTTTTTGTTTAAGATATCATACAGTGATTAAATTTAAAAACGTAGTGGCCTGCTCCTGCAGAAGCCTCTCAATATTCTGCGAAGGGAATCCATTCTTCAAAAGCTGCAATGTAATTACTAAATAGAATGTAAGTATTTTTCAGATGTAAGTATTGTGTAGTTCATTTTAGCTAAATATTTAATACTGCTAAAGATGTAGAGTAATTTGCAGTTTTAATGATGGAATATAGAACTAAAGAGAAAAGTATATTAAAAAAAATAACCAATGCAAACTGCCACTGAAACATAGCAGAAATCTTACTGTCTCATCATTCCCAGATTATTGTGCGCTTTCTTCAGTTATAAATCCTATTAGTTTTTGTTCTACACCTCCATTGCAATTTGTTCCTTTAAATTAGATCAACCAAATCTCTTGATCAACAAATGCTCAATGTTCCCAAGACTTCAAGCTAGTGTAAGCTTCTTATAATACTCACTCACTTATAACTCTAAATAAATTTGCAAATACATACCAGAAGGAAGCAAAAAAGGGAGGAAAGAAAAAAAAAGGGGAAGGGAGATTCTGAAAGAAGGAAAAGAAAGGAAATAAAATAAAATAAAATAAAATAAAATGTACTACTTTAGATATATAGGTAGACAGTTGATAGGTAGATAATTTTTTTTTTCAAGGAGCAAAAAATAGCAGGATAGTAGTTTACCTCTTTCCTGGAAAAGTGAACCAGGAAAAATACTTACTGTTTAAAGTATGGTAGATTTTGTTTGAATACAGAATTGATGTAAATTAGAGCTACAGGTTTCCAGAGATTAAGTTGAATTCTGCAAACCTTAGCACTTCAGTTTTCAATTGTATTTGTGTGAGAATGAGAATGACAAAAATGCCAATCATGTCATTAAATATTAAATTATTTCATTTTGCTGATTCCAAGTCAAGATTTATTTTTTATTTTTGGAACAAATAATAGATGTCATATCTAAACTGTCTTCGGACAATGAGAACCACCAAGTGGCCTTCATCCTTTTCACCATAGGATGAAGAAACTCTGAACAACAATAATTTAATTATATATTAATTTAAAATGAAAATAGTTTTAATACTTGTACAATTTCAGGAAAATATACTATCCTATCCTCACCAATTACCTAGTATGTATTTTCTTGGCCTTTAAAAATATGCATTCCTGCTATTAAAACAGCATCACAGTTTGTAATAAATCAAAGAAAAACCACAAGTGCACATGAAACCTAGTACAGAACTTGGTGCATATTGGATGATGAAAAATATTTTGAAGTAAATGATACAAATCCATATTTCTACAAAAAGTATTCATTATACTGTACTAAAAACATCTAAAGTAGTCTTTCCTAGTCTTTTTTTTCTTAATAACGAAAGAACTGAAGACAACATAACTTCTTACTCCCCAAACAACTATTTTATTTCCTTTTGTCAGTTCATCTCATTTTGTTGATTAGTTTCAGATGCCAACTCAAGAGTACTTCTCTTGCCCTGAAAGGAAACTTGTGAGCAGGCTTGTAAAGATTTTCTCAGGCATTCTGCTTTAATTTTTGGTACACAAATGAATAATTAAATATCCCAGTCATTACTGTGTTTTGTCTTTATTTCAGTTTCAGAATTTAGATTAGTATCACTCACCTTGGGGCTTCTAAATATGCTTTTAGCACTGAAGAGTAAGCTTAGCTTAGCTTAATGTGTTTAAATAATGGATGGATGATTTCAAAATAAAATCCAGAAACATTACTATACTAACTATAATTCAAATTAAGTATAATTTAATTCACAATCATACTTGTGAATTTTGAGATATGTCAGCCAGATTATTAAAGTAGCATTTAGTTCTCCTTCCTCTTTTAATAATAGATTTTATTAGTCAAAAAATAAAATTACTAAAATGATAGAAGTGATTTTTTTAGGAATTAAAAAGTTTCAACTCTTTTGGAATGCATTGGTACATTTAAACATATATTAAATTTAATTGTAATTTATTGTTTTCATTTTTAAATTCAGTGTTTAATTTACAAGTGAAACATAAAAACTATACATACGTATGGGGTACCATTTAAAGTTTTACTAAATGTGTGCACTGCATGATGTTTGAATTTATTTTATCTATTTCCTCAAAAATTTGTAACCTGAACAGATTCCACCTTGCCTCCCTCACCACATCCCCAGCCTCTTTTCAGCACCATTATGCTCTTAATTTCTGTGAGTTTAACTTATTCTTTATTCGAGGTATGAGTAAGATCAGGCCTCACTGGTTTTACTTTATCTGATTTCTTCATGAGATCAGTTGTAAAATGGTTGGTATCAGTGTTATCCGCATTTCCTCTAGCTGCCACATTCGCTATATCACATTTCTTTTGTTTTTCTTTCTTTCTTTTTCTTTTGTACCAGGGATCGAACTCGGGTCCTTACACTTGTGAGGCAGGCAGCAGCACCATTGAGCTAAATCCCTACCCCTGTTATCTTTTTCATTATAAAATTTTCTGATTAGTAGTCAAAATTAATAAATAGTTATGAAATTATTATTTATGAGATATCATTTTGGCTGCTATAGCACTAAGGATATGCAAAGAACTTGTGGCTCTTATTCTATTGTAGTTTATGACCTTGTTAGGAGTAATATAATAAACTAAATGCACAAAAGATTCTAAATTCCTAAGAAAAGGGCTATAAATCAATATTTTAGCACATTATGAGATGCTATTTGTATACACTCATCCACACTCTTAAATACCTCAGGACTTTACATAGAGTAAATATTTATTATTTTGCCCTTATTTAAAATGTGTTCGGATCATACAATGAAGCTCAATTTCCTGGTACTGTTTGTTCATCAGCTTGTTGAATCTGTTTCTTAAATCGGGAGAAATTGAGTCCTTTAGGAAATCTTAGTATAAACCAACACAGGTCTGTGAATCATTAATCTAATATTTCTAGTACACACAAATCATTTCTAAGATGACACTTTTTAACCTTTAGCTAAAAGTTTGAATGATATGTGTCTAGGTTATTATTTATAAACAAAGACTTTTTAATTAAATCAAAGTATTTAGCAGATTCTATGTGGTCATTGTGTTACTTTCAAAATTTGGAGGAATGAAACAGTTTTCCTCATCAGATGAAGCTTAAAAACGGTATATTTTAACAGCTAAAACATGGAAAAAACCCAATTTCCCATCAACTGGAGACTGGATAAAGAAGATGTTCATATATATAATATAATATATAACATAATAATATAAAATATAATATATAAAATAGTATAACTTATAATATTACAATAATATAATATGGCAGGGGGAAAGGAGGGAGAACTTACCTGAGGTCTTGGGAGGGTTCTGCTCTGATGTGAGGTGTCTCCACAGAGTGCCCAAATACCGCTCCCTCGGTGCCTGCAGGCAGCGTGAACACAGCAATGAGGATAAGCAAGTCCAGAGACAAAATGGTGAGCATTTCTCTATTTATGCATCAAACATTCTTCCCAAAATGGGTAGACTGGAAACGGGAGTATAAAAAATAAGAGAGAAACACTGGAAGAAGAGTAAAAGTAGTAAGGAGCTAAAGACAATAAATCTTCACTGCTAAGTCACTGCTAATTGCTTTGAAAATTACATTGTTATTTCAGATTGGATCAGAGCTTCCACTTTCTGATCAAACAACAAAGATCTCTTTACTTTCCCTGCTTATTTTCCAGTTAGGTGAATCTGAGGGAGGGAAAGGTCACAAGATTGACTTCTGCCATACTGCAAAGAGCAAAGCATAAATGAAAATGTGGAGTGTGAGTTCCAGTGCAGCATATTACCAGTTACTTAAAGGTAGGTCTCATGTGGTGCTTAGCAATCCTCTCATACATAGCTTCTTAGTGATCAGCAAACAGCAGAGAACGTGTCACATCACGTTGACCTCCCCGGAGTTTGTCTCAATCTATGAACAACCTCAGTTCGTTTCATTGCAGCTGAATTCATATGGGGTCATAGCCGTCGGAAGAGGTCCTGCACTCTAGCATCTTCCTTGTCAGTTGAATGACAATGAGTTTAAACTTTGGCCAACTGACTCCATTGGGTTTTCCAGACTCCTAGAAGCTGTCTGTAATTTAACTGAGAAAAACCAGAAAATGTTTTTCTCCTTAAAAATGAAGTGGATAAATTTTCTTTTAAAAAATACTATAGTGGACAAACCTTTTTAAAATAATTTCTAAAAATGTCTTAGATCATTTCCTTTAGATTAAACTGTTTTCAGTTTTATTTAATCTTCCTGAAATATCTTCTTGTATAAACGTTATGCCTTTTCCAAAACTGACTTCCATACTATTTTAATAATCAAATGAAATCTAGAACTACAAATTTAAACCTACAAAACAAATCTAGTACTGTTTAATAAAAAGGAACATATAAACTATATTAATTCAATAAGGAATCATGAAATTGCTGGTTGGAGGTCACAGCCCACATTTCAAATTTCTTAAAAATAACTGGCTACACACACAAAAAAACACATTATAAAAAGAGAACCAAGACCTGTCATGTAAAGGTACAAGAGATCCCAATAACGAATGTAATTGTACTGTATACCTAAAAACTGTACTGTGTACCAATAAACTCAATTAAAAATATTATAATCACCTGATGATTCATTTGAATAATATAGCACAATATTTCCACCAATTGATTCAATGAATGCATTGCAAATGTGTTCTAACAAAATGTTTTTTAAAAATTATGGACATAAAGAAAATAAAACAGCACAAAACTTACTCTCAAATGGAAGAGGGAGAGATCTTTCTTTCAAAGAGTGTGCCATGATTTTATCTATATTATGCTTCCGAGAGGAAAATTATAAAGTTCTGTTTCAGTCAATCCTTTTGGTTGCAGATTTCATTTTATATCCTAAAAGCTATGGGCTTTTGTTGACCTTTTACTGGGTTTTAGTATTTTTTTTTCCTAAGAAGCTCTGCATAGCATATAGTGCATTTTTAAAAATTATTTTAACAAATTCAGAACCATTATTTTTTAAGGTTTCTGCCCTATTCACATTTGTGTTAGATAATTTATTTAAATAAGTGGAAAATTAGGAAAAGCTCTAATTCTGTGATTATGCTTGGGGTGACATTTGAAAGTATTGTCTAATATATAAAACTGCATATCTCAAAGAGAAAGACTTTAAGATTTTAATATAAAATATAATATCCGTATACAATAGTCATCCATGTGCAAAGTTTATAAACTAGTTTCCACCACCATATGATTATGATAATTTCCCAGACAAGGTGATTATAACATAATGAATGAACAGTGACAACATTTTCAAACAGACTGTCACACATCCTGATTTAGGGAAAAATATATTGATGAGAAAGAAACTAGAATGTCCTCAAAAGTTTAACATTTGAGTGAAGACTAAGAAGTTATTGAGGTCATAATTATAAGGTTTAATATTGGAAATATGAATAATTTTTTAAAATTCTGGAAGAATTAAGGCTATAATATCATCTCCTTTGAGGCTCAACTGAATTACCATAAATAACTAACTAAATACAGGATTCTAGGCAATGAAAACTTACTCTCACTCTCCATATTGAGACCAAATTGATAATCCTTAAAGATATTCTTAAAGGGTGGAGAAAACAACATGAAATAGATATGTACTTTAACAGCAGAACAAAATTAAAAGTCAAAAATTTTCCACGAATTAGGAATTTTTGAAAATATACTACTAGGCTTGCCAAGTTCGACAAATAAAAACATAGGACAATGAAGCAACTTGAAATTTCAGATAAACCTCAAATCATTCATAGTCTAAGGGTGCACTATCTGTGGGATATATATTAAAAGGATTTGATTATTAAAATAAAATATAACAATTCAAATAAATTCATTTTCTACAGACTACAGATCTGATCCATCCCCTCTTCAGTAAAAGAATGTGGCAAAAATTCTCACATGGCAAGCTATGGAAGGGCATGGAGTTCGGCTCACTGGTTTGGACTAAATTATTGTTTTCATTGTTATTGTACAGTGACATATTCTTCTGTACTATACTGAAAAAAAGAGATACAGATTGTGATTCTACTTTATATTTATAAATAATTGAACACATTAACTAGGTTGCTATGCTTAAAAATCTCTAATGGGGAATAAAGCTATTTCTCATTGGAAGAAAGGCTAAATAACCTGAAAATTTGATTTTAAAAAGGTTGTATTTGTACTTTTTTAAGATGAAAATTAGTAGCCTTTACTATTTCAATGAAATGAATCAGGATCATAAATATTTATGACTGTGCATGGTAATGGGAGCGAAGGAAATCACTTTCACATATATATCAGCGTGGTGCCACACAGAATCTTTTACGGGAGAAATTCAGAACCCACGTGGCAGTAGAAGTTAGGACGATCATCACAATTTTTCCTCCCAGCCCCTCTCTCGTGGCAATTCACAAGAACTTTAGGCAGTATGGTAAATTTCAAATCTAAAATAAGCATGAAGACTAGGGCATATTTATCAAGACCTGAGGGGCAGGAAGATTCCTATTTGTTCATTATCTTCACATTTGAACCTGCATTAGTTAGTGGATGTACTCAACTGGTTTAGGAAGTCTGCATCCCCCAACCCACTCATTTATACTATTTCCTTTAAATTTAACATGGTCAAGGCACAGATTAGACTGTGAACCCTATCACTCTATCTCCAAGTCTCCTGTAATTTGTTTGTTTGTGTGTTCTGACAAGATGTTAAACCCTCTGGTTCTTGCGTGAAAGGAAAGTTCTAAATGATACTATCCCTGAGTGACCTATTTTTAACAGTTACAATTATATGACTTTTTCAACATATGAAAATGCATATATTATAAATCTTATCATTACTCCTCAAATACAAGTGGAAATGAATTTGGTCCTACAAATGAACAGAAAATAAATTATTTTCAGGTATGGATGGAATAATGATAGGAAAATTCATTAAAGTCACTTCTATTCCTTTATTAAAAATATTTTTCTAAGTTAAAAAAGCATCATTATTGCCCTTAAATGAAGAAACATCAACAAGTTTCAACATGTACTATATAATTTATTTATATTGATTTAGTAGTACAAATAGCGTTCTTGCTCCCAGCTAACTTCTGAAAATAAAAATTAAATAGTATTCTCTGGTAAACTATAAGTGTAAAAAAAAATCCAAATGTATAATTGATATTGTGTAACAGGAAAGAAGATATCAAGGTGTAGGGGAAGAGGGAGGGGTAGGGGAAAGGTAAGAAGGGAAAAGAAAAAATAAGAGAAAAAGGAAAAAATGAACACAAACTCTTTGTAAATAGGGAAGGGCGGAGAGGGTGAAGGGAGGCTAGGGGAAGGGGGAAAAATTAAGAACCAAGCTATGCCCTGGAAAGGTACAAGATCCCAATGATGAATTAACTGTACTGTATACCTAAAATGTGCCACTAAAAAACAAAAAAAAAACTATTCAGTACTCCAGTAAACTTACCGAACCAATCGATATCTCCCCTATACACATATTCTAGAATTATTTCCATGAATGCTGCTTTGCCAAACATCAGTACTTTGGTAATCAGATGCCACCAACACCTCAGTCCTCTTTTCTTCTACTCATCTATGAGACAGTTTTATTACTTTTCTCACCTCTTATGAAGAATGTCATCTCATCGTTATCTGAGCACATTTACACTTTTTGATCTTTCAACCTTCATTTTAAACCTATCAGGGATAGTTTGGAATTTTATGTTAAGTGTATATATTTCTTCCTTGTAAGGCCAAAACACTAAAAAACAATACATTTGTTCCATGCTAATGGGTTCTTGTTCACCACAGTATCTTACAGATATGATTAATAAACTTTGGTAAAGATAAAAATTTCAGGGGACTTATCTTTAAATGTTTTAGTCTTCCTTTTTTAAAAAAATTCCTTTGATTTCTGAAAGAACCGTATCCACACACCCACATCAGAAGCAAGAGAGGTGTCCCTATTACTGCACTCCTTGCTAAAGCTTTGATATCATTTCTATTTTCTGCCAGTAATACTCTACTGCCAAGTTATTTTCTATAAAAACAAATTTGATTTAAAATACTTTAAGAGGGCCGGGGATTTAGCTCAGCGGTTCGGTGGCCTGCCCAGCAAGTTCAAGGACCCGAGTTCGATCCCTGGTACCAAAAGAAAAAAAAAAAAAAAACTTTAAGAATTTAGTTGTCTCTACAAGTCATGCCCATATTCCTTATACGGACTTATTGGTTAAAAGTTCTGGGCAATTTGCATTTCAATAGCAATTAAAATCTTGCAAATTTTGAAATGTTTATAGGCTCTCAGGGTTCTATTTCATTTTCCAGCTTGCCCATTCTGCACCTTTCACACACCCTTTGATGGTAATCTGGACTCATTCTTCAGGAGATGATTTTATATTAGATTATTAATTTTATCTATGAAACTCCTTTGCAATCCTTGATGCTCTTCTTCCTTTGGGCTGGAATCACTGCCATAACATATATAATAACTGTGATGCAGTTTGCTTTAAACTCTGACCCTGTCATTTACGAGATCCTCTAAGTCAAGGACTTTATCTTATTCAAAATCGTGTGCTCAGTACTCACTATGGATTCTGACACATAGTAGATGATCAATAAGTGAAAGAAATAATAAGAATGAAAAATTAATAAAAGCATAAATCAATGATCTTTCTATTACATAATTGGTGTGTAAAGTATTAAAATTTCTATTTCCTAGCACAGTTTTTTGGTTAATAATTTAACACAATTTTTTTTTACAAATTTGGTAATAACAAAACAAGAGAAAACAACACTATACGCTTCATTCGAGACCAAGGGTAAGTTGCTAACATTTATTATAAAGAAAATATTTCAAAATCTCTTTACTTTTATTTGAGAACTTTTAATAATCTAAAAATGTCATAGAATATTTACTATTACATTGTAAATCATCTTACCCAATTCTAAAGGTTTTCAAAAGAAAAAAAGAATTAATATAATACTAAACATGTCACAATGAGGGAATTCTTATGATTTTTGATAAACATGAATGGAACTAGAAGAAATTAACTCAAATAAAGTAAACCAGGCACAGAATTACAATATTACTGATGTCATTAATATGTAAAATATTTTAAAAGTCAATCTCATAAAACAGAGTAGAAAAGTGGTCACTGGAAGCTAGGTAAAGAAGAGGTATAAGAAAAAGGGAAATGTTAATCAAATGTCACAAATTTTAGTCAGAGTGAGGAGAGATCAGTGTTAGAAAATAAATTATTTTCTGATTGAATGAAAATTTCTGTATTTTGGTGGAAACTACATTTAGGAAAATGTGTACTCCTCATACTCCCAGTAGTGATCACTAGAAACTTGGATATTATGTTAAAAGCAAATCCAAGCTGAGTAAGCTATTAATACTTTACAGAACTCATAACCAGTAACCATTCATAGTTTTCAGTCAAGTTCAAATCTCCTTATGTCAACATGTATTGTACTTGTGTACTCTGATGAAGTACCACGCTGTCTTACAGATGATAAACTACAAAAATAATCCATCACACGTTACCGATATTGCTGTTAGTTACTTTTCTTTCATTGCTAAGACAAAATATCCAACAGCCAAAGTTGGAGGGAAGGGATTTATTTGGCTTACAGTTTGTAGAGGTTTCAGTCCATAATTGGCTGGATCCAAGGCTGGGATGGCAGACAAGCATCACAGAGGAGAAACAACATGGTGCACACAAGGCAACAAAAGTAACAAGAGAATTTAACTATATTTTTCTGCCCCTTTTATCTTATTCAGACTACTGGGATTAGGGCAGTGCCAAACTAGTCACTCACATGTAGTGGTGTAGTAATCACACACCCTTAACCCCAGCCTCACACATTCCAAATTGTTTCCTCTGAAAAAGAAAGTCCCACCTCATCCACATAAGGCTTTGGGGGGACATTAAACACAAACCGTAACCATTACTAATAAATTTGGGCTTTCACATTTCTGAAATGCCTTGAAATCTCTCAGTAGAGAATGATTAAACAGTCCTGCAATATTTTAATATGAAGTGTTCATTTTATTCTAGGAAGCATAAGTTATGAAGCAAAAACATATGAACCTGTGTTTCTATACATATTATAATGTCTCACTAGAGAGTAAAAGACCCAAACTTTTATTAAGAATTCTGCAAACAGCCCCCAAATAAAACTCCCTTTGGATGCTTTTCCAGAGAATTGGAAAATAATAAATATGATGCTCTAGGAATTTAAGGGTACATTCATAACAAAATCCAGACAAGGTCTACATGAAAAGGGATATGTATTTCTTTTTCAATTCAGTTGGGTAGCCTGGCTGCATATAGTAATCTAAATTGGCAGCTCTTTTCCTTCAGAACTGAGTATGCATTGTATCATATCTCCTTGTCCTTGAAAGACTTTGCTGAGGAGTCTGTTGTTTTCAAATAGGTTTGAGTTCATAAGTGATTTGGCATTTTTTTCTTGCAGCTTCCAAAATTATTTTCTCTGAACTCCTTACATTTTAACTCTAATATGATCTGAATAGCATCTTCTCTTGTGATATGTGTTTGGGTTTTAAATGTCTACAGTTCCATTATTTCTTATATTTTTCCTTTATTGCTGTCTAAATGTAATGATTTATCACCTTTATCCATAAGCCCTGGGATTCTGTTTTCTTGGTCTGCGGATGAGAATGTCCACTCTATTTTTGTTTGACTTATTGATCTTTTCATTTCCAAAATGTGTTTGCCTTTTCTTCAGAATGTCTAATTATTTATCAAATATTCTATCATATCTTTCATCAAATTCTTCTACACAGTTGGTGAGAATGTAAATTAGAGTCATTGTGAAAATCATTGGGCAATTTCTACAAAAGCCTGCAAGTGGATCTATCATTTGATACAACTATTCACTCACAGATATGTTCCCAAAATGGTTAAAGCCAACACACCACAGAGATACCTGAATAGCCATGTACATTGCAATGAAATTCAGGATAAATATGCTATGTAAATCGCCCAAATGTCCATTTACAGAAGAATGAAGAAAAATGTAGTGTATGTACATGATAGACTATTATTCAGCCACAAGGAAGCATGAATTATGTCATTTGCAGGAAAATGGACCGAACAGAAAACCAAGATATCAAGTGAAATGAGCCAGGCACACAAGGTCAAATATCATGTGTTTTCTTTCATAAAAAATAATAGAAATAATTTGAAGTTAGAATAGAGACTGTTAAAGAAGAGTAAGGGTAGCAGAAAAGAGGTGAGAAAGGGAAAGGAGGTAATTGAGCATGACTGACATATATTCTATGCGCATGCAAATATACAAAAGTAAATCATGCTAATTCATGTAATACACACTAATTAAAACTATATTCATTATATATACGTATATAAATACAATACCTTCGTATGAAAAATTTTAAGAGGCAATTTAAAGGCTCATATTTATTAATGGGCACATGTATTAATATCATAAAAATCATATTAACATGCTGAAACTAGGAACAAATTAAGAAATATCAGGGCCAATTATTTAGGATATATCACATAAATATTAATTTGGTACCATAGAAAAATGCTTGATGAAAATTTTATAGTAATTTATTGATAGAGACTATTATATAATTATATGAAAAGATTTAGCCAAATCATAAAAGTAAGCATTTCTCTAATTTTGATGTTGAATGTGTACAAATGTCCATACATTAAAATGTTGGCCTGGGCTGGGGCTGAGTGGAGATTTGTAGATCAGTGGAGGTGAATGCTCCAAGAGGATTGTGGGAACATGGATTCCCCATCTTTATTTATTGTCTCACGAGGAGAACAGTTTGCTTCAACACATGCTCCCTGCCATTACCACCCAGCATGACTACCAGAGGCCCAAGGAAACGGTTCACATAATCATGCTCTGGAAGTCCAAACTGTGAATCGGATAACTTTTTTCTCTTCATAAGTTCAGAATAACAAGGATCTTACTATAGTACTGAAAAGATCACATAAGGTTGTTTCATAACTAATATCAATAATGATTAGCAACATTTATAAAAATAGGCAAAAAATTAAACTTCCTCCACCTGATAGTAATTAACAGTAATATCTGTAGCAACCTGAAATGTATTGGTAGCATGTTAAACGTTTAATTTAAAAATTGTAACATTTCATTTAAGGTACAATGTGATTTTATTGTTCGGCTTCTTAAAGTCACTTAAATTCTATACAGTGCTATAATTCTTACTACAGTTCAGATGAAAGGAAAATGAAGATATTTACAAAGTATATTGTTCTGAATGAAAAGCAAATGATTATGCTTCAAAGAGAATATGGTCTCCACATAAGAAATTCCAAATAAATGGATATAAAGTTCAATATATTATTGAGATGTTTTTTGGCTTGAAATTTTTTTAACAGTTGTGACCTCTTTATGAATAATTAAAAGAATAATTAAATTTAAAGAAAACAAACAAGTTTCAAATGTGTATGAGTATAATAAGATTTTCTACAGGACTATCCTATCCTGAAGTTGTTAATTCCTTCTTCCCATGAAAATTCAGTGGGATCATACACAGTATTTGATGAAACCAGATGAGCTGATTTTAAACCTGTATAAGACAATATTAACAATAATAAGGCAATCTGAATATCTCTCCACCAAATATAAAATAGGCAGAGTTTCCTGAATAGTTAATTCATTGTAAAGTTTTAATAATTAATTCAGTGTAACTGTGATAAAATTAGACTAATAGACTAATGGTTTAAAAGAGAGTTCCCAGAAACACAACATCAAATATGTTTACATGAACATTTCATTTATGACAAAGTAACTATTGACACAAGTGATGAGACAAAGTTAATCAATAGTAACAAGGTAATTTCTTTCATAAATAAAAAAATGAAGTTGCATCTATTGCTATGTGCAAGTCATTTCAGCTGAATTTAAAAAATGAAGAGCTGGACATGATAGTGCATGCCTGTAATCCCAGCACTGAGGCTGATACAGGAGGATCACCTCAAGTTTGAGGCCAGCCTGGGCTAGATAGTGAGTTCCGGGTCAGCCTGAACTACAAAGGGAGTCCCTGTTTCACCTCCCCTCAAAAAAAAATATTATGTGAAATTATAAAATTATAAATTGTGTAGAAGACAATATAGGAGAACATCTTTTTATTCTGGGTTACAGAAGGATTTCTCATAGCGCAAGCAAAAATTATATATTTGGTACATTAAATAAAACAATCAATGCACACATATCCAATGCACTGTCTTAGATATTGAAGAAGGTATTCACAACACAAGTTTGATACTTACAAAGGTTTATCATCAAAATATTAAAAAAACCTCTGAAAGATGATAAAAAGTTAACTGAGCCAATACAAAATTATGAAAAGTTTAAAGATATTCCCCATAGATCAAAAATAACAAGCTATCTTCAAAAAGTGATATTTACTCATTATTTATCAACATAAAACTCTGTGGTCTTGTGAAAATGTCAAATTTTAAACTATAAAATATAGTTCTATGAGTATAAGAATAAATCTTTAAATGAAATATGTAAAGCAGTATTAAGAAAGTAACTGGTATATATGACTATATTAATATAAAATAGTTTTCAATGGAAATATACCATAAAGCTTAAAAACTAAAGAACTATACTCTACTCTTGTATAACTGACTATCAACCACAAAGTACAAATAGCTCCAATAAATCAATAATTTTTTCAATGGAAATATACCATAAAGCTTAAAAACTAAAGAACTATACTCTACTCTTGTATAACTATCAACCACAAAGTACAAATAGCTCCAATAAATCAATAAGATAATAACAAGTAACTCACTTGAAAAGAAGAATAAAAAATATAATCTGGTAGCTCTTAGGATAAGAAGCCTGAATGACCCACACATAGAAAAAAAATCACATACTATAAACCAGGGAATTATAAAATAAACACAAAGATGCATAATTTTATTTGAATCTTTAGCGATAACTGGGACAAAAAAATTTCCATGGCTGAAATAAAATGCTATTCACTACTATTTTCCACTTAGGCTCATAGTGAATGATGCTATTATGAGGGTGTTTGGAAAGTGACCATTTTAAAGTATTTTTGACTGTTATGAAACAGCATTTTCACTGAAATAAAAATAAACTCTTTTTGAAGTAGTGAACTGTTTGTTGTTGTTGTTGTTGTTGTTTTTTGAGACAGGTTCTCACTATGCACTTGAGACTGACCTGGAACTCAGTATGTAGCCCAGGCTGGTCTCAAATTCACAGCGATCCTCCTGCCTCAGCTTTCTGAGTCCTGGGATTACAGGCGTGTGCCAATGAACTGCTTGTGCTTGATAACTGTTTTAAAATAGCAAGACTTACCAAATTAACATGCTTGTTCTGAATTATGTAAATTTTTGATGCTGTTGTTAAAATGACTCAAATCACACATGAGAAAAGTATAAAATAGGTATCAGACTTGCCTGGAAACTTTTCCATTTAGTGAAAATTCTGTGTAGCAATGTCTATTTTTTCAGATCTCTACATAAAATGACATAAAGTACATGGGCTTTCTATGACAGTAACATTACAGGGCATATTTCTGTAATAGAAAATTTGAGATGCAGCTCAATATATTGTCTTATCAGTAAAGTGATGTTCAGTGAATCATTAATTTTTTGAAATCTTAATTTTCTGTTATATAAAATAACTACTGTGTAAGATTTAAAAAGTATTATATTCATATACATACTTATTCTACTATAAGTACTTTCCAATTGCTTGGTATTACTGGTATGTTTGGAGTCAATTTAAAAGATGGTGTCTTATGATGATTCAGGGATATATAAATTTTCATTCATTGCTAATAGAAGTAAAAAGTGATGTAAGCTATGAAGAGTTTATACCACTTAATAAAACAACTCAATCTCAAGGCCTTTACTTTAAGTATGTAGTTACATATTCCTGCAAGATAATTGAGGATAGCCCTATGGAGGTTCATTGGATTAAATCAAAATATGCAGTGACAGACCAGTGAGGAAGAACAGAACCACACAGAGCTGAGCTGCTACCCCACCCCACCTCATCACTCCTGGGCCTCTGAGCAGTGCAGGAAAGTGAAGACTGGAGCCATGTGGGTGCCCAAAGCACCACCCATGTGCCATCCCATTGCCTCTGGCCTCCTGGTTGTGCCAGTACCTGGATCCACACTGTACAGGTACATAGCATCAAAAAAGCCATTGTCCTGAGGTCCAGAAATAGAGCAGAAGTAAACAAGGAAAAGAGGGCCTCTCTCAGGCTCTGTGATGAAAATTGAAGCCCACTGGAAAAGTGAAGAGAATCTCTGCAATAAGGCACACCAGACCACCCCACCATAGTTGGTAATATGGAGGGACCACCACCTCCCATCAGTACCTGGACTATCTTCAGGGGAAGAGCAGCTGGAAACTGCACTAGAACCTTGCAGAGTTCAACCCTGCAGGGCGTCAGGGAACTCAATTTGGTCCTTGTAGCCAGAAATTAGCCTCAATATCAGGGATCTGCTGCTGACTTGCTGAGACTATTTGACTCACACTGCTGCCAACATTTTCTACTGTGACCCCACAGACATACCCTGAAGGAGACCCTTCATTTTTTAAAATTTTTTTCTTTTCCTCTTATTTTTAACTTTTTCATAACCTTTTCAAATTAGTTTTTTTCTTTTTTCTTCTTCCTTTATTTCTCTTGCTCACTCTTTCACTCTCCCACATTATTCTTCATCTCCCTTTTTGTTCCTGCTACTGACCTAATTCAGATTTCTCTTTTTTTCTTCTCTCTTTTTCCTTCTCTCAATTGTCATTAGTTTTAAAGGAAATTGAATACATTTTGTAGCTTTCATATCGCTGTTAGGTTGTTCTATTCTTGTCTTTGGTCCTTCATTCTGTCTTCAAAAGTTTCCTAGAGTTAATGTGATCTTCCTGTGTCCTCTGGCCTCACATCTAACATTTTCCTATCCTTCTACCTATCTGTTCTTCTCTCCAACTCCTTGTAAGTCCTCATCCTGAAGGGTAAAGTTGCTATATTGAAGATTTTATACACTACACACATATTTTGGGCTGGTCCTCAATTTTTATTTAATTCACATGGTTTAAAGGTGATAGATTAGTAACTGCCACAAATCATCATTTTCTAAGCTATGCTTGATGCTATTGTGTGTCTAATTGTATCACTTGGACTAAGGTGTTATGATCTAATGAGTTTTCCTTCCTGGTATTATAAAAATGAGATTGCCTCAGTCATTAGATACTCAAATCTACAGACCAGCTATATATGGACGATCAAAGTATTAACCCAGGAACTGAACCAAAGGCACTACGAATAACAAAAATAGAAAGGAAAAGACATTTAAGCAAGGCACAAACACATATTTCCAGCTCAGCAAAGGCAAAATCCGATAAAAAACAAAGTGGAAAAGTCTGATAATCAACTACCTGGACAGCCTGAACTGATAGCACAGGAAGTAACAAAACAGATGAATGAGACTCTAGAAAAAAATCAAAACAGAAATAATTTCCCAGATAACTATAGTATGGTATGCACAGTGAAAGACATGATTAGAGACTCTAGAACAGAAAAAGATTAAAAAAAAAAAACAAAAACAGATGAGTTCAGGATCATAATAGAAGCCATGAATGCTCAGCATAGAAAAGAAGTAGACTCCATGAAACACATTCAGATATCCAGCAGATTAAAAACTCTTTGGAAAGAATATAGAACAGACTGAACAAATCTAGAGACAGAATATCAGATATAAAAAAATGGGATGCTGGTCAGAGATCATGAAAAGAAAGATTACTTAAAAATAGTAAGGGACCATTCAAAATCCATCCAACAGCTCCTAGATGATGCACAGAAGAATAATATAAGACTGGTAGCAGTCCAGGATGAAGAAGGAGAAAGTACAAATGACATAAAAAAACTGTTCACAGAATTAATGACAGAAAACTTCCCAAAATAAAATAATTTGACATACAGACAAGTGAAGCATATAAGACTCTAACTAGTTATGATTAAACATATCTACATCTATCCATATAATAGTTAAGATCTGAGAAACCCAACAGAAGAACAAAATTCTACAAGCAGTAGAGAAAAGAAACAAATCACATGCAAAGGAAAGCCCATCAGAATCACAGCAGACTTTCAACACACACTCTCAAGTCAAGGAGAGCCTGGAGTGAGGTATTTCAAGCCCTGAAAGAAAACAAACTCCAATTTATACTGATGTGACCTGCAAAACTGTCTTTCAAAATTGGTGGGGAAATAAGATACTTCCACAAAGAACATCTGAGAAACATCCTTAATACCAAACCAGCATGCCAAACAATTCTAAAAAATATCCTAGAAAAAGACTATGAAAGTCACAACTCCATGAAGCCCAACAGTTCAAATCCAGCAGTCAAGCCAAGGAATTAAAGGGAGAGGGGCAAAATTAAAATAAGCCAGCAAAAGGAAAATAACAGAACCATGTAAGTCAGTACATATCAGTTATAACCATTAATGTTACTGGCCTCAATGTGCCAATCAAAAAATCAATTCACGGAATGGATTCAGAAGCAAAATCCAACAATATTCTGTATACAAGAAATACATCTACTTGAAAAAGAAACCCATAGACTGAAAGTAAGAGGATGGAAAACAGTTCTCCATGTGACAGTGCACCAGTAAAAAGCAGGGATAGCTATCTTACATGCAAAAAAAGTAAAGCTCAAAAGAAAACTAATTAAGAGTGACAAAGAAGGTCATTACATTCTTGTAAAGGGAACAATTCAAGAGGAAGAGATGACAGTTATAAATATATGTGCACCAATGCTAATGTCCCCAAACATGCAAAACAAATATTGAGGGACTTGAAAAACCAAATAAGCACTAATACAGTTGTAGTGGGGGCCTCAATACTGCACTAACAAAAAGACATGGATCATTCAGACAAAAAGCAGACAAAGAAATACTAGAATTGAACCAACCTTTTGAACAAATGGATTTAATAGCTATCTCCAGAGTGTTCCACCCCACACAATCAGAACAGATATTCTTTTTGGCTGCACACAGGTCATTCTCTAAAATAGACCACATACTAGCTCATATAACATGTTTAACTAAATGCAAAGGAATTTAAACTATCCCATGTATATCATCAGACCACAGCACAATTAAATTGGAGATCAGTACCATAAGAAACCACAAGAACTTCACAAACACACGGAAATTGAACAACACTCTCCTGAACAACCAATGGGTAATAGAGGAATTTAAAGAAGAAATTAAATAGTTTTGACAAATAAATAATAATGACAATACAACATATAGGAATCTATGGGACACAATGAAAGTGGTTCTATTAGAGAAATTCAGAGGAGGAATTCCCACACTAAGAAAATAGAGCTAATTCAAATAAACAATCTAATGCTGAATCTTAAACTCCTAGAAAAAGAGGAACAAGACAAACCCAAAGCTCACACAAGGAAGGAAATTATAAAGATCAGAGCAGAAATCAATGCAATTGAGATTAAGACAACAATACAAAAAATGAATGAACCAAAGGCTTGGATTTTGATAGAAAAATTTTTTGAATAAAATTGATAAACCCTTAGCCAACCTTATCAAGAAAAAGAACAAAAAGGCTGAAATCCATGCAATTAACAATGAAAAGGTGAGCTCATAATAGATCCAGGGTAAATCCAGAGGATCATCAGTACCCACTTCGAGAATCTTTACTTCAATAAAATGGAAGACACAGAAGAAATGGACAGATTTCTAGATACATATTAATTACCAAATTTGAATGAAGATATAAAAGTTTTAAACATCCCAATTGCAATCAGTGAAATTGAAAACATAATTAACAATTTACCAATAAAAAAGCTCAGGTTCTGATGGCTTCATTGGTGAATTCTGCAAGACATTTAGAGAAGAATTGTGGCACTATTCTTTAAATTTTTCAGTGAAATTGAAATGGAAGCAGTCATTCCAAATTCATTCCTGGAAGCAAGTGTTACTTTGAATCCAAAACTAGAGAAACAGCCAAACAAAAAAGAGAACTACAGGCCAATCTTCTTAATGAAGATAGATAAAAATCCTCAATAAAATATTATCAAACAGAATACGGGGGTCATCAAGATCATACACCCTGACCAAGCTGGATTTATCCCAGGGATGCAAGAATGGTTCAGTATAGATGAATCAATAAATGTAATACACTATATTAACAAAGTCATGGACAAAAACCATATAATCATCTCAACCCATGCAGAAAAAACATTCAACAAAATTCAAAATATATTCATGTTTTTAAAAAAACCTACAGAAAATTGGAATAGATGGTCTTTTCCTCAACTTGAAAAAGCCTATCTATAAAAAATCAACAGCCAACATCATACTAAATGGTCAAAAGCTAAAAACCTCACTCAAAAATCAGGAACATGACAAGGATGTTCATTATCACCACTCCTGTTCAATGTAATTCTGGAAATATTAGCCACAGCAATTAGACAAGAGAAAGAAATAACAGAAATAAAGATACAAAATGAAGAAGTTATACTGCCATTCTTTTCTGATACTCTACATAGAAGATCCAAAAAACTCTGCAAAAGACTTCTAGACATAAGGACATATTCAGTGGAGTAGCTGGATACAAGATCAACACTAAAAAATCAGTAACTTTCTTGTACACAAATAACAGACTCACTGAGAAAGAAATTAGGCAGACAATTCCTCTCGTAAGATCAACAAAATATGAAATATCTATGAATCAATCCTAACAAAGGAAGAAAAAGACCCCTACGCTGAACTGCAATACTCTGAAAAAAGAGAGTGAAGAGGATATGAGAAAATGAATAAAACATCCCTTGCTCTTGGTAGGAAGAACCAACAAAGTAAAAATGGCCATACTTCCAAAACTGCTATACAGATTCAATGCAATCCCTACAGACATCCCAATAGTATATTTTACAGAACTATGGAAAACAAGCCAAAAAATTCTTTTGGAACCAAATGAGACCTAGAATAGCAAAAGCAATTGTAGGCAATGGAGACATGACAGGAAATATGACAAACCCCAACTTGCAACTATACTGCAAAGCCACTGTGATAAAAACAGCAAGGTGTCTGCAAAGAAACAGACCAAGGATCAGTGGAACAGATTAGAAGATGCAGAAACAACTCCTGACATACTCAGCTACCTTATTTTCAAGAAAGGAGCCAACCAACCTTACTGGAGGAAAGATAGCCTCTTCAATAAATTGTGTTAGAAAAATTGGATTTCAACCTGCAAAAGATTAAAACTAGACCCCTCTCTTTCACCATGCACTAAAGTAAAATCCAAGTGGATTTAAGATGTAAATATTAAAATAGAAACACTAAAGTTGCTGGAAGATAAGTTAGGTAGAATTCTCAAATACATTGGTATAGGAAAAGACTGTATGAAATCTTCATCCTCAGTAGCATGTGAACTAGCATAAATAATTAACAAGTGGGATCTGTTCTTATTAAAAAGCTTCTGCACAGCAAGAACAACAACCACCAGCATGAAGAGACAACCTATAATGTGGAAAACATTTTGTTGATCCTCTGGATTTCTGCTGGCTTCATTATAACTTCACCCCTTTCACTCCTAATGAATAGATTTGGTTCTTTTATTCTTTTTTTTTTTTAAATAGGTTAGCTAAGGGTTTCTCAATTTTGTTCATTCTTCAATGAACAAACTCATTGCTTCATTATTTTTTTGTGTCATTTTCTTAGGCTCCACTGAATCAGTATGTGCTCTGATCTTTATTATAATTTCCTCCCTTGTATGAGCTTTGTACTTGTCCTGCTTTTCTTTTTGAAGAAGTATGAGGTTGTTTAGTTGAGCTCCTTCTGTTTTCCTAATGTGTGTATTCATTGCTATGAATTTCCCTCATTGTGTCCCATAGATCCAAATATGTTGTGTTGACATTGTCATTTAATTGTAGATACTGATTTCTTCATTAATTTCCTCTATGAACCTTTGGTTATTCATAAATGTGCTGTTTAATTTCCATGTGTTTATGAAGTTCTTGTGTTTGTTGCTATTGATTTCCAATTTCATCACACTGTGGTCTGTTAATATATAAGGAATAACTTCAATTTCTTTGCACTTATGTAAAAATGTTCTATGAGCAAGTATGTTGTCTATTTTGGAGAAAGATCTGTGCTACCAAAAAGAATGCATATTCTGATTCTGTGGAGTGGGACACTATGTAGACATCTGTTAAGTTCATTTGCTCAAATGTTTGATTGAGTTCTAGTATTTCATCATTTATTTTCTGTCTAGTTGATCTATCTTTTTGTGAAAGTGGGGTATTGAGGTCTCCCACTACTATTGTATTAGTGCTTATTAGATTTTTTATGTCCATTAGCATTTGTTTTTATCGTTGAGTACACTAGATTTTTGTGCATATATATTTATTATTGCCATCTCTTCCCCTTAGATTGTTTATTTAGAAGGATGTAGTGGCCTTCTTCATTTTTTTTTTTCTTTTGATACTGGGGATCGAACTCAGTACCTTGTGCTTGCAAGGCAGATGGCAGAACCACTGGAGCTTAATCCCCTGCCCCTGGCCTTCTTTGTCTCTCTTAATAAGTTTTGGTTTCAAATCCATTTGATCTAAAAAGAAGATAGCTACTCCCACTTTTGGGGGGATTCCTGTTGCATGGAGTATTGTTTTCCCTTTAACTTTCCCTTTAATTTTCAGTGGAAGAGTTTATTTTTTAATTAAGTGTTTTTCTTATGCACAACATATTGCTGGATCTTGTTTCTTGACCCATTCTGCCACTCTATTTTTTTGATTGATGAATTGGGACTATCAATATTGATAGTTATAACTGATATGTATTGATTATCCTTGTCACAGCCTTTTATTTTTGTTGGATTTTTTCCATTTGTGTTTAATTTATTGTTGTGCCTGATAGATTCATTCTGCTGTGCTTCCTGGCATTGTGATCCTCAATGTCTTTTCCTAGGTTTAAAATTTTCTATAGTGCTGGTTTGGTAATTATGAAGTTTCTCTGGTGCTCTTTGTCATACAGCATCTTATTTCTCCATCAACTTTTAAAGATAGTTTTGCAACTCCATTAACTTTTAAAGATAGTTTTGTAGGTACATATGTCTGGGTTGGAAATTGTTTTCCTTTAGGGCTTGAAATATGTCATTCCAAGCTTTTCTTTCCTTGAGGGTATGTGTTGAGTAGTCTGCTGTGCTTCTGACAGGCTTTCCTTTGTATATGATATTTGTTTCTTTTCTCTAACAGCTTGTAGGATTTTTTTCTTCTATTGGGTTTCTCAAATCTTAACTATTATATGCTTAGGTGTAGACTTTTTTGATTATGGCATTCTATATGCCTCACTTATCTTTATGACATGCTCTTTTGCCCTACTTGGGAAGTTTTCTGCCATTATATATGTGAACAGTTTGGTTTTTTTTTTCCTAATGTTATCTGCACATTCCCCTGTTTCTTCACTGACTCTGATAGGACATGTTTTTTTTTCTTTGCACAACGTAGCAGCTTCTGGATTGATTTCTTATGGTCCCTTACTATTTTAAGAAATTTTTCTTTTCCTAATCACTAATTGCAATCCTACCTCTGTATATCTGAAATTCCATCCTCATATTGTTTCGTTCTGCTGTGTAAACTTTCAGTGGAGTTTTTACTCTCATGGAAATCTGTTTGCATCTGTTTCATGGATTGCATTTTTCCAAATGTTGAGATTCCTCAACTTCTCTATTTTTTAACCTTTGTCCTCTCTAGATTTATTAATCATGGCTTGCACTATGCATATGATCTCTGCTATTATCTGAGAAATTATTTCTGATTTCCTTTTTTCCAGATCATCCTGTTGCCAGTTCAGGGATTCTAGGCTGTTATTGTATTGTTCTATATAATTGACCTTTGGGGTTGCCTTAGTGATTTGAAAGTTTGATTTTTCATACTTGTTTATATGTCTTCTCATTTCAACAGAAATGAGCCTACTGTGTATTTGCTTTTTATCTTTATTAAGTTTATTGGTACATTTTATATATGCAGTACAGTTACATTCATCACTGGGATCTTGTACATTTACATAACTTATCTTGGTTTTTATTTTTCCCCATTCCCCAGCGCTCACTTCAGCCCCTCAACCCTTTCCTGTTTACAAAATATTGTTTCCATGTTTTTCCTTTTCACATATTTTTTTCTTTTCCCTTTTACATTTCCACTACCCCTCCCATTACCTCTACCCTTTAAGACCTTTTCTTCCTGTTATACAATATCATTTATACATTTTGATCCTTATTTACACTTTTAGTTTTTCACACCAGAGAAACTATTTGGTATTTATACATGTGTGATTTATTAATTTCATGTGAGTACGGTCTCAATGTGCATCCCCTTAGGTATATTTATATCTAGTTTCTCATTCTTTACGGCTGAGTAGTAGTCCATTTTATATACAAAAAATCTTCTTTATCCAGTCTCCAGTTGATGGGCAATTGGGCTGTTTCCAAATTTTAGCTATTACAAACTGTGCCACTATAAACATGGATGAGCATATATTGCTGTAGTATGATTCTTTTAATTCTTTTGGGAAGATTGCCAACAGAGGAATAGCTGGGTCAAATGGGACTTCTAACCCTAGTTGTTTGAGGTATCTCCATATTGGTTTCCATGGTAGTTGCACCAGTCAGTACTCCCACCAACAGTGAACAAGGGTTCCTATCCCCCTCCCCAGCATTTGTTATTGGTTGATTTCTTGATAGCCATTCTTTCTGGGCCAAGATGGAATCTAAGTATTGTTTAAATCTGCAACTCTCCAATGACCAGTGATATCGAATACTTTTTCATATGTTTACATGCAGCTTTTACTTGTTTATCTGAGAAATGTTTGTTCATTTCCAATGCCCATTTTGAATTGGGTTTATGTTTGGGTTGTCTTTTTTTTTTTTTTAGTTCTTTATATATTCTACATAGTAGACATTTGCCTGAGGAACAGCTGGTAAAATTTTTATTCTCACATTTTGGGTTGTCTCTGAGCTGTGCTTGTGATTTCTCTGGCAGTGCAGAAGCTTAATTTCTACTTTATCCTTCTGTATGGCTGAGTATTAGTCCATTGTACAAAAGAACTACATCTTTCCATCCACTCATTGGTTGATGGGCATTTGAGTTACTTCCAAGTTTTAGCTATTCCAAACTGTGCTGTTTAGAAACATAGGTGCACATACATCACAGTGGTATGATGTTCTCAACTTTTTCATGGAGGGGGAATAGCTAGGTCAAATGGGGCCAAGTTTTTGAGGAATTTCCACATGATTGCACCAGTCTACAGGGACATCAACCATGGTGTATGGTTTCTTTCTTCCCCACTGCCCCTCCAGCATTTTGTTTTTCAGGGTACATCAGTCTGGGCTGAAGGTTGTTTTCTTTCAGGGTTTGAAATACTTCACTTTAAGCTCTCCTTGACTTGAAATTTGTGTTGAGAAATCCACTGACTTTCTGATGGGTTTCCTTTAAAATAGATTTGTTTCTTTTCTCTCATAGCTTTTAATATTCTACTTTTGCAATGAATTTCTAGAATCTTGATTATTATATGCCTTGGTGTAGAATTATTTTGGTCATGGCTATTTAGAGTACTATCTGCCTCACTTATTTCTATATCAAATTATTTTTTCCCTTTTAGGGAGTTTTCTACCATTGCTTCTGTGAACAAATTTTGTGTGTCATTTTGCACTGTCTCTGTCTGGCATTCTCACTGATTCTGATCAAACTTATATTGCTTTGCTTTGCAATATCTTGCAATTGTTGGATTAATTTTTCATGATCTCTTGCTATTTTTTTTTTGTTTGTTTGTTTTTTTGAGACAGGGTCTCACTATGTAGTTGAGACTGACCTGGAACTCACTATGTAGCCCAGGCTGGTCTCGAACTCACAGAGATCCTCCTGCCTCAGCCTTCCAAGTGCTGGGATTACAGGCGTGTGCCACCACACCCGACTATCTCTTGCTATTTTTGAGAAATCTTTCTTTTCATGATTGGTAATCAAGACTCTGTCTTCTAGACCTGATATTCTCTTCTCACCTAGGTTTCACCAGTTGTGAATACTTTCTATGGAGTTTTAAATCTCGGGTATTTGTTCGTCTGTTTCATGGATTCCATTTCTTTTCTACGTTGGCCTTTCACAATTTTCATCATTTTCCTCAAATCCTCTATTTTAAAAAATCTGTGTCTACTATAGATTCATTGAGCATGACCTTCATTTTGATCATCATTTGTTTTTCTTTTACCTGAGAAATTATTTTCTCTATAGCCTCATACATCTTCTTTTTTTTTTTTTTACATCTGCTGCTATCATTTTGGGTGGATGGCTTCCAATTTTCTCTATCTTGATGTCCCCTAGATTTATCCTAGGTGGATTGGTGGTCTGGAGTTGCATTTTGCTTATGCATCTTGTCATTTTATATATTTTTTCTGTGGTGTTGTTTGTATATTTCTTATGGTAGATAACTATCTCTAGTAACAAGGCTTTCCAAGGAAATTCTATTTCTTGGATATGTGTTCTAGGTGTCCCAAGATCCTACCTTCTCTATTAAGGATGAGGAGTTGCTGTTTGACTCAGCACCCAATCCTTTAGCACTGGACTTTGATGATTGTTATGACTCCAGACAATCAGTGTTGTCATACAATGGAAAACAACTGATTATGACAGGGTTGACATTCTGGCTAAAATAGTACAATTGGCAATAGCAATAGCATCAAGCACAGCCTAGCAAATGACAAACTTTGATAACTATTACTTTGGTACCTTTAACCATATGAGCAAGCTTTACAGTTATATAATAAAATCCAACATAATCCAGAAAGATCTATGCAATGAGACTTATTAGAATGATTTTACCCTGTGTGTGCATGTGTGTGTGGGGGGGTGCTTAAGGTGGTAGGGATCAAAACAGAGGAATAAATGAAGAGAAATATAGTAGAAGCAAGGCTGGAGAGAACAGGATGAACATTTAAGCTTTGGGAAACTGGAGAAGAAGGCAGGAGAGAAAGAATGAAGGAAGAAGCAAAAGAATATTGAATCAAATCAAAAAGATAAGAGACAATGTTCAGTCATGTGAAAATGCCACAAAATCAAGAGAGACAGTTGAGGAAGAGAGAAAGAAGATGAATAGAGTAAAACAGAAATAAAGGTTTAAAAAATCTCAGCAAGTTTAAATTAAAAAAAAAAAATAGAACAATACATGAAAAAAAAACCCAACCAGAGACAAAAGGAAAATGAATGAAACAAACAAACAAAAAATAAATTTTATATTAAAATTCCTCTGGTGTCCATTGTTCTAAGGGTAGTGTCTGAATCAGAGCCCCAAAATAGGCCGTGTACACTGTTAAGTCTTCAGTAGGAGTAGCCCTGGGTATGGAGGTGATTTTTACCTCTGGATGAAGGAGCAAAGGACAGTCTTCAGCTGGCAGTTTTCCAAAAATCCCTAGGGTGGCCTGGCCAACTCTCTACCATGCTGCTCTCCCGTTTGCTGTGGCATCCTTGGACGGACCCATCCCAAGGCTACTCCCAGTCTGATGTACAGTGGGCCCCTCCTGGACCTTGCACAGCCCCTTCTGTTTCACACCACTCCCTGTTCTCATGTGCTGGTCTTAGCCTGGAGAGGAGGGACCCTTGTCCCATAAGGCTGCTAGCCTGCTTTTGCCACTGGTCTCAGAGCAAAGGAACACTTTCACGCCTTTGCAGCTAGCATGAAGACTGGCATTGGGAGTTGCTGGAGTGGAGTCTGGGTGGTCCCAGGCCCTACCTCTCAGCAGAATTCTCCCCAGTCTGCTGTCCAATGCCATCATTCTACTGTCACTGGATGTATCTTCTCTCCTTCTACTCCAGGACGTTGGCAATGAAGCTACCCTGGGATGTTCTGCTGCAGTACTTTGAGTTCTGAGCCTTGTGAGATAAAATACCGACCCTGCCCACTGCTGATACAAGCAACTGTGAGCCAGGAAGTGTTCCACGTCACTCCTCAAACTTGACTCTCCTATTCTCCTACTGTCTCTGTCAGCAGATTCTCCTGGTCTGGGTTAGGTCTCCTTTATGCACAGAACAGCAAAGTTGTTTTCTCTGCCTCCCCACAAGGGTGGCTACACAGCTGCTCTGCCATAATGCACAGACTCTGGGTTGTGGCTTTGAGCTGTTTCTTCTGTAGCAATAAATCGTATTTTCTTCTCCTCTTTCAGTTCCCTTGTGACTACCATGTAATCTTCACCCACTCTGGTTTTTCTCTAGGCTGCTGTTTTCTAGACTCTTGGCACTTTGTCCTGGAGAAGCTGAGTTGCTGACATTCACTATAGCAATAACCACCCAATCTCATTCTCATTTAGTTCACTTTCTTTAATACTAGAAAACCCCTTCAGGAATTTTAAGCAAGAACAAGGGAGCTAGAGTTTGAATGTTTGTGCTATTCTTACAGCTATACACAGCACGTATTAGATTCTGGGCAAAAGAATATATAAATGATAGATACCATTTCCTGGTTATAATACTATGATAAGATGGCTTTTGGTTTCCCCTATACATTATTTTCCTCATTTCTTCCAAGGTGGAATGCATATGCAAAGATATGTGATGGTCTCAGCCTCATGGCAAAGAGCAGTGCCAAGGACCTACATAGATCTCTGTTCTCTGTAACTGTGTTACTGGGCAGCTTAGCAAAACAGAAAATTTACATTATTTGAGCTACTATTTGGAGGATATAGCTGGTAGTATTTACCTATCCCTTCTATCCTTCCTTTTACCTTTCCTCAAGATGACTACAAATATCTTTAAATATCTACTAACGGATACAATTTTAATCTAATATTGGACATGTAATTCCTTTTTCATAAACTCATTTTTTCTTTCTTCACTGATTGTCCACTGTATTTTATTTTCCTTCACAAGTACTTATTTTGAAAATGTGAAACAAATGTGTAAATACCTAATAGTTTCTCTGGTGTGAAAAACTATAATAGTACATGATATCCTAATGAGATAATTGACCATGTGAAATAGGAAGAAAAGGGCTAAAGGTGTAGGAGAAGTGGAAAGGCCAGGGGAAAGGAAATAAGGGAAAAGAAAACAATATGAGAAAAGGAAAAAATGGAAATGAAGTGTTTGTAAATGGGGAGGGGAGGAGGGGGTGAAGGGAGGGCAGGGCGAAGGGGAAAAAATGAGAACCAAGACCTGTCATGTAAAGGCACAAGATCCCAATGATGAATGTAAGGGTACTGTATACTTAAAATGTACCAATAAACTCAATGAGAAAAAAAAGAAAATCTGAAACAAATTGAATAATAATATCTAAAAGTTATTGATATAGATAGCAATTATCAAATACCACATTAGTGCCAGGATTGGTCATAAGTTATTTTCACATGGCTGTTTTCTTCTTAAACAAAATTCTAGGTGTAAGTGTTCCTTTTAATATCCCTTTAATAGAAAGATAATTATAATTTTCACCACAGAGGAGGTAAAATAATGATCAACCATCTCAGCTGGAGATGCATCTTAACTCCTCAAGACTGAATATATTGTTACATGAAAAATTGGACTTTGCAGATATAAAGCTCCCAATCAACTGGCTATAAATCAGGGAGTTATTCCTGGATCATCCAGGTATCCAGATAACAAAATCTGCTGATTAATCACATGAAGTGTTAAAAGCAGGTAACATTTTCCAGATGGTGGCTTGAATGAAAATACAAAGATGCAGCAGATGGGGAAATGGCAAATTTTGAACTGTGAGAGAAATTCAGTGGATTGCTCCTGCTGGCACCATACTTGGAAAGCATGAAAAGAATTATGTGCAGCCTCTAGTAGCCAGTACCAGGCCGTGATGGACCAAGTACAAGGACACTAGAGACTCCAAGAATCTCTAGTCCAGCACATGCTATAAGCAATGGCTTTTTTAAACATCACCATGATATACATCATTATACTGTGGCAGGATCCATTACATCTCCTAGAGTTTGTACCTAAGACCTGTGGCTACAAGAAAAACTTTAAACGGCAAATGGAAAAATTTAAAAATACTACAGAAAGAAGTTATTTTTATAAATGAGCCATCCACCTTTATGACATATTTCACAATTGTAATTTCAAGACGATTTGCTTTAACAAAATAAAAATAGGAAATATTTCAATGACAGCCTAGAAAACCTAAGTCACAAAGAGGACTGTTAGTAGGATGCTCAGAAAAAAGCCAGCTTGCTTTGTGACAATTTTATAGTTCATTGTTTTTACACTTTAAGATCTTATGTCAGTTTTCACCTAGAAATTTAGCAAGAGAAATTAAGGGAGCACTGGTGATTAATATCTCAGAAAAATTTGTTTTCAGTAATCTTAAGAAGCAACTAGACAAATGAGGTGAGTGATCACCAAAAGCCTATAAACTTGGTCTAATCCTATTTCTTTGGGGTTGTTCAGACGAAGCAGCTACATCCTGGTTGTCCTGGCTTTGGACAACACTGAAGAAAGTCGCCTTATTAGAAAAGTTGATTCGGAAGCTGACCTCGTCTCTGTGTGCTAATTTAAAAGACAGGAACAAGGAAGTGGAAGACAAATTAATAAAAACTAACTGGAAAATATTGATTTTTTTTTAAACCCAGAAGCAGGGTGTTTGAAAGACAGCTCTTCAGAAAATCCTTTCTTCTGTTGTCAAACAAGCATTGAAACGTGTCCATCCTTCCAGCCATTCAATCAGAAAAGAGACAGAGGAGTGTTGCTCTCGGCTATCAAACAAACAAAGGGCACGAAGGCTGTGCAGGGTCGGGTTTCACTATTCTTTCAAACTGTCTCTTTTAATTGCTATTGTCTGGAAAAAAGACATATCCTTTCTCTTCCTACATTTAGTTACTTTCCCCTTTTCTCTTAGCAAAACCCAAATCTAAGTTCACCTAGCAGTAACACCACAGTGCTGAAATACTCCACCTTCTAAAGTTGCATGACTGCTAGTTGCACTTTTCCTGCTAAGTTGGTCTACTTCTTGGAATACAATGAAAGTGCAGATTATAGTGGATTGATTCTGTCTGAAAGTACTAAATATAAGACTCTTCTATGTGTAAAGGTTTACATCTTTCATTTGTTTTCTAAGTCTTAAAAAATCATTGCAGTAATACCTTTAGCCCATTGTGGGAAATACAAAATGAAAATAAAGTTTTCAAGGGCACATATATGAGCTAAACTGTAAAATTTTTAAATACTCAGTGATGTATCGAGAGCATGTTAAGGAAACATAAGTATGTTTACATTAATTCAAGCAAATTATTACTCTGTAGGATGAATAAAGACATGAGTTAAAGAAAATAAAAACTTTAAACAGGTGGCTATTTATCCCAGCATTAGGGTTGCTAGTATTCAGGTAAGAATTTAACATTTTCTTCTACCCACCTGCATCCTTGGGGAATCTGAATACATCAGTTAAATTTCTGCTACTTTCGATGTAGAGGAAATGTCCTTCATTTTTTTGGGGGGGTACCAGGGATCAAATTTGGGACCTTGCGCTTTCAAGGCAGGTGGTGGAACCACCGAGCTAAATCCCTGGCCCTCTACATAGAGGAAATGTGAATACGGTGAGCTACATAGGCTCTATAAATAATTTGAGTCATAAATAATTGTACCTCACATGTATAGACATACCTATGATTTACATAAATTCACTTATTTCTGTCACCTTGAAATGAAAGTATATTTATAAAATGCCATTGTTCATAAATTATAAAGCCAGGAGGGATCCATTTGTATTCCTATGGATACTGCTTAAATAGAAAACTTTCATGCCACAATTCTAGAATAAACCATATACAGATCTCTTGTCACATGTAACTTTAAAGTTTTTTCACTACAGCTACCTAATTTATACAAAGCACCCTAGGGTCAATGTCTCTTTCTAGTGTTGTTTGTCAAATGACTAAAGCACAGCTTTAAAGTATATGTGAGATTGCTAATCAATCTCTAGGCCCTCAGATTTCATGGTACGCTATGCAAAATTTTCTCTTCTATGCATATAGAATTTAAATTATATATGCCTTTGATATCTTTATTTTCCTTTACTTTAGAAGTATTGCAGACAGGAATAAAGCTACCATACAATTAATATGTAGTAGTGTAATAAGGTCTTAGCAGCCTTTTGAGAGTACATATAGATATTTCTTTCCCTGTGTGTCTGAGGGTGTATGGGTTATTCTTTTTTTGCATAGGTTATTCTTTAAGATATAGAAACATGATTTGCCTAATGGGGGCAGTTTTAATCAAACTAAAATACTTTCATTTATCATTCATTTATTAAAGACATGAAATTCTTGTATAATCGGGTTAAAAGGGTTGTTTGTACAGGAACTCTCGTAGTCCTTGGTGTTTCTAAGTATTATGTTTCAACCACTTACAAAAAAAATCTGCTTGCCATTTGCACTTACGATCCCCTAAGGCATATTATTTTATTATTTAGGATCTTCTGAAATTAAATGATACAAATGTCTGTTGCAAAACTGATTAAAGAGTCTGAGAGAATTGGGAAATATGGAATAGATTAGGATGATTATGAAGGATAAATACACAGCTAGATTTGAGACAGAGAAAAATAGAAAAACATAGGCAGAGTGAGCTACACCCTTATCTTTTTAGACAGGTAGACATGTATACATCACATCCCTCATTCACACACACTCACAAACACACTCATTCGCAAAGTAGAGGAGAGAGAGAGAAAGAAAGAGAAACATACAGAAAGAGACAGAGAGAGAGACAGAGAGACAGAGAGACAGAGACAGAGAGAGAGACAGAGAGAGAAACAGAGGTAAAAGATGAGTAGATTACTGCCCTAAAGCAAGAGAGAGAGAGAGAGAGAGAGAGAAAGAGAGAGTACTTTCTCCCTTGCCTTAGTCCAACTAACAGTATACAACAGCCGGGCTAACATAATAAAGAGAAAAATAACTGAATATCCGTCTACCTTAGAGAAAAATTTAAGAAGCCAATTAATGTTTTAATTTTGTTATTGTATGAACATAGTTCTTTACTAGAAACGATTATGAGACAAGTTGAGGTAATATAAAAATCATAGGAAGTTAAATTTCCCCAAGATCATAAAAGCTGTCAAGAACTCTAGAAATTTCCTTTTCTTATAATGAAAAGAACCTAATAGGGAGGAATATCTGAATATGAATGAAAGGGATTTTTTCTAGGTGTGTGATACCCTAAAATCAATTTCAAAATTAAATAAGAGGTGGGAACACTAAAGTTCCAAGATGGTTAAATCTTGAAATTGCATCTGCCCCTTCCCCTGAGGGTGTGTTTTCCCTGAGGCTCCCTAGAAGATCACCAATTAGCAAATCAAACATTAGTGCCAGGTTTCCAAAGATAGTGTTTTTTCAGACTGGCCTGTGTTCCATGCCACTCCAAACCCTCCTGCAGTATTTAGGTCCACCCTTCTCTTTCCTGAGGACTCAGAAGGTTAGTTCACATCTTCAGCTCATGCGTCCTTTCTTGACTTGCTCAATAAACCCCAAATTAAAACGAAACATAATAAAAACAAACGGAACGATGAGACAGGTGCTATTCCTGTGTAGTACCGAATACCCATACAACAGTGCAGACTCCAGCCCTCATCAGGACCCTCTCACAAGACAAGGGTGATGGAGATGAGACTTGGGGGTGCAAGGTGAGCCCACGGGATGCTGAGTGAAGATCTCCAGTCAACAACCCTCATAGAATATCATGAACATTTAGGAATGCGTCTTCCTTGAAATCAATACAGGCCCCCATGTTTGGGAAATTGATATTCATATTACCTTTGGTAGTGCAAGTGAATGCTTAATAAAACATTTTCATTACAATTGAGAACATGCAAAATGAATGTACACATAAATATTATTTGAACAGTAAAGTTGTTATTATCATTCCAATCATTCTGATGAAGTAAGACCAGAGGCATAGAGAGGTCATTGAAGGCATGGAGAGGAGAGACAGGATTCCACTTAGACCACATACAACTAACTTGACCAGAATGAATATGACAGATATGCCAAGTGTTGTCTTCCAGATGCAAACTAAGTCAAAGACATTGTTTTTCATTTTATGTAGCACTCTTTGGGTATTTAAAAAATATTGCACCAAAGGTATGTGTCATATTTGCAAATCAAGTTATTCAGAAGAGATTGTGATCATAATTATCTTCATTGAATTCCTTCCCACTCCTGGTCCCATTTTAGCTCTTTCTCTTTCTTGTTTGTTTTTGTTTAAATTCTATCTGGTGGTGGAATTTAATGACCCTACTATTACAATTATAACTGCAATTATTTCTCAACAATATGTGTATAGTACTATTTCTTAATTTTATACTCTTCAGGATACTTATAAATTATAAACAAGAATTTAGTCTCCTTTTTGATAGCCTTTCCTCTTAATAACTCTAAAACTCTCATTCCCACTTCATCCTTCTTTCACAGGTCCTTGACTTTAATAATTCTGAGCTCCATTTGCTCACTGCGAGTCACTTTTATTTAGCATTTCTCCTGTTGCCTCTCGTAATTCCCCCAACCACTTCCCTCTATCTACCCAAGAGGTTCAGCTTGCCTTTTGTGCATAGTACTGAGGTTGCTAGTATTTATATTCTCTTCTTCAAGCAGAATCTATGTCTTCTACTTGAAGGCTATCTGAAAATCAAAAGTTGTGACACCATGATATTACACAAGACTCAGTTTTAGGCATGAAAATCAAACATCTCGTAAAGTACGTTGTTGGCAGTTGCAGTGTTCCAAGAATCTCAATCTACAGTACCTGTAACTTTCAGCTTTTCTGCCCCAATGGTAATCGCATCTTCATCTGCAGAAAACAGCACTCTGCCATCCTCACTTGCTCTCACCTCAAATCTTTTACACTGAGCTTCCACAGACTCCGCTCCTGTGGTCAGAGGAGAGGAAAATCATTAATACGTAATTTATAAAAAGTACATTTAATAGTTTTTCTTGGCTATAACTTTGACACCTGAATTAATCATTTTAGATTATTATCCTTTTTAAAAGGCTGGTAGAGTATTACTTGGCCAGATTCATCGGGCATTAAGTACATGTGAAATGTAAGCATTTCACATTGTCTTAGTAAGGTCTTTATTAATAGGGTTTAACTAATTGGAACCACTGAACATATCCAAAGCAGAGACAATGTCTTTCTGGTCCTCCAGCAGGCTGAAGTCTCAGCATTGTGTCTGCACCTGCTATATGCTCAATAATAAAGAGTTGTCTTTAAAGACTCATATTTTCTGTCTGCAATGAAGAGAACACTACCCACATTATTACACCACTGGGTCCTTAAAAAGTATTACTCAGTTGTGTGTCCTATTTGCTCTGTGTTTCATAGATTTTAATGTTGATATGACCCGACTCTTTTGTATTGCTATATTTGTTTCACAATCTTGCAATTTTTCTAATAATTTTTATTAATTAAAGTATATTAAATAAGTGCAATTCAATGGAATTAGAAATCTATTTCCAGTTTAATGGCACTTTTCCTAATTATTCCATAAACAACAAACCCAATTGCTGTGTTTGGAAAACATAATTCATTAAAGGTTAGGAAGGATTTAGCAAGAAGACTTAATTAAACTTTAAAGATAAATAAAAGGAATTTGAAAAAAGATGAAGGAATTTGAAACAGTGGATAGGCATGAGGACTTGATATTTCCACGTCAACTGCTTTTGTCTGGCGTATGGGTCTATATGTTCCCCTCCCTCTACGATTTCAAGCGCACCTTCTCAATGTAAATTATAGCTTTGTCAGGTAGAGCTCTTCCCAGCCAGGGACATAAGCATGCTGCACTTGTTAAGTATGTTATCTTAAGAATCCAAACAAGGGCTGGGGATTTAGCTCAGTGGTTCCCTTGCTTTGCAAGTGCAAGGAGGTGACTTCTATCCCTGGTCCAAAAAACAAACAAACAAACAAACAAAAAGCCAAAGAGTCAAAACAAGAGTATCATTGTATTTCAATGTATCCAGGTTGGGAATTGAGTCTAGTTTTAAGTAGCATTTAGTAAACAAATGTTAGGTAGATGAGTAAATACTACACCTAAACTTTCCTTCTCTCCTTTATCTCCAGCAGCAGCTCAGCATTATTGTTATTTCTAGATCAGGACTGCAGGAAATTACACCTCCCTATTGTCATAGTTCCTAAGGACTTTTCAACAGGAGAAAAAAAGATAAATCCAAAGCTTTCAGGGCATGTGATATAATTTCTGTAACAACAAGAAGTGTAGTTTTCTTATATTATTACATTACATAAACAACAATTTGAAGTTTCAACTACAGCTAAGTTAATAAGATAAAACGATTGCCATCTTTGTGATATTTCAAGTGTAAAACAGCCTGCAACATTTTTCAAAAATCTTTTATTATTTTTCTTCTTTTTAAAACAAAGAACTTTCCTTATAGAATTTAACAACAGTATTGGACAAACCATTGAAAGCTTATTGTACTAGAGCACAGTCATTATATTTGATTTTGTAAATATTATTTGAAAAACTTTATTCATTTGAATGTTTTTCTTTAAGCACAGTCTAAACCTCTTTTAATGTACCTTTAGACTTTGAATCATAGTGACCCAAATGGGTAATATTGAAAAAGAGGTCAACACAGTAAATTGGGATGACTTTTTCCAAAGTTGGCAGCACCGTTAAAGTTTCCCAAAATTCAATTTATATATATGTGTGTGTGTGTGTGTGTGTGTGTGTGTGTGTGTGTATAAAGGCTAATAATAGTATGTTTTTGCATCGATAGCAGCAACAGCTTTTCCAGGTTCTGCAGTCATCTGAACAAAATTATAGAGATTCAGCACATTCCATTAAAAAAAAAAA
>NW_022900930.1:14268751-14413293 GCF_012274545.1 Fukomys damarensis
TAATCATCATCTGGAAAGAGAACATTCTAGAGTAATATCATTAAATGTTGCTCTGATAAAGCACGGTCCCTACTATGTATCATAAAGCAGGTACTAGATATTTTACATTCATTGAGGTATGATACAGTACTGTCCTACATCAATAGTACTAGATTCAGTTTTGGTTTGAAATTTACTTTGTCTACAAATAACATTGCTACCCCTGTTTTTTTCTGGGCTCCTGTCACATGGAGAATTGTTTTCTATCTTTTCACTTTCAGGCTATGGGCTTCTTTTTGCACTAGGTGTGTTTCTTGTATACAACATATTATTGGATTTTGCTTCTGTTCCATTTTGCCAGTCTATTTCTCTTGATTGGTGATTTGAGGCCATTGACCTTCATCCCAATTTACTGTGTTGAATTGGCATTGTACAGAAATGGACAATCATATTGGTCTAGAAATGTTAATTTATTTTTATTTTTATTTTTATTTTTTTCCATGTGTACAGGGGTAACACATCGTACTAAATATGTAAGGTCATATCTACGTGGGTTTGATTACAGAAACTAATAAAGTATTCTCTAAATAATGAAAAAAAGAATAAGATAAGTCTATAAGATCTAGAAGCAATTTAAATATGTTCAGGGACCATTTTCATTTCCAGAATTAAGGATTATTTTGATGTTACATCATTGCCTTTTCTCTTTTACTTTCCTTTTTAGTTTTATTTTAGGATTCCCTAATTTTAATGTTCATACAGAGATTTCTTTAACTGAAATACCGAATAGTTTCTTTGGTGTGAAAAACTGCAATAGTACACAGGATCCTAATGAAATAATTAATAATGTGAAATAGGAAGTAAAGGGCTAAAGGTGTAGGGAAAGTGGGAAAGGTGGGGAAAAGGTAATAAGGGAGAGGAAAAACATATGAGAAACTGAAAAAATGGAAATAAAGCGTTTGTAAATGGGGAGGGGAGGAGGGGGTGAAGGGAGGGCAGGGACAAGGGGAAAAATGAGAATCAAGACCTATTATGTAAAGGTACAGAATTCCAATGATGAACGTAATTGTATTGTATACCTAGATTGTACCAATAACCTCAATAAAAAGGAAAAAGAGTTGCTTGAGGCCAATATGTTGATAAATGTGACTTTTTCTGGGTTTCAAGTCCCAGTCTTTAAATCTATCTTCAGGAAACCCAGTCATACAATATTGCTAAAATGCCTTCTAGATATTGTACATATTTTACAATACAATCTTAATATTTATACTGCATGACTACCTTCCCATATACTCAGGTGATGAGCTTAACTGTTTAACAAAATACATCAGTGATTTTAATGATAATCCAAGTGCATCAGATCACTGTATATACACATGTAATAAACACCAATGTTATATATTCACACATTAGCAAGACTTTCTTGGAATGATGCTTAGGGTCTTTCAAAGATACTTCATAACATAAAAATGCTATATTGTGTTAAACTATTAGAAATAAATTATTAGAAAGATAAGTGCAGTCTTGTCTGTTTATGGCAAAGTGAGTTTCAATCTTAATTCATTAAATTTAAATGAACAAAGGAAAATAAGCCATCCAGAAAATATTTATGTAACCAGAAGAGATGAAATGTATCTAAACCAGAAATTAATCCATGCGGAATCATCCAATTGAAAAATAGATTTAAAATTAATGCTCCACACTACACTTTGTTTATTATATTAGCATAATTATGGAAGGCCAAATTGCAAGCAATTAGCAATGCATTGATAATAAATAAATATTATAAATCAGAAAATAATTGCAGAATGCTGCATTTATGTACATTGCTTATCTTTGCTGCAAGTGGAAAAGAGTAAAATCAGTGATTAGAAATAAATTCAATTGTTGGGAAAATTTATGCTTGAAGTAAATATGTCAGCCTTCATGAAACTGAGGATATTTTATCTTAACAGGACTGTTGCCCACGCTTAGTCAAGATGTAGTTGCTTGAAGGAGTGATACCAATAAGGCTCAGTTCACTTTTATCTAGACCAAGATGCAAAAGTGCAATGCCAAAAACAAGTTCTTTCATAGCTTTTTTTTTAGGCAAACTAAATCTCTATTTAGACAATTGAAATACTGATTTGAAAGAAAAAGTGTAATACCTTATACACTTGTACACTTGGTGATTACTAAGACAGAAACCATAAAAACAAGAATAAGTGACAATATTATTGATGTGACCAACTAAGGGATCAAAACAAATCTCGTAACTCAGGTGAAAAACCATCACTGAAAAGGAATAAGGATTTAACCCGATTAGTCCACCAACAAATTTATGCCTTAAAGCATTAATTTTTTTTAATTAAACTTTATTTTCATTTGTTTTGCTTTACTGGGAATTGGACTTAGTATTTTTATACTGAGCTACATCCTCAGTCACTTTACATTTTTTTTTTTTATTTTGAGACAGAGTATCATTAACTCACTAAATTTCGTAGGCTGGGATCTAACTTTTGATTCTCCTGCCTCAGTCTCCCAGATTTTGGGGATTATTTTTGTGCACTACCAGACCCACCAATGTTTGAATAAGTAATTGCTGAAAACTTCCTAAAATTTATTGAAAAATAATAACGTAAAACACCAAGAAGCTCAGTGAGCTCCAAATACAATAAACAAAAAGTTCCACACATAGAAAAATCACAGTAATGATTAAAGTCAAAGACAAGGAGAGAATCTTGAAAGCAGCAAGAGAAAAATGAATACTAGCTGACTTCTCAACCAAAATAAGGGAGAACAGAAAGTGATGAGACACTGTATTAAAGTGTTTAAAGGGAGAAAAAAATGTCATCTACGAATTCTTCAGTCAGCAAGCTATCTTTCAAAGATAGCAAAACATTTCCAGACAAGTAAAGATATTATTAACAGATATACATTATGAAAAACATTAAAAAGAAGATCCCCAGGGTGAAATCAAGTGCCTGCAGACAGCAATGCAAGTTCTCACAAACAAAAACCAAAATCTAGTAAAATTATTATGCCATTATGAAAGATTAAATGCACATTTCTCCTCCTCTCTCAATTGAGTGTAAAAAGAAAACCAGATAAATCAATTTGATGAAATTGTTTGGCCCTATTCCATAGTCGCACATCATATTTTCATCAAGTACAGAGAAGTCAGAGATGTAATGCATTGTTTGATTAGAGATATGAGTCTATATCAAAACCTGAATCCACGGGAACAACTGAAGAGATCTGAAAGTGACAAATAAAATGATTTTTATAAAAACTACAAATACGTACTTTCAAGGTTTTCTTCTGTCTGCTCATTAAAGAGGTGTAATAGTATATAATTTAAAATGACAATACATTGTGCATTTTAGCATAAATAGAAATAATATGTAATGATAATAATACCACAAAAAGGAGAGAGTATAAGTCAAGGTGTTTAGGACTATACATTTCTATATTTTTCTGAGATTAAACTATTAGAAATCTAGAAACCTACTAGAAATTAGAAAATCTGACAATGGAGATATATTTTATAAGCAATAAAACAATAGTATTTGCAAGAAATAAAGCACAGTGGATAATTAAAATGTGTAGGTTATATTAAAAACATTTAATGCAAACAAAAGCAGCAACGAGGACTAGAGAGATGAGGCACAAAACATACAACAAATGAAATGATAGGAATGCATCTACCATATTAATAACAACTGTGAATGAAATAAAGAATCCAATAAAGGGAATATTATGAATTTGGAAAAATGATACAGCTATGTTGTCTACATATAACACAAGATACACTTCAAACCAAAAATCAAATAAGTTGAAAGTAAAATGATAGAAAATGTTTTATCATTCCATCAACAACCAGTGAAAAGCTGAATCAGGGATAGTCTTTGAAAAACACAATCTTTCATCTCTTTGCTTAGTCTTCTGGCTAAGATCAAGTGTGAAAAAGACAATCTTTAATGCAAAACATACATATTTCCAACGTTATAGAGATGCTTTTTTATGATAAATAGGTTAATCTGTCAGAAAGGCATAATTATAAACTTTTAAATAGCTAACAGCAGAGCATCAAGCTACATTTAAGCAAAAACTTAGACAAATGGAAAGAAAATGTTTTTAAGACTTTAACAGAAAAGGATGAACATGAAGGCCCTCACTTTCTGTCCCTTTCTTTTTTTGACCTGACCAAGAAATAGTGTCTTGCCTGGTCAGTTACCTGGATAGCTATATGTTTTCCACTGCAGGCTCAAGCCCAAGCTGGGGCCTAGGAAGTTTGAGGCACTCTAAAGTTGTTAGTCATTTCTTGAAACACTGAAAAAATTTTAAAAATGTTGCTCATGACACAGAAAGCAGCCTTTGCCTTAAGCCAAGCTCCCCAAACTTTCATACATGCTGTGTAAACAGACCCCGTATTATGAACATACCTGGATAGCCTATCTCCCAGTTCATTATGAGAATGCCGCATCCTCTATATGGCAATTTCTTTAATAAGTGCTTTGGACCAATTATCCTGGCACTGAATACTTGTCCGGTTTCTAAGCAGCCCCTTCAAGGAGCAACTCCCTGTGAGATCTCCCCTATAGCTGCTTTTGAAGCAATTCCAGCCAAAGTGGTTTGGCCAAAGAGCCCTGCTTTAAATAATAAACTATTATGCAGAAAATAAAGTATATGCAAGAACAACAAAAAGAAAACTCCAACAATTCTACATATCCAATCAATCAGACCTGATAGGCATCTCTAGGCCTCTCCACCCCCAAAACAGAATACACTGAATTATAAGAAACTATTGATACAATTCTTCATATAATTAAATATAGAGGTACAATTAATTGAAGGATGCCATTAATAGGACTGTATTTAAGAGAAATAGAAATATATGCTCACACAAAAATGTACACAAATGTTCTTAATATCCTTATCAAACTAGCCGCCCACAAAAGAAATAACTCAAACGTCTTACCTATGGTATAGATATACAGTGGAATGTTACCTGGAAAGTACTGATATATATTATAATATGGATTAATCCTGAAAACTTGTGTGAGTCAGTCTCATACCACATGATATACAATTATGTATACGTTTAATGTTCAGGTTATGAAAACCTAAAGGTAACAGAAAAGATTACTGGTTGTCAGCAGCTGGGCCTAGGATGTGTCTTTGGCAGCAGACAACTGAGCGATACAGGATTTCTCCTAGGGGTTATGGAAATATTCTCAAGTTTACAGTGATGATACTGGTGCAACTCTGATAATATACTAAAAATCAATGAATTTGTATGGATGAAATTTATGTTATATAATTATTTCCTCAATAAAGTTAAAACGAATTTACTCAGGAGCCTCTCTACAACCCATCCCTCCCACGAGTCTCAAGGCCTACTCCAAAGTATATTTCCATTCATCCTGTCACTTTTGCTGATCTCCTTGTAGGGCTTTGCTGCCAAAGTCACTAACACTTGTAGCCTGCACTGCTGAAATCATTTTCATTAGTATCTGCTTTCCTCCCCTTGACCCCTATCCCAGTGTATATTCTACATCCAGATACCAGCTATGAATTTTTGAAGAAAATGAGACCAAAGGATTTTCGTACTGAAATCTCTTGGATGGTCCATGTAATACAGAGAATGCATCTTATGTTCTCCACAGGGTCTGTGAAATCCGATTTGCTTCTTGTTTCTCTTTCAGTACTCATCTACTCTCTGTTTCCATCCCAAAGGTCTGTTTCCATCACAAATGCTGTTCCTTCCTCCTGACATGCTCTTTAGCCAGCTCTCTGCTTATGCTTTTATTCCACCTTCAAAACTGAGCTATTTCATGGAGAGTTCATCTGTACCTACTGCCCTCCTCACTGCCCGTCATAAACTTACTTGAATCTGTTTTCTAAAACACTTCCATTCTTTCTACTTTATTTTTTAGACTTTTTTTCCATTTTTTGAGTACATGTTTGTCTTACATAATGATTACATCCCTTGTGGGGAGTTGGAAAATGTATGTGATATAATATAAATCTCTTTTTTAAATCCCTTTTCTTTCCTTTCCCTCTCCTTTTCTTCATCTCTTGATACCTTTCCCATTTGAACAAAATCTAGCTCCCAACTTCCTATTTTTTTATTTTGCTCTTTATTTATATTTTGAGTTTCTCATATGAATAAACTATGCCATGTTTAAGCTCGTGTGCCTGATTTATTTCACTTGATATGATTGTTTCAAGGTGCATCCATTTTCCTGAAAATTGCTGAAATTTGTCCTTCATTATGGCAGAATAATACTCCATTTGCCTGATTTCTCTGGCTAATAGATTAGTACTGTGTTGAACAGGAGTGGTGATAGCGGACATCCTTGTCTTGTTCCTGATTTTAGAGGAAAGTTTTTCAACTTTTTCCCATTCAATATTGTTTCCTTGGTTATGTTCTAGATACCTTGGTAAAATATATACTCCATTAGTTCAAAGATTGATGCCTCTCCAGTTAATCACTGCATCTTTGGTGATGAAATACTTCCTAATCTATTAGAGATATACAAGAACTCTTTGTAAAATAGAAATGTGACTTCTTGATTCCACAGCCTTATTTCATTTAGCATGATATCCTCTAGATTCATCCTTGTAACTAATCAAGAATTATCTTCCTTTGATGGCTGTATAATATTTCATTTGGATGTTATATACCACGATTTCTTTATTTGTTCATCTGTGAAAGACACTGAAATCATTTCCGTGTAGTGGATAATCTTGTAATGGACTTGGGAGTGTAGACATCTTTCCTGGGTGTTGATGTGATTTCTTTGCAGTATATAGCCAAAAGAATTATTGTTGGAACATATGGCTGTTGATGCTTTTAATTCCTTTAGGACTCTCTGCTGTCTTAGTCACTTTCTTAGTCACTGGGTCAACACAGCTGAAGGAGAAGACCTTAATTTTGGCTGATATTTTAGAAGTGTCCGTTCATGTTTGGATGGCTCAGACATAGAAACTGGAGGTAAAAGGTCCTAGGCAGAGAGAAGCTGCTCCTTCATGGTGGTCAGGAGAGAAGAGAGTGAGGAGATGGAGTCACACAGCCTTTCAGATCAAACCTCCATGACCCGCCTCTCTCCACCAGACTCCACCTCTTAAGACAAGTCATCTACAAGCCCCACAGTTCAGTCATCTTCCCAAACCTGCCTATGAGCACATGGGTGCTCATAGGGTCCAACCTCTGATTTACAATGACTGGAGAAATCGGACCAGCACCTGGGAACTGAGGCAGCATTCAAAAACTCCCCTTCGTTCTTACGCTCCTAAAGTTTCGATCGTCCCACACTGGTAACCTGCCTGCCTGTGGGGCGGCTCCTAGGGCTTCTCCCTTCAAGGTGAACCCTGCTTTCTGCTCTGGCTCTCACACAGCTGCCAGGGCTCCCCAGAAGGACGAACACACCAGGTCTGACTCCCCTGCTGAATCCCCTCTATATAAGGCCTGAGTCTGTGGGAGATAGCGCTGCTCTAGTCAGCTGAGGAGCGAGAGATCCCTCTTGGTTTACTCCCCTGAAGCCTGTCCTCTTCTGTGGGCCTCCACTCCTGCTTCCTTTCTTTCCAACAGACCGCACCGATATGCATTCCTGTTAATACTTCACAAGGCTTTTTTTTTTTCTCCGCACGCTCCGCATTTGTCATCTTTTGACTTTTTGACAGTAGTTGCCCTGACCTGTGTGAAGTGTTATTCATTGTAGTTTTGATTTGCATTTCTATCATGCTTACTGAGGTGAAACATCTATTGGCTATTTTTGATTTTTTAAAATGAAAAATGTATCAATTCAGGTCCTTTTCTCATTTTCTTATATCAGGTTGTTAGATTTTCTGATATTGAATGTACAAGTTCTTCAAACATTCTGATTATGTCCCTTTATCAGTTGTATGGCTCATAAATATTTTTTTTCCAAATTCACAGAATTTGTCTTGTTTTCTTTGATCAGCAAAATCTTTTTCCATTTATGTTTTTTAACTTTTTTGGGGGGGGAGTTGAAGTTGAAATCAAGAGTCTTCAGATTAAACTACAACCCTTAGCCTATTATTTTTATTAACTTTCTAAAGTTTAACATAGGGTTTTGCTAAGTTGCTGAGTTGCTAGGACTGGGCTCAAAGTTGCAACCCTCCTGCCTCAGCTGTCTGAAGGCTGGTATTACAGGTGTGTGCTTCCACATCTGGATAGATTTAATTTAATTTATTTTCATTGACTATGCTTTTGCTATACTATAAAAAAGCACCAATGAGATAATGACAAGAAGCTTTTCTTCTCCAAATTTTTATAATTTCAGGTCTTAGGTTTAGGTTTTTAATTCATTTCAGTGCTTGTGGATGGTTTAAAACAAAGGTCTTATTTTATTCTATTTATCTGGATATCATTTTTCAATCTCATTTATTGGAAAGTTTGCCATTTCTTCATAGTATTTGCTTTGTTCCTGACCTCATAAATTGTTCTGTTTCCAGAGGAATTTGTATCCACTGTTTCAACATTAAATCCATATTAAATTTGATATTAAATCTGGTTTCCTTGATACAGCTAAATAAAATGTAAAATTGTGGCTGTTTTTATGTAACTACTTATAATGCCTATGCAAAAGCATGGGGTGAAAAGGAATATTTAAGAATTTAATGATGGAATGATGAAACTATTTACTAAGGCATTGTGAGAAGTATTTTTTAAAACCACTTTTCACTATCTCAAATTTCTTCCACAAATCTGACTGATACAGAAACCAAAACAAAAATATAAATAATTCAAAAGATGTCATTTTATGAATTAATAATAAAAATTTAGTAAATAGGTGTATTAAATATTTGCTTTTAAATAGTTAATATGTAACATTTACAATGAATATATGTCTCAAAAATATCAACTTTTCAGCTATTGCTTTTTTCTTGTATATAGTCAAATTAACTGTAAAAAGTTAAGATATTTAGTAACCTAAACAATTTATTTAATTCTCATTATTTTTTGTATTCAATCTAGTAATAGGAATTTGAAGAATTATTTGGATTCTGATAAGTTTATTGATATTTCAATATGTAAAAATATTCCAGAATAAATACGATTAGCTACAATCCATTCTCCCAACTGATTTTGTAAATATAGTGGTAAGATTTGAGGTGAGGATCTGGTGTTTTTTATTTAATTAAGTATTGGTAATTTTGTAACCTTTGAACAACAATTTATCGTATCACTATTGGCAGGGATTAGGTTTCTGTAGCACTCATTTGAATTTGTTTGGAAAACTTGCAAAATTGACTTGTACATAGCTTATTTTCTGATTATTATTGTGTAAACTGAGTTTTTATTTTTCAATTCATATCTCTTTTTAAAAATAGGTAATAAAACAATGTGTGGTTTACAGTCATATAAATAAATTCCTATATTGCTGCCATTTAAATAAAAAATTAAAATCTATTCAATATGTTGTTTAACCATTAATATCGTTTTAATTTCCAAAAATATTTTACAATTCAAAGAAATGTCTATAATCTGTTAACCGAGGTAACTTGAAAAAAATGTCTACCTGAGTATGCAGCAAATTTTAAATACTAATTTGTCCTTTCTGGCCCAACTCCACTTGCCTCTCACTTAATCCAACTGTTTGGTGCTTAGTGAATGTAAATAATTTGGTGATGAGATTAAATGAAATATAATGTCATTTCAAAACACTGCATGATGCATCCTAGAATATAGTTTTATCATTATTGCCGTTATGAGGTGAAGCTAATTACAGACTAAAGATGTACTCCTAAAAGCTCATTCTGCAGAGTATTGCCTGTCAGGACACACTGGGCTGCGTCTCCCTCGGGCTTACGTTGGGGATGTGACTCGTGGCGGTGACGGAGGTCTGAGGGTGTTGTGCAGCTCCACCTCCTGTCTTGCTGCTCTGCTACTCTCATCTTGCAGCCCCCACAGAGAGCCTGAGCTTGGCATCAGAGGTCATTCTAATGAGGTCACTCCAGACAGACAGAACACACACAAGGCAAACAGGTCAGGTTTCTTTTCTTTTCTTTGTTTGTACATTTTTATCTATAATTCATTCCTTCGGTTCTAACTGCAATTTTGGAACCTTTGAACAGTTTCCATTTTCCCCACTCCCACCTGGAGGGGGTAACACTATCATAGTCTGTGCTTCTATGATTTCTTTATTGTTTAGATTACACATAGCACTGATAATATATAGTTTTTTTTTATTGAGTTTATTGGTACATTTAGGGATACAGTACAGTTACATTCATTGTTGGGATCATGTAACAATGTATATAGTTTTGCTCTTTGTGCCTGTATTAACATAATGATAATGTCACTTAATATAATGTGCTCCAGGTTCACTTGTTTTCTCAAATAACATAAGTTCCCTGTCTTTTATGGTCACAGAATATTCCAGTGTGTGTGTGTGTGTGTGTGTGTGTGTGTGTGTGTGTGTGTGTGTGTGTGACATTTTCTCTACACATTCATCTATTGCTGGAAATTAAGGTTGATTCTGTATCTTGGCTTCTATGAACATGGACATTCAGCTATTGCTTTCATATACTGATTTCAAATCCTTAATGCATATATACGTATATTCTCCTTTCTCCACAACCTTGCTAACATTATTTATCTCTCTTTTTCTTTTTCTTTCTTTCTTTCTCTCTCTCTCTCTCTCCCTCTCTCTCTCTCTCTCTCTCTCTCTCTCTCCCTCTCTTTCTTTCTTTCCCCTCCCTCCCTCTCTCTCTCTTTCTTTTTTGAAACTAGCCATTCTGAAACGTCTGTGGTGATAGCGTATTGTGGCTTTAATTCATATTTGCTAAATGCTTAGTGACGTGGAACACTTTTTTCATGTATCTCTTGGCCATTTGTATGTCTTTTTTATGAAACATATCTTCTAGGTTTATAAGGCACCGTTTGAAACTGTAAACAACACTTCAGCCTATATCTCATTGCTTAGAGGTCAAGTACATAAGGCTGAGAGCTGGGTAGTTTTGAGGTGAGCAGTTGTATATGCAATTAAAATTTAAGATTATGTTTCTAAAAGGGAAGGGTAGAAACAGTAGTAGATAACAGCATCCAATCTTTCACATCGTGAAAATGTTTTTACCTTAGAGATTATTACTGATCATATTTCACACTGTTAAAAACTCCAAGTTCAAGTTTATGTTTCTTTTGTTACAACAGACTGGATCCCATACAGTGTAGCATTATATAAATACAGAAGGTTTTAATACAAACTTTGTATGACTGCTATTAATTCCCATTAACCAGTGATTTTTAATATCATATCATATCTATAAAGCTAAACTTTCTGAAAAATTACTATCTGCATAGAAACTTTTTTTCAGACATCTCTAGATGGGTTGTCCATTTGAATAAAAATAAGAAATAATTTCATTATGCTTATATTTAGTGAGCTGTTATGTTCATAGTTAAAAATTTTTTGCATTCAAAAGAAAGGTAATGCCAAAAATGAACGAAATATTGCTACATTGTTGTTAGTACTGGTCTGCTTTATAATGAAGATAAACTATTTTTATCCAATATGAATTTATTTCCTAATGGTACAAAATTTTCATATTGTTAAATACTATTTTTATAATTATGTCCGAAATATTTCTTTTCACACTCAATATATGCAATTGAGAAAATAATATAACATTCAAATATCGAAAGAGTTGTTACCTCCAAGAATTCTTTGTTAAAAATCACCAAAATACGTAACTGCGCATAAATTCCATATGGCATTTGAGCTTTTACTCCAAAAATCCTGTCCAATGTTATGCTTATTACTACCGCTGTTTCATCTCTATGCATTTGTTTTCTTCTCAGCCTTCATCTTCACTAATTAAATAAGGGGAAATTTATGCCAGTGAAGCACTTTCCAATATTATCTTAAGGTCATTCCAGCATATTTTCACCTATTTCTATAGAAGAAATAAACCAATAGACAGCATTCATGGAGTACACATTTGAATTTAGAATGTAATTTTCATTTTTAAAAATTGAATTGTCTTGGAAAGGAACCTGAAAGCATTTAATAAAACATAAAATGCTGTGAATACACTGATGATGAAATGATATATACGGTGCATGTGTATGTAGGCATACACTGAAAGGAAAGAATATTTTACTTTTCCCACAGCTATATAATTCTGGGATAGTTTTCTAAGATATTCTATCTATGGTGCTTACATTGGCAAAACAATATTTTCCAACGATCTCTCTATGAGTGACCATATATTATGTTTCCTTATATGTTATAATTATTAAGTCAAATTATATTTATTGGATAATTTAATTCATTTACATGAAGCATAAGTTAAAAACCTAAGGCACATGAGACAAATTTCACTTATGCTTTTCTTCTTTGTATTTTTTTATTTCCTGTAAATGGAATAATTTTGACATTCCTACTGAATTATTTTTTTCATTTTAGCAAATATAAACATATATCACCTCCTTTTTTCTTATGCAAAAGGCACCTTTCATTGTTCATTAATTTTGTGTGATAATTTATTCCAGTTTTGTTTCCTTTCAGTTCATGATAATAAAAGAGATGTTATAATGATATATTCAATCTTGTCTAGCTTTTGTTTAATTGAATGTGTTCATTTTACATTGCCTACAATTATTACAAGAAATAGTAACTGTTCATAATTTAATATGGAACATCCTATATTCAAAAACATGTTTTATTAGTCATAGTGATAAATACCATATTTGACACTATGTTAGTGAAAGTTTCAGGTAAAAATGAAACTGGAGAGATAGCTGAATAAATACAATCAGAATTCCAAAGGATCAGGAGGAGTATTAATAAATAGTTTCCTTCAGTACTGACACAAACAAATATATTACACATGGATTTAAGGAGAAATTTATTAAAAGTTACACAAAAATAGAATATAAAAGAGAAGGTTTACCAATATTTGTGGAGAAGTATTTGTTGCACATTTATGTAGAATGCCTTTAAGAAGTATTATTTAAAACAGTGTAAAGAGAAATGTAGAGATGACTAGCAAGAATCTTATCATGATGCCTTCTGATTTGGGTAAAATGTATCTTTCTGGATTATGACATATTATTTTGGGCACTTTTGATGGTGGATTGCTGACATGAATTGAAGGTGTAACCATATTATATCCCCTATGTTCATAAAGAGACAAAATTCAGGTAATGCTATAACTTTACTATCAAAAGTCTAATATAATCTTAGTTTCAATTAATAAGATAGTTACGTAAAGACATGAGAAAGAAAACTTCATGCATCTTGTAATTTACTGGAGTGTTCGTTTATGCTGTGGGCCGTGAGGTATATGAAGAATCTTGACATAGCTGAGAAGAACATGACAATAACAATCAAACCATAGAGAAATATTTCTGCTTCTGACTAAGAGGGAGTATTGGATCAGATTTCTCTCTGAAAGAACAACAAAAAGGCAAAATATGTAACTATAGATTTCAACACAGTGGGCATCAGAAAATGAAGGAGATTAACACATAAAATACAGGAACACATCAGGTAAACCAGACTATTACTACAGATTATCATGTTGGAGAAATTGTGGATCAGCTCCTGCTGATATAAAAACAGCAAAAAAGAAAGCTCACAATTCACAAGGCTTTGGTACAGTACTTAGGAAAAATCTTTTTTTTTTTTTTCAGCTTTAATTGAGTTTATTGGTACATTTTAGGGATACAGTACAGTTACATTCATTGTTGGGATCTTCTACCTCTACATGACAAGTCTTGATTCTCATTTTTCCCCTTACCTCTGCCCTCCCTTCACCCCCTCCTCCCCTCCCCATCTACAAACACTTTATTTCCATCTTTTCACTCTCTCACATTTTTTTCTTTTCCCTTTTTACTCTTCCCCTACCCATTCCACCTTCCCTATGCCTTTAGCTCCTTTGTTCCCATTTCTAAATGTCAGTAATCTTATTAGAATCTTATGCATTGTTGCAGATTATTTAAACCAGGGAAACTATTCGGTATTTACACATGTGTGACTTATTTATTTCACTTAGGAGTATATCTTCAATATGTATCCATTTCCCTATGAATGAATGGATTCAAATGATTAACTCTAGAGCTAGTAAAGCCATAGATCTGTCAATGGAAATTCAAAGTGAAGGATCCAGAAGGGTCAACTTACTTTTGATTAACTTAATTACAACCCTAAGGAAGTTAGAGAATATTTATAGAAGCAAAAAAATATCCAAAATTTTAAAAAGTAAAATTAACCAAGCTTCACATCAAGCCTTGAAAAATTACTGGGTTTGAAAAGAAGCAGAATAAACATGAACAATAATGAGAATAATTGCCCATCAAAAGTGACCCAGATTTGGCAAGATTGACACATATGTTCAGATGTGCAGAAACTGACGTTAAAATAATCATTTTGACAGCATTTGTGTACTGAGAAGTGAGAAACATGAACAAAAAAGAATCAAATCAAATTTCCACAAATAAAAAGCTACAATAAAATGAGAAATACAGTAAAGCAGATTAGAATACAAATGAATTCAATCCACAATTAAATTTTTAAAATGAGAACATAAATGAATTTTGAAGCAACCTTTTAACGAGCTCATAGATTTGGAATTAAAGTTCTCAAAAGAGCAAAGGAGGGAGACTGAGGACAGAAAAAATACATGAAAATGGAACGGACAATTTTTGAAATATTAATGAAAAATCAGTAAACAACTTAATAAATCCTAAGCACACACACACAAAACTCTTAAAACTAAGAAAACAAATGAAAAGGTAATCAACTTGCTCACAGGAAGTGATAGAGTGAAATTTAAAAATCAACCTAAATGGATGATTCTTTCATAGAGAGCAAAGAAAAGATAAGGAAACCAGCTGATTCTTTCAGGAAACTACTCAAGGGATAAAAGGGGAGTGCAGTACCTTTAAGTACAAAAAGCAAAACAAAACAAGATTAAGAAACACCCCATGAAAACCCCTCAAAAAACCTAAAATTTGGTTCCTAATGAAAGTCTTTCAAAAACCTGTAAAAGACAATTAAAGACTAAGAGAGCTATAGGGTTTATCCTCAGCTGTTCTATAGGAGAGAACATTAAAGCAAGCTCTTCAGAGAGAAGGCAAAAGGTATCACAGAGAAATACCAGTCGATCCAGAGGAATTGAGGGTCGGGGAACTACCTGGATAAATAAGTTTTCATGATGATTTAGTTTGTTTAAAAATAATTATGAAAACAGCAATAACAATGTATCAAGCAGAATTTTTAAAATGAAAGAGAATGAGTGTATATTATTTCAGAGTTCTGAAGTGGAATAGCGTTGTTGGAAGGTAGATGAAAGACAAATATTATGAACACTAAATTAACTACTGAAATCATGAAACAAATACGAAATAAATTCACAAAATGGAATCCTATAAAACATTTAATATAAGGACAGAAACTGAAAACAAAGCAATAGTTAGGAAAAAATAGCAAAACAGAAGATTCAAGTCTATTCATAGCAAGTGACTATATATAAACACTTCATTTAATGATAAAGACTGGCAAATTAGATGGAAATATCCAACTACATTCATTTTACATAAAGATACAAATAATGTAAAAATAAAAGCATTATAAAAAGATATGCCATACCAACTCTATTCAAATTAAGCAGGAGTAGCTATTTGAATATCAAAGCCTATTTTAAAGGAAAGCATATTATCAGCCATCAAGCAGGACATTTGATAGTGGAAAAGGGGTCAGCTCATATATGGGACAAAAAGAAGTAAAGCTTAATACACCTAGACAAAGCTACAAAATGAACAGCAAACAAACATAGGATGATTTGAAATAAAATCCAAAATTAAAGTCAGATATTTCAAGCCCAATTCCCAATGATAAACATAATAAAATAGACTAAAAAATGAGGCAATGTAGCAGATTTGAGCAATATAATTAAAATACTTGATGTAAATGTCATATACAATGTCCCAAACCAAATAGAACGCAAATCTTTTCCCAAGTATATCCATGTCTTCCAAGATAGGACATTTTATTCCATAAACAGTCTCAGTAAATTTTAAAAGAATTTCAAGATATAGAAATAATGGCACAACAATAGAAGTAAATAAGAATATATGTATTGTGGTAGAAAAATGCAAAACAATTATAAATATTTGAATACTAATTCTTACACTCTTAACAGGCCATACTCAAATTCTGATGGTTTGACTTCCCGTTTTTCAAATTTGAGGTGAATGAATAAAAGTATTCATTGAGAAGAAATTCTTCTTCGAATCTCACTGTTGTCCTACACTAGCAATGAGTGATACTCTCTTGTTATGTTAAGAAAGACATTTGTCACAGCTTCATTCACCACACAACTACACAGGTAACCAATCTATAGTTTACTATGTGCTAAGTTGCTAAAGTAGGATGTTTGGTAAGCCAAATATTAAATGGATTTCTGAATTGTGCTATTTTCAAATTATGATGAATTCCTCAGGATGTACACTCTTTCTAAACAAAGGACCATCTACATAATCCACAGACTAAAGAAGTAAAAGTAGAGATTACAAAGCATTCAGAACTGAAGGAAGATGAAAATAAAATATATTAGAGCTTATTGGACAACAATTTAAGTGTAAATTGACAGCACATAGCATCTATTTAATAAAAGGGAAAAAAGCCAAAATCCGTGACCTTGGTTTTCCTTTTAAATACAAGAACAAGAAAAAGCAATTAAATGCAAAACAGCAAAATGAGAAAATAAAGTACAAATCAATGAAATGAGAGAAAAACAACTGAGAACATCAAAGAAAAAAAGAAATTTTTGAGGTCAATAAAAATGATCAATATATAGCTAGACTGCTGAAGAAGAAACAAATTACCAATATGTAACAAAGAGGCATTGCCTAAAGATTCAAAAGGCACTAAAAAGTTGATGAAAGTATACACAACTTTAGGCATACAAATCTGATAACTTAAATGAAAAAATTTCTTGAAAGAAACTACTACAATTCACTCAAGGAGAAAAATTAAATATTGTAGTTCTGTATTTATTAAAGAAGTAAATTTGTACTTAATATTTTTTTGTAGACCTCTCATGCCTCAATTAGAAGATAAATGACAAAATTTCAAAATGGGAATGTATTTGAATATAAATTTCACAAAAATATCTAATAAGCCCTAGAGAAGTTGTTGAATGATATTAGTAGCAATATTTAAAACTACAAAGAAATAGTATTTCATAACCATTAGAATTACTATTCTCAAGGACAGAAACAAATATTGGAAAATAACAGAAAAACTTGAAATGCAGTTTTTTAGCCACTTAGGAAAAGTTTCATGATACACTGAATAAGCACAAATTTATGATGTCATTCAACACTACTACCCTTAGATATCTAATCAAGTGAAATAAAACCAAAGTACACACATATATTTATAAAAGGGTTTTTATGAAGACATTATTTTTAGTGAAGCAAACAATATGTTCAACAGTTTATTAACCAGTGAATAAATGCACAATCTGTGGTAAAGCTATAAAATCTACTCAGAAATAAAAGCATCAAACAACAAACTTATGCAGCAACATACATGACTTTCATAAACTTCATACTAAGTGCAAGAAGCCAGCTGCAAACACTACATAGTAGTTGATTACATTTATATTAAATATCCAGAAAAGGAGAGAAATAAATATTATGATATAAATAGTTGCATAGGAAGAATGTAAAAAAATAAAATTATTATAAATGGAATTACTGCATATCAAAGGTGATAGAAATGATTTAAAATTGAATTGAAGTAACAATTTGCTCAAATGTAAATTTACTAAAAATCACTGTAGTACAAATGACAGACATGTATAATACTATGTAAATTAAACATCAATAACAATAAGTTACACATTTCTCTAACAAACATAAACAAATCTATTATTTCTCAAAATAATAACAATAAATCAAAAATAAGTGATCCTAAAAGCAGAAGTTATTATGACTTCAAAGTATTACTCTGATAGGAAGTAGTATCTGATATCATAACATTTCTCATGAAAAAAGTACATTCTAAATTTTCAGTGTATGAGATAATCGTATATATGACAAGTCAAATCAATTTGTATTTGTAAAAAAGTTAATATACCATAGTTTATCTGGATTATCATAGAAATTCAGGGCTGATTTGATCAGCATTTGAAAAATCAATATTATTTGCAGTATTATTCCAAGCTAAGAACGAATATGATCAATAGAGGAAAAAGTAATTGTGTAATTTCAAATTCCATTCATTGTAAAAGTTCTATGAAAATTGGCAATGAAGGAAACTCCTTCTGTATGATAAGAACACTTATAATATTTCCTAAATCTAAACTCATATTTAACATTATAAGCCTGAGTATTTTCCTTAGAGATCAGGCCAACAATATGAGCTTCATCATTCCTTTTGAATAACATATTGGAAGCTCTAGCTAGAATAATAAAAGCAGGAAAAAGAAATAAATACTATTTGGAAAGAGGACATAAAAACGCTCCTACTTGCAAGTGACATGATTCTCTATTTAGGAAATCCTGAAAATTTTAAAATAAATCTACCACTAAAAATATGAGATTTTTAACAAACTTTCAAGATACAAGATAAATGTAAAAAAGATTAATTGCACATTTTTATATTGGCAATGCATTTTGGAAAATTTAAATTAAAACCACTTTTATTATAGTACTATAATTCATTCGTTAATTACTTTAATTCTAATTAATAGTACTAGTTCTGCATGCTGTAATTTTTAAATTATAAAAGATGATGATACACCCTATATTCTGATATATAAAGACACTATTTTAAACATAAATCTTCCCAAAGTGATTTATATATCAAATGCCTTCCCAATACAAGTTCTACCAAAAGTTGTGTAAGGAATGACAGCCCTATTCTTATTTTTTATGAAAATGCAAGTAATCTACAATAGCTGAAAATTATTTTCTGATGAACCATATAGTATAATTCACACTAAATAATTCTATTACTGTATATGAAGAATCACATAAAATATAATGAGATTTTTGAAAGTGCAGTATTTATAAAAGGACAGATCAATAAATCAGTGGAACAAGAGAGAGCCAAGAAGTAAATCCACAAATGTAAAATCAATGGTTTTTGTCAAAGACTGCAATGCAAATTAGCAAAGAGAATATTTTCAAACAAAAAGTGCTACAACCAACATCAAAATTAAGTCATAATTATTATAAACAATAAACCTTTGAAGTAAAGCACAGAAGAAAACTTTTGTAATCCTGAATGAGTCAATGATGTTTTTAGGATGATACCCCAAACGTGATCCATTTAAAATACAGATGATTTCTATTTCATCTTAAGAACCATTATTCTTTAAAGTGTTCAATAAATGAAAAAAGAAACCACAAAGAGAAAATACTTACAAAACATGCCATTAAATTAGACTGAGGCTCACAATGTATAAAAAACATTGGAAAATAATGTAATTAGAAAGAAACCACAAAAACAATTCCAAAAACAGGCATTTCATAAAAAAAAAAGAGTTCAAATAAGTGGGTAAAATGAAATTAACTTTCATTAGCCATTACAAATATATAAATTAAATTCATTACATACTCATTAGACTGGCAAGAATTAACAACAACAACAACAACAAAAACCATTGAGGGCCTGAGATTTAGCTCTGGTTTCTCAACCTGCCTCAAAAGTGGAAGGAACTGAAGTGCAAGAAATTAGAGGGAAAGGGGAAAAAATTAAAAGAACCAACAAAAGGATGATAACACCATGATGATAAGTCAATACGTATCACTTATAATTATCAATATTAATGGGCTCAATTCACCAATCAGAAGAAATTGACCGGCAGAATGGATTAAAAAGCAAAATCCAACAATATGCTCTGTGCAAGAAACACACCTACTTGAAAAAAAAAAACTCATACACTGAAAGTAAAGGGATGGAAAACAGCTCTCCATGCAATAGAAACCTGGAAAAAAGCAGGGATAGCTATATTATTTGCAGACAAAGTAAATTTCAAACTAAAACTAATTAAGAGGGACAGAGAAGGTCACTATATCATTGTAAAGGGAACCATGCAGGAGGAACTGATGACCATCATACATATATATGCATCAAATACTATAGCCTCAACAATATAACACAAATATTGAGGGACATGAAAAAACAAATAAGCACTAATACAATTGTAGTGGGGGACCTCAATGTCCCATTGTCACAAATAGAAAGATCATCTAGACAAAAAAATCAACACAAATAGAACTAAATCAAATTTTTGAACAAATGGGCTTAATAGAAATCTACAGAGTATTCCACCCTACAAAATCGGAATATGCATTCTTGGCTGCTGCACATGAATCATTCTCCAAAATAGACCACATACTAGCTCATAGAACATGTTTATGTAAATGAAAAGAAGTTGAAGTTTAGTAAGATGTTGGCTGATGTTTTTTTATAGATAACCTTTATCAAGCAGAGATAAAGACAATCTATTCCATCAATTTTCTGCAGGTTTTTTTTTTATCATAAATGGGTGTTGAGTTTTATCAAAAGCTTTTTCTACATCTATTGAGATGATCATATTTTTGTCCTTGACTCTGTTGATGTAGTGTATTACATTTATCAATTTATGTATTTTGAAGAAACCTTACATCCCTGGGATAAATCTGGCTTGATCACAGTGTATGATCTTCTCGCTGACCCTCTGTATTCTGTTTGCCAGTATCTTACTAAGGATTTTTGCATCTACGTTCATTAGGGAGATTGACCTGTAGTTCTCTTTTTTGGTTGGGTCGTTCCCTGGTTTTGGAAACAAAGTAACACTTGCTTCCAGGAATGAATATGGCAGTATTGCTTTCCTTTCAATTTCATTGAAAAGTTTAAAGAGTATTGACAGTAGATCTTCTCTAAATGTTTTGTAGAATTCAGCAGTGAATCCATCAGGACCTGGGCTTTTCTTTGTTGGTAAATTTTTAGTTACATTTTCAATTTCACTGATTAGGAGTCCCACTTGACCCAGCTATTTCCCTCTGGGTATCTTCCCAAAATAATTAAAAGAGTTATACCACAGTGATATATGCTCACCGGTGTTTATAGTGGCACAGTTTGTAATAGCTAAAACTGGGAAACAGCCCAACTGCCCACCAACGGGAGACTGGACAAAGAAGATTTTTTAAAAAATAAAATGGAGTACTAATCAGCCATAAAGAATGAGAAACTAGAGATATTTATAGCTAAGTGTACTCACATTGAGGCCATACACTTAAGAGAAATGAATAAGTCATACATGTGTAAATACCAAATAGTTTCTCTGATGTGAAAAACTAAAAGAGTAAATAAGGATCATAAAGTATAATTAATATTGTGTAATATAGGAAGAAAAGATCTAAAAGAGTAGAGGAAGTGGGGAGGATAGGGGAAAGTTCAAAAGGGAAAATAAAATAGATGTCAAAATTGAAAACATTGGCTGGAATTTAGTTCAGTGGTGCTGTTGTCTTTCTTGCAAGCACAACGTCCTGAGTTTGATCCCTGGTATGAAAAAAAAAAAAAAAAAAAAAAAAAGAAAACCATAGAAACAATGTCTTTGTAAACATCAAAGGATGGAGGGGGTGGAGGGAGGGCTGGGGAATTGGGAAAAATAAGAACTAAGATAAGTCTTATAAAGGTACAAAATCCCAATGATGAATGTAAACTGTATTGTATACCTAAAATGTACCAATAAATTTAATAAAGATAAAAAATAGTACAGGCACATGATTAGGATTCGGTTACCTATGTAATAATGAACACAATGTCTAGCACACACCGTCTGCATAGCAAATATTTTAAAAATAAGTTAAAAATAAATGATAAATTATAAAATGGTCCTGTTAAATGGACCAAATGAGTACAACTAAAAATAATTTGAAGGACTTGGCCATGATTTCCTGTAAATTTTTAAAATTTAGTATTGATAAGAAAAAATTACACCAAATGTCAAAAACATTGTGAATATTTCATTCCCATTTGCAATATAGCCATCATATCATATAAAAGGGAAGAGTGGAGGAAAATGTCAAATCAAATCATAATTACTATTTTATTTCTTTTATACCTAATTTGCAAAATAAAACAAGATAATTATATTTACTAAGTCATGTGTTATATTATATTTTGAAAGTATGGAAGACAGAATACTATAAACACTAACATAACATTGATCCTATTTCTCATTTCCTCACTGCTAACATGTTGGTATATAGATACCACAGCTCTTTGTCTATAAATATATATTAAATAAATATAAAACTAGATACCTTTAGCAAAACAGTGATGTTTTACTGAACATATATTTGTTGACAAATCTTTCCACTTAATGTTTTATAAAGTTGGCCATGTTGTTAGATAGCCTTCAAAACAATTTCCACAGTATTACATTTCTTGGTTTTTCATAAATTAAGTTTTTCTAAATCAAAGGGGAAAAAGCACCTCACACACCCCATCCCAGGTCAAATTTGCCATTGCTATAAGTAATGCTGTAATCAACCCTTCATAATGCCCGGAGTGAATATAGCACTGATTTGGGGGCAAGAGATAAAATCCCACTCAATTATTAAGCCAAATTTTAAAACTTGATTACAAAACAAACAAATAGCAATGTTTCTTTATAAAATTAAATGTTGCAAATTGCCTTTTTTTAAGATAACAATCTTTTTTTTCCTCATTGAGTTTATTGGTACATTTTAGGTATACAGTACAGTTACATTCATCATTGGGATCTTGCACCTTTACATGACTGGTCTTGGTTCTCATTTTTTTCCTTACCCCTGTCCTCCCTTCACCCCCTCCTCCCTTACCTATTTACAAATACTTTATTTCCATTTTTTCATTTTCTCATATTTTTTCTTTCCCCTTATAATGGTAACAATCTTAATACAAAAATATTTGATAAAATTATTTTATACCATTATAGTTGCCAACATTGATTTTGGTTCATAAAACGAATAAACACTACATTAGCAATGTGGTAGGAATCATATTTGAGTATAATTTGCATTTTCAATTTGTTAATATGGTTGGAGCATTTTTGTGTTTGTGTGTGTGTTTTTCTACAAGTTGTCCATATTTGTGTTTCTTTTCTTTTTTTATGTTCCTCCATGTTTACTTTAAACATCTTTCCATTGTTTGTATTTTGAGTAATTTTACCTCAACACGAGTACTAAATTATTGCCTTGAAAATGTCTTTAATGCTAAACTTTTACTTAAAAATCAATGAAATTAATGTTTTAAAAGTAATGGATATATATTTTTCAAACGTTTGTTAATTGTGTTAATTACATGTCCTCCCTTTAATTATCTGTTTTCTATTGAAAGACGCACACAATTTTAGCATCTGGAACTTTCAATAGAACTGATGGGTTGACTGGCAAACTTCCATGTTAACAGATTTCAATGAAGCATTTTTATACATTAAGTTAAACATGGTCAAGAAGATGTACACTGAATATGGGCATCAAAGCCTTTGTAATAAATGAAAGTTGATTGGATTTAATCAGCTTCATCTTTATCCTTGTGGGAATAACACATTAACAGCACAGCGTACTGTGTGCAAAGGAAATTCAACATTTTCTACCTTATTCAGGGGAAAGAAAATCTTCTAGGATTAGTGGCACTCCAGTTATCACACTCATCAGCCAGTTCACACTTAAAGGATCTACATCAAACCTTCCAAAATTGCATCGATTTGTTTATTCTTTTTTTTTCAGCTTTAATTGAGTTTATTGGTACATTTTAGGGATACAGTACAGTTACATTCATTGTTGGGATCTTGTACCTCTATATGACAAGTCTGGATTATCATTTTTTCCCCTTACCCCTGCCCTCCCTTCACCCACTCCTCCCCTCCCCATCTACAAACACTTTATTTTCATCTTTTCATTCTCTCACATTTTTTTCTTTTCCCTTATTACCCTTCCCCTACCCATCCCACCTTCCCTACACCTTTAGCTCCTTTCTTCCCATTTCTAAATGTCAGTAATCTTATTAGGATTTTATGTATTATTGCAGATTATTCACACCAGGGAAACTATTCAGTATTTACACATATGTGACTTATTTATTTCACTTAGGAGTATATCTTCAATATGTATCCATTTTCTTATGAATGAATCTATTTTCTCTATTTGTTTATTCTTATGCAATGTTGTGTGGAGTGTTGTCCAAAGAGAAATAGTCTCTGTCTTGCATGAGTTTATAATCCAAAAATAGATGGCTGAGGTAGATAAAATTAATCTAAAATTTCCTTCTTGAAGCAAAGGCTAATTCTTTGGAATCAACTTATTATTGGTCATTTGCCTTTTATTAAATAATGACCAGCCTCACATAAACAGAACATCACACTGCATATTCTAAATACATGTGTGGTCTTTCCACATAGTCAATGAAGAAGGACTATAAAAACTAAATAGAAACCTCAAACGCAGAAAGGAAGTTCAATGTTGACTACATTTGTATTTAGAACAATTTAAACCATAAACATTCTAGTGTACAAAAAGTATTCAAATATTTCTTTTCTCAATTATTTATGCTTTTTATATACTTGCAATATGATGGTGAAGCTGAAATGGTCGCTATTAATTCTGGCGTTATTCTGTAATAGAAGTTTGACAGACAACTGAAGAAATGATCACTTATTAATTTTGCTTGGTTCTTTAATAGCCATTCTCATCAGAGTTTGTCACATTGTTATAGTTAAATTGAGAAATACCCATGGTAACATAGGCCTGCAATCCCAACACACAGGAGGCTGAGATAGCAGGATCAGAATCCTAGAAAGTTTGTTTGAGGCCAGCCTCAAGTAAGTTCAAGGAAAGCCTGAACTACATAGAGACCTACCAAGATCTTGTAGGGAAAAATAATAAATTAGGCAAGACAGAAAAACAGAATACAAAATAGAAAAAATAGTTAAGTACAAGGTACTTGTACTTGGACTAGGTAGATTAGCACTTTGTTTACTAGAATCAGACAACCATTCAAACTAGTTTAAGCGAAAAGTTAAAAGTGCAATGTGTTGAAAGTAAACATTTAAAATTTTTATTTTATTAGTACATATTTGTAGTAAATTCAATTTGCATTCATATTAGGGCGTAGGTGCATGTGCATGCCACACGTCGTTTCTTTTTTTAATCCCCTTCCCTTCTCACCTACCTCCCTTGCTCTCCAGTTAAATTCCCTTTCCCTGTCTTCATTCTCCTCATTATTATTATTCTCAGCTCACCCTTCTGACATATGATGCTCACATCCACTGTGCTCCTACGGTACCTGTACATGTCATGTCTTACCTCTTTTATTTCCCTTTTCCTTCCCCTTGTCCCTTTTCCCTCAGTCTCCTGGACTCCTTCCCACTTGCAAGATTACCCTCTCTAAAAGAGTTATTTTTTGTCCTGTTGATATTTCAAAACAGCTACATTGGCCATTTACACAGCTACTCACTCAAATAACATGTCATAGAAAGGGTGGAAATTCAGAGGTGAATGACTAAATCTCAGAGGTTCACGGATGAGTGACACAGGCCACCTTGCACTATGAGTTCGCCTTGGTGTGAACTGAAGGCCAATAGGTATTTGCCTAAATATGTGATTTTCTATTGAAATCAGACGCAAACAGAAACATAGGGAAGAGGCCAACTCAAACAAATTATCTAACACAACGCAAACAGGGCCAGAGAAAGATTATCCTGCTTATAAAAAAAAGCAGCACTATCAATTTCTAAGCCCACATAATTGGGAGGAATGTTCTCACCAGTTGTCAAAGACCACAACAGGAAGCCATCCGGAGTTGATGACTTAATACAGCAAATGTCACGAAAAACAGCAGAAAATGAATCCAGTTGAGTGAACATGTCACACCTTGGGTACATCTTAAAATAAAAGCCACATCATAAACGTCAAGCACATGCTTTCAGATTTCAGGAGAGGCAACCTGAGGTACTTACTAACTGATGCTCTGGCATCTTCTTATTCTTGTTCACCTGCCTTTTATTTAACAGGAGAGCAGCTCCAAATAATCAGAAGTATTAGGTTATTTAAAATATGTTCATGATATATAAAAATAAATAAAGAAGCATTATAATATTTAAATAGGAACTGAAAAAATGAAAGTAAGCTCAGTGATGACTATATTATTATTTGGAAAAACTTCAAACCATTAACAGTTTAGTAAGGAAAATTCTTGATTGGATATTTTAATAAGAAGCTTGAAGCACTGGACTTCTAATATTTCACTAATCTATTTTCAGGTTTAATACCTTTTTAAGCATTCTTAGAATTGTCTGATTTGTTATAAAATTTTAAGGGAAAGAATTTATGTATCTGTACTCTAATATCTATATTTACTGTTATTTTCTCATGTATCGTGCACTTATATTTGTCAAGAGAAGAACGCATTGAATAATTGACTCACTGTAAAACACTGTAAATAGCTATTGCTCAAAACAAATCTTATCGTTACCCATAAAGCTGGTTATAAATTATAATTCTGAGTTTCATGAAAATATAAACATCAGACACTAGATACTGCTAGTGTATGACAATGAAATGAATGTTATTTTTAATCACATTGTATAGGCATAATGCTTTCTAATAGTAACTTTGTTTTATGAATTTAGAAACTAAAAAAGATTATTTTACTAAAAATTTTGGAATATCAAATGATAAAAGTGTAATCAAATAATGTAATGAAGAGAGCATTGAATTGGGTGGTAAAAAGCTATTGTTTTCACATCGTCTATGTAATATGTACAGTTTAAAGAAATCTGGTGAATTCTTTTTTAATCTATCTGAACTTCAAATCTTTTCCATGTAAAAGAGAAAGCATTAGTATTTTTTGAAGAAAACTGGATGATTTACATTTTTTGGTGGAATTATCTTACTAGGCTCCAAATGCTATTTTATATAGTTTATAATATACAGCTATGCCAAACAAATGAATCACTTTTTAAAAAGAAATAATAATAAAGCCAAGGTAAAAGGTAAAATAGTATACAAATTATTATTCCATTCATCCACATTAAGCTGGAGTTTATGACTGAAATTTAAAATTGGTTCTGAGCTGTCTAGGAACTTAGATTAGAAGTATAGGACCAAAATGAAACAAAAATAATTATATTTATTAAGGTAGTTTTTGTCATACTGAAAGAAGCTTGCTAGCTCATTTATGAAGAAAATATTCCCCCTGGGCCCTGAGCTGCAGATTGATTCTTGTGTGATGGATCTTGGATGACAAAATTATAGACAATGGTTTAATATATGCTTTTGCCAAAAAGAATCAGAAACTTTTATCAATTGGACTTTCTTATGTAATCTCTGCATAAAAGCCAAGCAATGACATTAAATTTTAACTCTGTTGAAAAATAATTTTCACACTATGCTAGGAAACCAGGATCAAGGCACATAGCTTTCTGAGGATTTGACAGTACATAAAAGGCCTATCAAATGTAACCTAATGACTATTTAGCATATAGAGAGGACTCTATTTCCAATGACACCTTGAGCAAATCTCTGACAAGTCTCACTCTGTAATCTGCTTAGAGACTGGTTCTCTTAAAATTTACTAGGATATTAACGACTTTTGATTGATTGTAATTAAAAAAATTTATGACTTGGAAGTCTATATTAGCCAAGGTTCTTCAGAGAGACAGAATAAATAATAGATTGATAGATTGATAGATAGATAGATAGATAGATAGATAGATAGATAGAGATAGATAGATAGATAGATAGATAGATAGATAGATAGATAGATGTAGAGGATTTAGCTTATTCCATAATGGAGACCAGTAAGACTCATAACAGGCTAGGTCTGTAATTGGAGAACCTAGAATCCAGGAGCCTAGCTGATTTCAAATACAAAAGCTTCAGGAGGCTGTGGCAAGAAAATCACTGTGAGTTTGAAGCCAGTTAGGATTACATGGTGAGTCCATGGCCCACCTAAACTATATAGTTAAATACTTTTTAAAAAATCCCAGACCTGCAAGACCAAAGAATGTACATTATTCCATGCTGTGATTAATCATGGTATTTAGTATATAGTGGAGATATGCCTGTTAGAAAATAATAACAGTAATGATACTAAAAACATAACAAAAGGAAGAAAGATTCAAAATGAAAATGAGAAGAGCCTGTCTTAGTTACTTTCCCATTGCTGGAACACAATACCCAACATCCACAAGTTAAAGAGAGGAACGGTTTATCTTAGCTCACAGTTTGTAGAGGCTTAAATCCATAGTCAGCTGATTCAAGGCAGGTTAGCATGGAAGAAGAGAAAGACTTTGTCTCTCTCTCTTCATTCCATCCAGGCTGACAAGCCTATTGGTTGGTGCCATCCACTTCCAGGGTGAATCTTCCTTCTTCAGTAAGTCCATCATCCATACTTAGACCTCAGCTAAGCCAATCAATGAATTATTCCAGTGTCACACACTCATAATTCAATATCACACACCCACAATCCAGTACCCTCCCCAAAGCTGCACCTATAAGAACATGAGGTTATGATGGGACATCTCGATGTATGCCATAACAGAGCCCAAAGAAAAAAAGCTCATTTTATCATACTTATAGCTACAAAAAAGTTGTGAAAATAAAATTCAGGAGGACATCAAATTGATTCTAGGTAAACAGGATGTATGCATGTATATGAACCAGCGAGATTTATGTAAGATCATTAGTCTTATAAATTAATTTATTTCTAAGTCAAAAGAAAATATTTGCATTAGTTTTTTATTTATTTTTATTGGTATATTATAGATATATAATAGTCACATTCATCATTGGGATCTTGTACCTTTACATGACAGGTCTTGGTTCTTAATTTTTCCCCATTCCCCAAACCTCCCTTTGCCTGTCCGCCCTTCCCTATTTACAGACTTTGTTTCCATCTTTTTCCTTTTCTCTTTTTTTAATCTTCTATTTTTACTTTTCCACTATCCCTCCCATTTGCCCAATACCTTTAGACCTTTTCTTCCTATAACAAAATATCAATTATACATTTTGACCCTTATTTACACTTTTAGTTTATCACACAAGAGAAACTGTGACATTTACACGTGTCCTATTAATTTCATGTAAGTGTATGCCCTCAATGTACATCTATTTAACTATAAATATCTCTAGTTTCCCAATCTTCATGGCTGAGTAGTACTCCATTTTATTTTTTTTTTTAAAAACACACACATCTATTTTTTGGGTTTTTTTTTGGTACTGGAGATTGAACTCCGGTCCTTGCACTCGCAAGGCAGGCCACCGAACCGCTGCACTAAATCCACAGCTACCACACATCTTTATCCAGTCTCCATCTGGGCTGTTTCCAAGTTTTAGATATAGCTGTACTGCTACAAACATGGGTGAGCATATATCATTATGGTATTATTCTTTTGGGAAGACACCCAGCAGAGAAATAGCTGGGTCAAATGAGACTTTCAATACTAGCTGTTAAAGGTATCTCCATATTGATTTTCACAGTGGTTGCACCAGTCTGCACCCTCACTAATAATGAAGAAGTGTTTCTTTCTCCCTGGATAGCAGCCATTTTTTCTGGTGAGGTGTAATCTGGGAGTTATTTTGATGTGCATCTCTTGAATGACCAGTGATGTTGAGCATTTTTCATATGTTTATGTGTTGCTTTTATTTCTTTGCCTGAGAAATGTCTGTTCATTTCAGATGCCCATTTTTTAATTGTATCTTTATATCTGGAGGGCTTGATTTTTTTTTTTTTGTTCTTTATATATTCTTGATAGGAGACCTTTGTCTGAGGAGCAGCTGGTAAAAATCTTTCCCTACAATGTAGGTTATCTCTTATCTCTGTTGGTGGTTTCACTTGCAGTGCAGACACTTTTTTAAAAAAAGAAGAGATCACAGTTGTTGTTCTTTGTGCTAGTTCGCATGCTACTGAGAATTTGTTAATAAAGACTGTTCCTAGGCCAGTGTCTTTAGGACTTCTAGCTAGCATATTTTCCAGAAAGTTTAGTGTTTCTGTTTTCATGTTTAGATCTTTAATCCGCTTGGATTTGTTTTAACTTTTGACAAATTGAAATCCAATTTTTCCATCACTATTTATTAAAGAGGCCATCTTTCCTCCAGTGAAGGTGGTTGGCTTTTCTGTCAAAGATGAGGTAGGTGAGTATGTCTGGAGTTTTTTCTGCATCTTCTAATCTGTTCTACTGATCCTAGGATCCGTTTCTTTGCCAATACATGCTGTTTTTATCACACTGGATTTACAGTATAGTTTCAAGTTGGGGATTGTGATAACCCCCTGCCATGTCTCTGCTGCCTAGAATGGCTTTTGCTAATCTAGGTCTCTTCTGGTTCCAAATGAATTTTTGTATTGTTTTCTCTAGTTCTGTGAAATATCCTGTTGGGGTTTCAATTAGGATTACATTGATTCTGTATAGCACTTTTGGAAGTCTGGCCATTTTCACATTATTGGTTCTTCCTATTAAGGAACAAGAGATAAATTTCGATTCTATTATAGCCCCTTCAATCTCTTTTTCAGAGTGTTGTAGTCCTTAATATAGTGGTGCTTTGCTTCCTTTGTTAGATTAATGCCTAGATATTTCTTTTTGGGGGGATGCTATTGTGAATGGAATTGCTTCCCTAATTTCTCTCTCAGTGAGTTTGTTATTTGTGTACAAGAAGGTTATTGATTTTTGAGTGTTGACCTCTGCTGAAAGTGTCAATTAAGTCTAGAAGTCTTTTGGAAGTTTTTTGGGTCGGCTATGTAGAGTATCATACCATCAGCAAATAATGACAGTATGAATTCTTCCTTTCCTGTCTTTATTGTTTTTATTTCTTTCTCTTGTCTAAGTACTATGGCTAAAGTTTCCAAAACTATATTGAGCAGGAATGATAGTGGACATCAATCCTTACTCATGATTTTAGCATGAAGGTTTTCAATTTTTGACGATTTAGTAAGATGTTGGGTGTTGGTTTTCAATAGATAGCCTTTATCAAGCTGAGATAAAGACCATCTATTCCATCAATTTTCTGCAGGGTTTTTATTATGAATGGGTGATGAATTTTGTCAAAAGCTCTTTCTACATCTATTGAGATGATCATGTGGTTTTTGTCCTTGACTCTGATGATATAGTGTATTCCATTTATCAATTTATGTATTTTGAAGGATCCTTGCATCCCTGGGATAAATCTGGCTTGATCACAGTGTATGATCTTCTTGCTGACCCTCTATATTCTGTTTGCCAGTATCTTATTAAGGGCTTTTGCATCTACATTCATTAGGGAGATTGGCCTGTAGTTCTCTTTTTTGGTTGGGTCTTTCCCTGATTTTGGAAACAGAGTAACACTTGCTTCTAGGAATGAATATGGCAGTATTGCTTTCCTTTCAATTTCATTGAAAAGTTTAAAGAGTATTGACAGTAGATCTTCTCTAAATGTTTGTGGAATTCAGCAGTGAATCCATCAGGACCTGGGTCTTTCTTTGTTGGTAAATTTTTAGATACATTTTCATTTTCACTGATTGTAATTGGTTTGTTTAGAATTTTTATATCTTCGTTGTTCAAATTTGGTAATTCGTACGTATCTAAAAATCTGTCCATATCTTCTGTGTTTTCCGTTTTATTAGAGTACAGGTTCTCATAGTAGGTACTGATGATCCTCTGGATTTCTCTGGATCTGTTGTGACCTCACCTTTTTCATTCTTAATTGCATGGATTTGAGCCTTTTCTTTCCTTTTTTGAATAAGGTTGGTTAAAGGTTTATCAATTTTATTTAGTTTTTCAAAAAGCAACTCTGTTTTATTCATTTTTTGGTATCATTCTCTTAGTCTCTATTGCACTGATTTCTGCTCAGATGTTTATAGTTTCTTCCCTTGTATGAGCTTTCAGTTTGTCTTGCTCTTCTTTTTCTAGATGCTTAAAATTCATCCTTAGGTTATTTATTTGTGTTTACTGTGTTTTCCTAGTTTCGGCCCTTTGCTATAAATTTCAGCCATAAAACTGCTTTCCTCGTTTCCCACAGATTCCTGTACATTATATTGGCATTATCCTTTATTTGTAAAAACTGTCTAATTTCTTCTTTACTTTCCTCTGTGACCCATTAGTTGTTCAGTAGAGTGTTACTCAATTTCCATGTGTTTTTGAAGTTCTTGCAGTTTCTTTCATTATTGATCTCCAGTTTAACTGCACTATGGTCTGATAATATGCATGGGATAACTTTAACTCCTTTGTATTTGCTTAAACATGTTTTATAAACTAGTATGCGGTATAACTTTGATAATCAACCATATGCAACTGAAAAGAGTGTATATTCTATTTTTGTGGGGTGGAACACTCTGTAGGTGTCTATTTGTTCAAAAAGCCCATTTGTTCAAAAGCTTGGTTGAATTGTGGTAGAAGTTCAAGCCTGGCTGGGCCAGGTGTGCTGCATTCCAGTTTTCTGAGAAAACTCGAAGACCTCTCTGAGGCTGAGCTAACTTGACTAAATGTGTAGACGTTGGGTCTAACAGGCTACACTTCTGCCCCTAGTCCATGACTCCTTTTCCTTGCCCAAGAAAAATCACCCCACCATATGTCTAGCCAATAAGATAAATGCTCCTCCCATGCTCCTCCCCCATATTTGTCCACACCTAAGCTATATAATGTTGTGCATTTCCTAAATAAAGCAGAAACACTCCAGAAATCTCCTCAGAGTCTGCCTGGTTATTCTGCACCTTGACCTCCCAGTCCAAGCTCCCAGACCAAAACCCACTAACCGAATTGCAGACAACAACAGAGTTCTACTATTTCATTGTTGATTTTTTTGTCTAGATGATCTGTCTATTTGTGACAGTGGAGTATTGAGGTCCCCCACTGAAACTGTATTAGTGCTTATTTGATTTTTCATGTCCTTCAATATTTGTTTTGTATAGTTGAGGCATTAGTATTTAGTTCATATATATTTATGATTGTCTTCTGTTCCTCTTAGGTTATTCCCTTTTCAAGGATGTATTGACTTTCTTTGTCTCTCTTAATTGGTTTTGTTTTGTAATTTACTTTGTCTACAAATAAGATAGCTACCCCTGCTTTTTTCTGGGTTCCTGTTGCATGGAGAGCAGTTTTCCATCCTTTTACTTGCAGTCTATGAATTTCTTTTTCAAGTAGATGTATTTCTTGTATACAGCATATTGTTGGATTTTGCTTCTTAATCCATTCTGTCCGTCAATTTCTTTTGATTGGTGAATTGAAGCCAATGATCACTGATGTTTATATATGATATATATTGACACAATCGTTATGTTATTTTCCTGTTGCTAGTTCTTTTTAATTTTTCCCCCTCTCCCCTTAATGTCTTTCTTTGCCTGCTGGATTTTCTAAGTTGGAACTCATGGAGCTGTGATCTTCATTGTCATATTCTAGGATATTATTTATAATTGTTTGGAGTGATGATTTGGTATTCATGTAGTTTTTCAGGTGTTCTTTGTCATGGCAGTATCTTATTTCCCCATCCATTTTGTAAGATAGTTTTGCAGGATACATCAGTCTAGGTTGGAGGTTGTTTTCTTTGGGGGCTTGAAATACCTCACTCCAGGCTCTCCCTGACTTGAGCCTTTGGGTTGAAAAGTCTGCTGTAATTCTGATGGGCTTTCCTTTGCATGTTATTTTTTTTTTCTTTTCTCTAGTTGCTTATAGTATTTGGTTCTGTTGCGTTTCTGGGATCTTGATCACTGTATGTCTAGGTGTAGATTTTTGTGATCATGGCTGTTTGGAGACCTATAAGCCTCACTTATCTGTATTTCTAATTCTGTTGCTCTGTTTGGGAAGTTTTCCATCATTATTTCCATGAACCTTTTTTTTAACGTCACTTGTAATTTCTCCTACTTTTTCATAGACTCGTATCCTTCTTATATTATTCTTCCTTCTATTATCTAGGAGTCATTACATTGATTTCTCATGTTCCATTACTGTTTTTTAAGAGATCCCTCTTTTCACAGTCACTCTCCACCATCCTGTCATCCATATCTGATATCCTGTCTTCAGGTTGCCTCAACATGTTATATAAAGTTTCAGAAGAGTTTTTAATCTCCTGGATATCTGTTTGAATCTGTTTCATGGATTCCATTTCTTTGCCACGTTGGACATTCATGGATTCTATAATGTTCCTGAGCTCATGTATTTTTTCATTTGTTTCTGTTCCAGATTCTCTAATCATGTCATTCATCCTGCTTACCATCTCTGTAGTTATCTGGGAAATTATTTCTGTTTAGAATTTTTCCAGAACCTCATTCATCAGTTTTGTTACTTCTTGAGCAGTATGTTCAGGTGGTCAATTATCATGCTTTTCCATTTTATTTTCTTTACTATTTGCCTTTGATGAGCAGGCAGCCTTTGTTTGTGCTTGTGCCTTGATTGAATTTCTTCTCATTTTTATTTTTATTGTTGGTACTGTCCTGGCCTAATACTTCGATTTTCCTGTTATAGCTTGTCTTTTGGTGTGAGTCTCTAATGACTCTGAGGCAATCTCATTTTCATTATACCAGGAAGGACAACTGATTAAATCAATCACAACACCTTAGCCCAAGTAAGATAATTAGCAACACAATAGCATCAAGCATAGCTTAGAATAATGACAATTTGTGGTAGTTATTAATCTATCACCTTTAACTGTGTTAATTAAATCAAAATTGAGGCTAGAGCACAGAACCATGGCCTTTATGATTCCCTGTGCTTCTGTGGTATGAATCCAAGTACCAGCCCAGCGAGGAGGTCAGAGGCAAGTGTGGGGGTGGGGACTGCCGGTGACAGCATTGCTGTGCCTTTCACGGTTCCTGTGATGAGGCCTGGATGGTTACGGCTGTGGTTCTGGGCAAGCCTCTCACTGTTCCTCTTCCTAGGTCCCAGAATTTGATATCATTCTCTTAGTCTGCGTTGCATTGATTTCTGCTCTGATCTTTATAAAATCCCTCCCTTGTACAAGCATTGTGTTTCTCTTGTTCTTTTTTTTTTCTAGGAGCTTAAGATTCACCACTTGATTGTTTATTTGAACTCACTCTGTTTTCCTAATGTGTGCATTTGCTAGTATGAATTTTCCACATAAAACTGCTTTCCTTGTTTCCCATAGATTCTTGTATGTTGTACTGGCATTGTCATTAAGTTGTAAAAACTGCTTAATTTCTTCTTTAACTTCTGTAACCTGTTGCTTGTTCAGGACAGTGTTATTCATTTGCCCTGTGTTTGCGAGTGTTATTCAATTTCCATGTGTTTGTGAAGTTATTACAGTTTCTTATACTATTGATCTACAGTTTAATTGTACTATAGTCTGATATACATGGGATAATTTCAATTCCTTTGCATTTACTTAAACATGTTCTATAAGCTAGCATGTGGTCTATTTTGGAGAATTTCTCCTGTGCAGCTGAAAAGAATGTCTGTTCTGATTTTGTGAGGTGGAACACTCTGTAGACATCTATTAAGTCCATTTATTCAAAAGCTTGGTTAAGTTCTAGTACTTCATTGTCGATTTTTTTATCTAGATGATCTGTCTATTTGTATCAATAAGGTATTAAGGTCCCTCACAACAATTGTATCAGTGCTTAATTGGTGTTTCATATGCCTTAATATTTGTTTTGTATAGTTGGAGGAATTAGTTTTTGGTGCATAAATATTTATGATTATCATCTGTTCCTGTTGGATTGTTCCCATTACAAGGATGTAGTAACTTTCTTTGTCTCTCTTAATTAATTTTGGATTGAAATTTACTTTGCCATCAAATAAGATAGCTACCCCTGTTTTTTTCTGGGTTTCTGTTACACGGAGAACTGTTTTCCATCCTTTTACCTTCAGTCTATGAGTTTTTCTTTTTAAGTAGGTGTGTTTCTTGTATACATCATATTGTTGGAATTTGCTCTTTTTCCCATTCTGCCAGTGTATTTCTTTTGATTGGTGAATTGAGGCCATTGGCCTTGATAGTTATAACTGATGTTGACTTATCAATATCAGTATTGACTTATCATTGTCATGTTATTTTCCTGTTGTTAGTTCTTTTTTATATTTTTCTCCTTCTCCATTTTAATTCTTGCCTATTGGATTTACTCAGTTGGGCCTAATGGAGTTGTGACCTTCATTGTCTTTTTCTAGGATATTTAAAAAAAATTCTTTGGAGTGCTGCTGGTTTGCAACTCATGAAGTTTCTTGGTTGTTTTTCATCATGCAAGTGTTTTATTTTTCCATCAATTCTGAAAGATAGTTTTGCAGGATGAATTAGACTAGGTTGCAGGTTGTTTTTTTTTTGTTGGGGGGGGCCTTGAAATACCTCACTCCAGGCTCTCCTTGACTTGATGGTTTGTGTTGAGAGTTTCTGTTGTGATTGTAATGGGCTTGTCTTTTTATATAATTTGTTATTTTTCTCTGCTTATAGTATTTTGTACTTCTCTTGGGTTTCTGGAATCTTGATTATTATATGTTGAGTTGTAGGATGTTTTTTAATCATAAATAGTTGGAATCTTATATGCCTCACTTATCTTTATGTCAAGTTCTTTGCTTTGTTTGGGAAGTTTTCTATCATTAATTCTATGAACAGTTTTTTATGTCATTTATTCCTTCTGCTTTTTCTTGGACTCCTACTGATCTTATATTATTCTTCTTTGCATCATCTAGGAGCTGATAGATTGATGTCTGTACTATTTCAATCACCAGTACTAGATTTTTTCCTCTATTCAGTATTTATTTGTCCAACATTTTTCTTGATTGTATTTGACAAAACACCTTGGATTTTCATTGAGAGAAACCGAACTGAATCTATGTTATCATATGTAACAATATAAAATGCTTGAGACATACTTGCCCCCAAAGGAAGGGTGCTGTTCTGCATTTATTGTCTCACCTCTAAATTCATGCTTCCTTCCTGCTATGTACAAATGAATCTGGAATCATGTTTCCTCATTTTTGGTTATTTCAAACCTTAAAGTAAACATTTATCCTATGGTCAATTTTCTTTTTCTTTAATATCATTTAGGTATCAAAGCTTTTGTTTCTAAATTGTCTACCAATTATGTAAAAGTCAATTAATAAGTACAATGGACCCTTGATTTAGTAATTCAACTCATTTGTGAGGGCTGATTGTAACAAATTAGTCAGTTGAAGGCTCAGGCTCCTCTACACAGCCTTCAATGTCTCTCTCCTGTATAATTTTAGACCACACTTTCTTCCAGGCATATTTCACTGTCTTTAGAGAGATATTGGCCCAAGATTTCTCAATTAACTCCACACAGGAAAGGATGTTGTAACGTTTCTTCCAGAAATCTTTAAGGACTAAATTTATATCTGAGACCATCAGGAAGCACAATCAGCCAGCATTTACATTGTAATTCAAGACTTTGGACATAAGATAAAACTAAAATTTTAGTTGTAACCCATGTTGTTAGTAGGTCAGGCCAGTCATAACTCATAATTTGTGGACCCACTATAGTTCACTCTCATGAAATGGTTTAAAATATCATCTGTCTTATACTGAATTGTTATAGATAAATTTTTTTTCTATTAGCCATAGCCTATCCTCTTGTTTTTAATTTCAATATATATATATATAATTCACATTGTTTTTTATGTCTATTTTCAGTATTAATGTGAAATAATTCACATAATGAAAACTGAATTTACAATTCATTTTCATGTTCATCTAAAACATTCACATTTTGAATACTATATTTCATTGGAATTAATAAACCATTGCAATGTCAGAAAACTAAAAAGGAATAAATATAAATGTTTAATATCCTGTCAAGGGCTTGTTAAAGGGCCAGATGCTAGGGGTAATTTAATTGTGCTTAGCACCCTGCAGCAGTCTCTTGAAAGTCATGACCTTCAGGAGGTCTGCCTATTCCAATAAATCAAGGAGTAGCTCTGAATGAGCTTAAGGTGCTAGAATTAAATGTTACTTTAGATGATCATCTACAACCTCCAATGTAAATTAGGAGTATTCTGAATAAAAAACTATCTTCAGCTTGTTTTCCTATTGAAAAGGAAATCTTATTGTTAATAATGATGATAACAGCTAGCAATTGTTCAGTGTTTAATATGTGGTAAGAAATTCACTTACACAAACTCACTTGTCTTCAAAATACTCCTGACAGGCAGATATTATTGTTAGGCCCATTTTGCAGTAAGGAAACTCAGGCTTGGAGAGCTTGATTAACTTGCCAGTATCATACAACTTCCAAATCATGAGCCTAGAATCAAGCAATCTTGCTCCAGGATATATGTTCTTCACTATGATGATTTTCTGCTTTCAAGGCTAGCATGAATTTGCACTGGCTTTCCAGCAGCAGTTGGAGTTTTCACTCTGTCATCAGCTAAAATTACAGAATTTGGTCAGCCTAAGTCACGGAGTATAGGATGACCTTATTTCCTCTCCTGCCCTGCCTTCTTTTACTTCCATGGCCCTTAATGTACACCTCTCAAAAACAGAGCTCTCTATTCTCTATCACCCATTCTATCTATGTTTCCTGGAAACCCAAAGTAATGCATTTGGTAAATATGCATTCATTCTTTAGTAATCGTTTACTTGTACTCTTTCCTCAATTTATTAATGATTTATATTAGAAAGCATCTCTGATACGTTCTTGCTGCACTGAGCTCAAATTTAAAGGCATTTCAAGGCAAATGATCAAAGTTTTTGGATTTAACACTGAAACTGATAAAATATGGAACTAACAATTTTTCAAATGTACATTAAGCTCTTTTTATGAAAATTAATTTTCCTGACAAAATAGATAATTGTTATTATAATATCCAGAAATATATATTACAAGGGATGGAAATTCCAAGGAGAGAGCAGAACAAGTAGTAATGCAGTAATATTTTCCAGTCTCACCTTCTGGACAGATCAGATGGCAGAGGGGTCTCTGGTGTTGTCAAATTGGGGACTTGCACACAGAAAATGTCTAAGTCATCCCTAAGGCTACAGGGATGCAGGGAGGAGTCAGAAAAATATGGAACCTTTGTTTGCTTTTTCTTGCCTTCACGGCTTTACATTAAAACTCAGGACCACCATTTAGTGTAAATGGCATAACTTTTGCTTTAGTATAGTTGCAAAAGCTCAAGTATGATAAATCTTTATTTTGATTGTTTTGAACATGTCAGATATACAGAAAAAAGAAAAACATTAATTCAGGCCTATTACAATCTGATGTAGTAAAGCTTTTATTAGGTTACCATAAAACTTACAAAATGATCAGGGAGAAAGCACCATAACAAAGACTGAATGAAATGAGACTAGAGAGCTCACTGGATTTTATAATTATCATTATAAGTTACATATAATGCCACATAATACTTTCTTTGAAATGCTTATCAAATTCTATTTCAAAACTTTATGTTTTTTTATACTGTGATCTTACTAATATTTTACTCAATCCATTAAATATTCTTCAAGTAATGAGTATTTGATTTGTGTTCAAAAGGCATTTTGGTGTTGATGATTTTCTTTGCTCATCCAGTGACCTGCAAAATTATATTTGACCCCATATCAAATACAGATCATCACTTCCTTCTATGTAATAAATACTTTCTCCTTGGTGATATTTATTACTAAGAATCACAAATTTTATTCAATGGAATAAGTTTAGTTTTCAGTAGTTATACATTATTTACATCCATCTTTTTATCTTTTTCACCAGTGTGATATCAACAGGTGAATATGACAGATAATTTCTACTTTCACTATGTTTTAAGGAGGGCACATAAAAGCTCAGCGAACTGCTTAGTGCTGCCCTAAAGAGCTGCAGTCAGTTCTAAATATCAGTTGATTATGAGTGAGAAAAGAGAAAGATGAGCTGAGTTTTTTGAAAGGAAGCTGATTAGTTTCATTAGATTACAATAAATGCTGCATATATATAATATTAATATTGAAAGGAAGCTTAACTGTACCTATTTTTTAATACTGAAGTATGAGTCAGAAATAGATTATTCATTAGTTTTTAAAAGTACTCAGCAGAGGATTCATTTTGAGTTGGAAGGAACACAGTGTTTGAGTAGACAAAGCCAAAAACCAGTTGCTTTGTTAACTTTTGCGTTTAAAGAAAAGACACAGACCTGAGGAGGCACAGATTTGGAGGCTACTGATGTTCACATGACATGTGAAAAGTACATGACACACAATTTATTTAGATAAAAGAAAGACACAACAAACCCATGGGACAAGATTTAGTTTTAAAGAACTTGAGTGTGAGTTACTTGCAAATAATTTTTTCAGTCTTAAGCTAAATGTATGTTCAATAAATGATGATTTAGTTATTTGAATGGTATAGAAAATAACTAAAAGAATTAAAGTTTTCTACATAACAAGGAAAGAAAAAAGTTGGCTTATGTTGCTAAAATATAGCATAAGAAAAAAATTTCCAGAAAATTGTGAAGAAGGAAAAAGAAATTCATTCTAGTTTTGGTCTCACATCTCAAACTGCAAAAGCCACAGTATCTGTTAAGAATTTAGTAAAGATAGTAAAGGCATCAAATATGTTCAGGTATTGGTAGAACAATTGTATGTGTAGGATTTGATAATATTCACAGTTTCAGGCACCTAATGGGATTAATGGACTATTGCTTCTGAGAAAAAAGAAGACTATAGTTAACCTGGCATTTTGCTGTTGTATACTTCTATGAATTTTAATAACTGCATATTCCTATGTAGCCACCATTAGAATCAAGTACTGAACAGCTGTATCAACCCCTGAGAACTGTCTTGTTCTGTCCCAGAGCAGGAAAACCTTCCCCCATAACATCTGCTATTGCTGAAATGTAGGTCATACTCCACAGCTTCATGTGTTATAGATTAGGTCCTTCAAGTATTGAGATGGGCTCTAAGAAAATGTATGTGGTAGGATATCCTTAGATTGGTTCTCCTGCACTTTCTCTCGCTCTTGCACACACACCTGCCACTGTACTAACTGTCAGTAAGCTTCACCAGAGCTGGGCTGGCACTGCCACCAGGCCTTGGAACCTCCAGAGTATAAGCCACATACATCTCTTCTCTTTAAAAGTCACACAATCTAGATACAGGTTCATGATAATGGAAAACCAACACACTGCCTCCCTGAACGAGAGATGAATCTCCTCTTGCTATAGTTATGCCTTTTTGAGAATGTTCTAAATATGCAATCATAGAGTAAATAGATTATCAAATGGTTTCTTTCATTTAGTACAAAATCAGTAGTTTTGAGTTTTGTTTTGCAATGTTTGAAGTGTTTAAATGTTGAATACTATTCAACTGTGTTAATGTATCACAGTATATTTATCTATTCACTTGCTGAGTGATATTTAACCATGCCTATTGATTCTTGTTTTTGGCAGTTGTGAATACAGTTGATAAAAAACATTTATGCAATCTTTGTTTTATAAACAAAAGCTTTTATTTAACCTAGGAAAACTCCTCAGAGTAGGATTGTTGGCCAATGTAGTATTCATATATTTAAAGGTATAGGGAATATGCAAATTTTTTTCTAAAATAACTGTTATTTTACATTCCCAGCAATGGATTTTTGAAGGTTTCAGTAGCATGTGCAATACCATGACAGAAGAAAAGTCAAATACCAAAATTTAAGAGTTATCTAAGTTACTTGGGAAAGATCAAATATGAATATACTTTGAAATCATGGATTGGTAAATAATTCAAAAACAGCAGTCTTGTGACTTCATAATGAGAAGTTTCAAAACAAACTAATAAAAAATTAATAAATTAAGTGATATTAGATCAATACATAAATTAAATATGTAGGATTATATATGCTTGATTTCAGGCAAATACATAACAAAGTATTTAAAGATAAAATAGTAGAAAGATAGTACAAATAAAGCCAGAGCTATTTAATTATGTTAACCAAAGAATGCTGACTGAGTGGACAGAAATTTTAAGAAAATCTTAATAAGTTTTATAATATTGCCCCATTTTAATGAAGTATATATTGAATGAACCTAATAAATACTTTGAACAAAAGAACTGTTGTGGCTCATTTTTCCTTTTACTTTTTGCTCACATTTTTCTTTTCTATTACCACTATGCTTTACTTTTCTTCTCAGTCTTATAATTTCTCTGAAATTACAAGTAAGACTGGAAAAAATTTACAAAAAAACTCAAAACAAAAAGCTACTGTACATACTAGATCTACACTATCAAATTGTCCCAGCAGTTTTTCTCCATTTATCCCTGGATAAATGGATAAAATGAGGCGATTAGCATTGTATTCAGTAGTCTGGGCTTTGCAGTGACCGAATCTACATTTACTAATGCAGAAGAGAACAATCACCTGTGTACACAGTGACTCCAAAATATCAATTTAGCTCCCTAGCTACATGTTTTATGATAGTCCTATAACTACATACTTATGAACGCTATACCCTATTAACCACATTTACAGACAAGATTCTTATTAAGGCCAACATAAAATTGCTTTTCCATCGGTCACTTATGTATGGAACACAAATACACCTGAAATTCTGAGGTTTCACAAACGGAGCCTCATTAAAATCAAAATTTGCCCAAGTGTATTATCTATAAATGCGTTAATTTTAGATAAATCGTGTAGCTAGTAAAATAAATAAATAAATAAAATATTTATAAATAAATATAAAAAAGATGAAGTGAAAAGCCACTCATTTGCTGTTTAGTTTTTAAATTTTTTTCCTTTAAAAAGCTTTGCAATATGTCACTTAAATTTCATTAAAGTTTTCTTAATATTAAAATTTATAAACTAAGCTATAGTCATGCTTTGAGGGTGTATAATCACAAAATTTCTAAAAAATGTTTTTTCATGTGTTGAATGATTTCCTTCATATTTTATAATTAGAAATGTCTAATTTTTATATTTAGTTCATTGAAAATATTTTCATTATTTCTTTTATTTTTTGCAATGCTGGGGATAGTACTCAGGGATTGCATGTGTTAGACATGTTAAACCACTGGACTGTGTCCCCAGCTTATCTCCTTTCATTACTAGATAAGAAGACAGACTGCTGTAGGTAGTGTCAGAAGGAAGATTATGCTACTATGTTCTAAGAGAATTACTATTTATGATTTTAGCCTGTCTTTCTCATCCCCAAATATTTAAGACTAGACTTATTTCTATGGGAACTATAAATGTTATTACAAATGACTATATTTTGAAACATATATTCTTTGTTCAGAAGGAGAGAAATAGAGATTTTCACACCAGATTATTATTATTATCCCTTGATATATGTGAATGGTCTGCTGTAACAGACTGGTTACTCTTGGTCTTAATAAGTCCCAGAGGTCAATATCTTTCTGGGATTGCCTTTAGGACCATAACACAGAGCTCTGCCTGAGTGGATTTGGGCCTGCAATAATCAAGTCTAAAATAAGGCAATGGGGTACCAGAAGGAGCAGGAGTAATAAAATTTGACCAAAAACAAGCCAAATCATCTATGTTAAATTTTCATCTAGGTCTTCTAGGAAGAAAAACTTGTAGTATTGATGTTCTTTTTTTTTAAAAAAATCTATAAATAATTGGTAATTTAAACATTTGAAATAATCCATTTATCCATTTTAAGTAGTAACAATGAGTAATTAAATAAATTTATATAATAATGTAGGATGATAAAATAATATAAATATTTCTATCGTATAACTCTGAAAAACATGCATATTAGTGGCTATCCTTCACATATAATTTTCATTATACCTGAGTTATAGGGATTGAGAGTACTCATTTCTAAAAGTAATGCCCTTCTCCTGAATATCATATGTATTGTTTTCAAGTTACAATTTATTCCAAATCAATTAATTAATAGTAAAGCACTAACATTGGTTTAATTAATATCAAATAACAATTAATGATCAATATTAATAATAGCTATTGAATAATAATAATGAACTCATCAACAATGTATTTATTTTTTAAATGAATACATAGCACTAAAACTATGTGCTTTTTGGTCTGTTTTCCATGGTTTTGTATAGTTCATTTTTCATAAAATATTTATTCTTATTAAGTTGTCCAAAACGATTAAACACTGTGTAAACTAAAAAGAAAAGGTGTCAATGACAAATAATCATGAATTTAATGAAATTAATTTGTAACCTTCCACTTTTTTATGTTGTACACCATCTGTAGTCAATTAAATGACTCCCAGGTGTTTTCAGTAATTGTTTTAATGCAAGATTACATGTCACTTTGGGGATCTTCAAATATTTATTATAAAATTCTATTCTACATTTTCCTCCATTCACTTTGGAACAAAACATACTGTTGTTTAGTACTGACAAAAAAAAAGTTGATTGGACTTCATGACTCACTTTGTGGATTACATATCATTTAAAAAATCTTTTATGAGATATTATTTGGTGCAAGAATAAAAATATAATTAGAATTGTTATGTAGTTGTGCTTTTTTCCTTCTTCATTTTACATTTGAGTGAGAAGATGTTTTCTATAAAATGAACCAAAAAATCAAACCTGATGTCATTGTGTAATATTGAATATTGGGAATGTACTCGATCAGATTAATTGACTGATTTAAGTTAGACTTGGAGTAGGAAAGAACCACAGAAACAATCTAACGACAAAATAGATTCACTTCATATATAAGACAAGAGAAGCGCCAAGGGTGGGTCAAGTATACAGAGTTATTTACATGCAGATTTAATTAAAGTTAGAATCACTAACATATACATAATACATACAGTGCTTCAGGGAATCTTCCAAATCCTTCATATATATTAACTTATTTGAAAATCACATCTGCGACAGGAGGTGGCGCTCACACAAGTCCTAAGGAAGCCTGGAGATAGTGCCTGGGGTAGCTTGGAGGTCACAGAGATGAGAAGCAACAGAATTGGGGTTCAGCTGGCTTCAGCATCCATGCTGGTAATAAAATGCTTTATAAAACTCGATTCGGAGAAAAATCATCATTTCTAGGTGAAAATACTCTCTAGAATATATTGATGAATTATGCAAATCATAACATTGTCCTCATACTATTGCTAACAGTAAAATCCATATATTTAATCATGTTCATTCAATACCATATGATCTGATTTTATTGTCTTTTAGCATTTCTTAATTATAATTAAAAAATCCTTTCTACAAAGCAGATTCTATGTCAATGTGAAATCTTAAATTAATTTAAATTTGTGCAACTTAAAAATTTCTCAGGAAGATCAAAAACTAATGAGTATCACTGTGTATCAATTTCTTAATTTCTTAATAGTAAATCTGAGGTTCTACTTTTGTGATTTATTGAACTGAACATTGCTGAGATTTTATTTTATTACATTTGGAGATTAGAAAAAATAATTCTAAAGTACTTGCAGCTCAGATTATGCTGTGTCATATGTAATAAAGTATGTTCATGTCTCGATTCCGTGTCTGTGGACTAGAAATTATTCTTAAAAATCCATCTTAATTTGGCTTTTAGTAATTTCTGTGCACAGTTTTCTACAGGGGTGTGTGTTTGTGTGTGTGTGTGTGTGTGTGTGTGTGTGTGTGTGACAGCTGCTTGGGAACATACTGAAGTAGTCTGAGGATCGTCAATCTGCTAAGAATCTTAGGGTCTCCTGGTTTTTCCAAAGGGCAACAATTTCATTGTCAGATCACACTATTTCTGAAATAAATAAAGCATAGGCACTAATGTTCTGACCTTGAAAAATGTTTTAGTTTAATTTATTCGTACACGTGCATAATATATTCCTGTGAGAAATTGCCTCATGTACACAACCCATCTTAATTTGTTTTTCCATTCCTTGCCCTCCCTCCTGCCCTTCCCCCTCTCCCTTGATCCTCGTTCCTTTTGTGGCATTTCTGCAGTACGTAACGTTTCCATTCCTTGTGTGGAATTGGCTCGTGTGCGTAACACATCCCAATTTATTTTCCACATCGTCTCTTCCTCTCTTCCCCTCCCTCTCCTCAGTCTCTTCATTCTCTCTTCTTCGAGAAATACTTATCTCCCCAATTCCTATTATCTTTATTCTATTTCGGTCTTTATTTTTACTCTGTGTTTCTCATCTAAGAGAAACTGTATTATATTGAAGCTTATGTGTATAACTTCTATCAATTAGCATTATGTCTCAAAGTGTGTCAGTCATACTACAATTGGCTCAAGTTTATCTTTATGACAGAGTAGTACTCCATGCTGTGGAAATATCACATTTTCTTCATCAATTCTTCTGTTGATGGACATATAGACTGATTCCAAGACTTAGTTATTACACATTAGGGTGCTATCAATATAAATATGTATGTAGTGACCTCAGTAGCAAACTCAGGTAAAAGTGAACTTTAATTCAAAAATTTAAAAAAGAGCACATATTAATTACATACATTTAAATGTTTATCTCTGAATTAAATTGTACCACTAATTTTTCTTCTCTAAACCCTTATAATTACTTTATATAGTTATTTTGTTTTCATGTTTCACTCATGCTTTAAACATTTTTATTACACTATTTGTCTGTCTGTTTTTTTTTTAAGTAGAGACGTTAAAAATAGTGCACACGATATTCCGCAGCACTCTATTAAACAATATGTACCTTTTTATTGGTGTAGCCGAAAACAACATTTTTGTTCCCATAAGACCATATTGATTATCCTGAGGTACAATAACATCGTTCCATTGGTTATATTTCCCTTTATACCTTCACCACCAGGAGGATGATGGTAGTTTGATTAGTCCCTATAGGTTTTCATACAAATAAAGATAAACTAATTAAAACTTCAAAACATGATTAACTCCCTGTATATGAACACTATTTAAAATGTTCATTTCATCACACAGTATTAGTCATGTATGTTGACTCAAAAATTACAAGGGAAGAAATTAAAGAAATATATTTTCTTGTAGAATATTAATGCCTATTATTTTGATTTTTTTCTCATGAATCAAGTCTTCTATTGTCATAAATGTTGAGAAATGCTTTTCTTAGTATGTAACTGAATAACCACCACAGGAAAGGGCAGAAATATCCTCCAAAGGTCTTTTCTGGAGAGTGTGACAGTCACCATCCCTGCCTTACTTTGACTTCCTCATAAATTCCACTGAGCAAGTTAAGCAAGCACCTCCAAACCTCTGAAAAAAAATCAGTCAACCTTTCTGCAGAAGCTCACTATCATGATTTCCCTACTATGTAATCCTTAATCCTTCAACATGGAACAAGACAAAAAGGCTACTAATTAAACATATCACTTTGTTTAATTTCTTTCAAATGACATTTCTTCTTTTTACTATAATTCAGAACTAGTTAAGAGATCCAGACTAGAAGCATTCAAGAATTATGGAAGAAAATCAAAGAATGAGAAATTACAGATTGTAATTAAGATTTTCATATAATTTGATTATATCACTCACAATTTATAAGTGGAAATGAGATTTTGGAAGATGAGTAAAATGATTCTTGTCTGGAGCCATTCGACATAATTTTGGGGAAAATCATTTCAGAGTGAAATTATGATTATGTGTTGTCTTCTTGCCTACAGGCCTGCTATGACATGCCAAGACAAAACTCCATTTTTACCTCTGGTCACAGCTGAGACCATAATGGTCCCATGACGCTGTGACACTTAGGGGCAAGATTACATCAGCTGAGTACATCCTGGTTCCTTAAGAACTGAGTAGTAACAGAAAGGTTTTTCCCGAGGAGGGATGAATTCCTTATTCACTTAACTAATCCCGCCTACTGTTGCAAGATCACCTTTGGTCAACTAATGTTCCTAATCATTTTAAACTTACCGTCAACCTACGATCCTCATCAGCATAGATTCCTCATGGTCATATGATTACCACCACCCTCCAAAGACCTCTACTCCTTCCTCCAATTATAAAATCTTTGTCAATTTAGGACTATCACCACCCTCTGAGTCACCTATCACTCTTTATGAACCTAATAAATAGTGGCAAGCTCGGGGTGCCTTTATTTTTGCTGCCCAGAGCAGCATTGATCAAACCCAGAGCCCAGCTTCTTCTCTTGTTTCCTGTCTTTATTCTTTATATGTCATGGTTCACAGGCAACCAGGATGCACTGCAGAGATTCTGGTAACATCCCTGTTCCCTGGTCCCTACAGATTCTCACAATAACAGCTAGCAGTTCTTAGGAACTAATTCATTAAGGACATTTCCCCCAAAATATTGAACATTAAAAAAAGAATTAAGATAAAATATGAGATACTATTCAAAGCAGAAGATTATAGTTTGAGCATACTTTAAAAGCAAGTTTTCAGGACAGTGACATCCCAGTTTGAAATACCTAGTTTCCCTAAGGTTTACTAAGATGATGATGTGGACTTGACATTATGGAACTTGTCATATTTGTGGTACACAACCATATAATTAGCCACTATGGATTTCTTAAAAGACACCACCTGTGACTGAAAGTAAATGAAGGAGGTATTTCAAATTACAAAGCAGCTCAACTTATTAAAATTATTCTTTGTTAAACTTCTCAGTTTATCCTCTTATTCATATCATCCAAACATACAGAATGTTGATCCAAGGAAGATGAAAAGGTAGTTCATATTAGTTTATATATTGCTTTATAAAAATATTTGATAATGTGAATGCAAAATATTTTGATATAATGTAAAATAATCTATAACAATACTTTAGTCAAGCTTGCTAAGATTTATTAAACAGAAATAATTCTGAAATCAATATGTTTACTTCTAAAATACTTATGAACGTAGTTCAAACCTATTCTATTGAAGATCAGTGTATATTAATGAAAAATAAAGGATAATTATCCTCATGCTATTGCAGAAATATATTTCAGTGAATACATATATTAAAATGTTATTACTATCCCTAGTGTGATTTTATCAAAACTACATAATAATATTTTATATGCACAGCCCTTAAAGAAACTTTTATTCTACATATCACATCAGCAGTGAAGATAAACTTCACAAAGATGTTGCATAAGGAATATATTTTGTCCACATTATTTGATAGAAAGTCATGAAAGTCATGCTATTGTATGAATATATAACATCTAAAATCACACACCATTTTTGTCACTTTTATAGATCAAATAATAGAAAATTTTGACCTGGAGAATGATTCTGAGACTTGTTTAAGAAAGTTCTTGCTTTTTCTTCAAGGAGTATGACCTCTTGGGATGTTGTAATTTCTTTAACAACTTCTCAACAACAATCACATTCCTTTCTTTCAGCTTTATTCTAAGAAGAAAAATTTGGAGGAAGAAACTTGAGTTCATTAATTTCCTCCAAAGTTAAGAAGGTCAGAAAAATCAGAGTCTTGGATTTTGTGGGTCATTTCAGATATTAAATGTCTGTTATTATGTCAACTTAATATAAAACTTGGAACTTTATAGTTTCAAAAAATATTTGTCAAATTGACTTTTCCTCCTTTTAAAAGATTTAGATATAATTTGATTTTACTGAAGCTGGCATAAACATATAAAATATTTTCTATGAATTTATTGGATTAAAAATCATTTGGTTTCATATTGAGAGAGTGAAGCTGGAATAGAAATAGCACAGTGGGTCTCTGCAGTACCCAGATTTAATGTATATCTATGAGCAGAAATGGAAAAAGGTAGGTTTGTAGAAATAGAGAACTGCATGGTAAAAGGGAATGCATATTTCTTTTGCTGAAATCTCAAATATGATTTAAACGATAAAATGGAAGAAATAGCTAACGATGAGTCAGTTTTTCTTTGCCCCTTTGTAATAGGAATAAACTCTAGGAAAAAAAACATATTCTAAGCCTGCTTAGAATTGATAGATGACTATACTTTTCTAACTTCAATTGATTGATTCACAGATGTTAGAATGGTTTTACTTAGACAATGAAGAAATCTTGAAATTTTTTTCATAATCTATTTTTAAAATATTACCAATTAGTATCAAACTTAAGTACTATTAATCAAAGCTGTGCCCTTAAACAAAAGCTGAGAGAAAAGAAAAAGAAACAAGAAAAGAGAGTGACAATATGTTATGGTATGAAAGTTGATTGTCTACTCTGCTTGAACTGATTAATATGTCTTCAAATTCTATGTAAAGGTAAATCTTTCCTTTCGTGATTCATGTTTCTATACATCATGCATATTTATTAATAGTGATGCTGCTACATATCTCTGAAATAGTATCATAAGCCAACATATATACCTTAATTACTGTTCTTAGATACATGGAATACAAAGCCATTGTGAAATTTCTAACATATTTGCAATGCATTTGTAACTTGAGACATCAATAATTAAAGACATGATTATCAAAATAGTCACATATTCAAAATATAATTGAATACCATTTGTAGACATATATATGTGCATTAAAAACGTGTGTCATTATTCCTATTTTAAAGATGGAAAAACTTAATCTTCAAAGGAGAAATTGTTTTATCAAAGGCCATTCAACTACTAAGTAGCCTGATGTGATATGATTTCAAATGAGAATGTCTTAACCCCTTTTCCCCAGTTCTATTCGAATTCTTCTTTTTATCTATGTTTATTGAAAAATACAAAGCAGTAAACAGATGCAAGTCACTAATCGTACACTCAGAGGACCAGTTTTTAGTTTTAGATTAAGCCTCGCTGGGATGACTTTTTTTTATCTACAGAAATATTTGGTTACATTATTAACATCAATTTTGTGTGTTTAAGAATGAACAACTTCTCTTCTTCCTCTCTCCTCTTTTGATAAATATTAATAGTACATTAATATCAGTTTGTAAAGACAAGTATAATATGTTGTTACACTTTCTTCAAGAAAGAAGTAACAAAATACAAGTGATATTAGATTACAATCACTATAAGCTAACAGCTCCTTTACTTCAGCCAACAATTATACTTCTGTTACGTTTGACTGAAGACTCCATTATATGAAGAACAAAATGTAAAGGAAATATTATTAAGAATTCTCAACTTAAAAAATTATGTTTTGTGAAATTTTCTGAATGTAAGCCTTTCTATCATCCTGTTTATGCAGTTCTAACATAACTAGCATGAATTTGCATTAACATTGAAATTTAGCATGTGATGTTCCTGAAGTAAAATACATTCATTGGCATATATCTTTTAATTTGCAATCAATTTTTTCACTGCTTTGTTTGAAAGTGATATATTTTTCCTAATACAAAATACTATTCAATTGTAGCACTTAATAGATACATGATATACTTTTATGAAATAAAATATGTAACAAAATAATTTTATAAGTAAAATGCAATTAAATTGTTGGAAAATATGTATTTCTAAAAATTTCTCTTTAGTTTCATTAAAACAAATAATTTATCAAAAATGTTTTATTAACAAAAAATGGAAGTAGGCACAATGAAAAGTCATGCTTATGATGATTTCATTTTGAATGCCATCTTTTTCTATAATTTAATTAGAAACATTGAAGACATGCATTTACATGCTAATGATGATTAATTTCTTATTACCATAAAAATAAATCATTCCTCAAAAAGTAAGTTACTTATCTTCTTGTGTACAGAGCATACATAAATAAACTTATAATGTGAAAAATTAGATCGAGATATATACATTATCAGCATTAGGTAATTTCATCCTAGAAAAAATATGAAAGTCTTATATTAATTTAGTATCCATTGCATATCAAATCATCATATAATTTTGAAGTTGCATCAGACTTTTTATCTGGCTTTTCCTACATAAAATGGAGTCAAGTATAATATCTTGCATTTTCATAAATCTACATTAAAATATATTTTATAAGATTACTTTAAAATTTTAATCTTTAATATATAACTTATATACCCTACAAACCATAGCCAAGTAATAATTTCAACAAACATTTTATAAGTAATTGATAAACACTAAGATTTATTACGCTCAATGGTTGTGTAATGTCTAATGTATATAGGTCCTATAAGCAGATAGTATTTATAATAAAGTTATTTCCCCCAAACAAACATAGACCTGCTGATATCATCTCACATTCCTTTCATGCCTCTCTACTGTACTTTAATGTATATTATGAAAAATGTTAGGAAAATGATGTATTTCAGGTTTCAGAAGTAATGACCAACAAAAACAAGCATAATTCTGTTTTGTAACACACTGCCAAGAGTGAATACTCCTCAATAGAGGCAAACATTAATAGCCTTCTGTACATCAACTCATGTGTAGGATAGTTGGATGTAATGGAATGTCTAGTTATCTCTTACAGAAATAACATTTTAAAATTTTTCTCCAATGTATACAAGCACAGTTTCAAAGGCAGTAAAATGGCAAGAGAACTCTTTACCCCAAAACACTCACCCACTGTCAGCTGTCCTGTGAGCTGCCCCATGTGATTTCTTGCATTCACTGTTACATTCCTGTCAGACTGGAAGACCAGTGGACTGTCCTGGGAAACACGTATAAAATAAATAAATCAAATAGAGAATATAACTATTGTCAAATTTATATAAAGTTATACTGTATTTTATGTTATTTTCAAAGCTTTTTAAGAGAATTAGGTAAATGTTTTAACATTCAAACATCTATTCAACAATACTAAAAAGTGCATGTCCCAGAGTAATTGTGTGGCACCGTCTGAACGTTTCAATTCTCATAAGTGCATACGAACTATCTGACACAAGCATTTCCAACTCTACTTGAGTGTGGTAAGCCAAGAGTATAGAACCTGTGTCCTCCCCTTTCCCAGTGGTACGCCTGCCTGACAGATATCCCAAATCCAATTCCAATGGAGCAGTCCCTTTTTAAATTTCACTTGTAGCTTTCAGACCTCGGTTTAAATGACACCTTCTCAAAATTGTTGGGGACAGGAATTTCGTTCAGTGGTGCCACAGCCTGTCTTCCAAGTGCAAGGTACTGAGTTTGATCACCGATACAATAAAAAATTAATTAATTAATTAATTAATTAATTAATAAAGCACCTCAAAATCGTCTCCTCTCGTTACTATAGCTACACATTCACTTGGTCTCCATTCATTTTATTTAAAGCACATACCACAGCTCTGATTTATTTGCTCATATTGTATTTATTTGGGTGTTTTCTTACTTGTTTTCCTTTTTTAACTTCATTATATCATGAGGGGAAATTCACATGATAGGGACCATGGTAGTCCATACTAATTATTGTTCTATTGCAGGAGAGCATTTGATAAGTGTTCAAGGTGTTAAAAATCTATGTAATTGATCATACTTTCTTCTATCTTGTGTGGGAATGCTCTGTGAATTATGGAATGTGTAATACAGGGATGTAGGTAGGATATGAAATGATTTCCTGAACCTTATCTTTTAAGTTATACAATTCTGGTTAGATGTTAACTTATATATCTGATTTATAATTAAACAGTGGAATGTCTCACTAATGGACAATATTACCCCCTAGCCACCTTCGTTACAGCCTTTTTCCACTACTGGCCTTAGAAAAGTAAGTTACAACAACCATATTTTTATTTTTATGATCTAAAATGTAACTAAGTTTATTATTTACAAACCATCCATTATTCAAAGAAAAACTAATCATTCACTTGGTAGCTTTCTCTAGGTCACAGCACTTATGTAATAAAAAAATGATCAATCCACATGGATCTTATTTTCTAGATGGTGAATTTTGTGAAAATCTTTGCTAAAAGGATTCTTTTCACTGAAGTAGTATCTGACTTCTACAATTATGTCACTATATAAATATTTTAATATAATCTGTATAAAAACTCTTTCCAAATTACCATTCAGAACCTGTGAGATGTATTTCCATAGAAAGACCACGTTTTTTAAGATTGTTTTGGGCCCTACTCTCTATATGCAAAGAGCTAAGCAAAGATACATACAGGAACATGCACACACACACACACACACACACACAACGTTTTATTTTAAAAATTAATTTTGCTAGTGTGTATAGACTAAGACTTGGAATTTGATGTTTGAAAGTAATTTTCCACAGTTTAAAGAATATACTTATTGTTTAGAGACAGAGTTTTATGAAACCTACTATGGTTTCCTTATCAAAGCTTAGTTCTTTCTGCCTTAAGCATTTTGTTTCTGTATTTTGAAAATGTTGTTTCCATAGGTGTACCTATGCTTCAGATACCATCTTTGAAAATATTTTAGGGATTTTAAACTAACTATATCATTACTTTTACGTGAGATGCCCAAATTCATTTTACAGACTAAGGACTAGTGACAAACAACTAACACTGTTAGGTTGCTGCTATCTCCAATCATAACACGAAGAGGATGTTTCGTAGAGCTCTGTGTGTGTGTGTGTGCACACACACACAAAGCCACACACACATGATTCTATTCAATGTTGTTAAAATTCAAACTAATTATTCTTAAAAAGAGTTAATTAAATAAAATTAATGTGAGTGTAAGAAATAAGACATCTGCAAAGCAATTTGTAGTGCAAAAATTGTGAAAAAGTATATATGGCCAAAGGTTCATTCGTGTCCTTTCAGTATTTTATGATATAGGATATGTGATGGTTGTTTAGTTTTTAAAGAGAGTAATGTTTTCATCTACAATGCTACATATATTAAACACAAATTTGAGATATTAATAGAAGAGAATAAACGTTGTTTGTGTAACTTCTGGATTATGTAACTATTAAAGAAATGGCTGCTTTACTAAATATGTTCATATCAAAGGAAAGGCAATTTGAAAAAGCAATAGCTATTTTATCTAGTTTAATAGAAAAATAGACTACATTTGAATGGAAAGACTGCACTGAATCCCTGTGCATCTTTTTCTAAAACATAGCAATTCACAGTAAATCTAACCATGGGGATCTTATTGAAGTTTTATCCCTGTTATACTTCCCTTCTCTTTATGTTATTCCACTAAATTTCCCCTCAAAATTAAAATTTTATATCCAGATTAAAGTTTTACTATGATAGCAATAGCAATCTCTTTACTCAATGAAACTAAAAACACAGAGCTATCAGAGGGAATAAGCCATCCTCCACTATATTCATGGGGATGAAATTATATTATTATGCTATACTGATTTGATAAAATGTGATCAAATGAATTGATCCAGAGCTAAGAGGCTATTCTGGATAAACAAAAGCAATGGATAGGAAATCATTTTCGCCAACAAACCACAGAACCCTTTTTGCATTATATATCAGCACAGGGATATTTTTGGACATTAGAACCACTAATCATGCATCTTAATTTCAACACATGGCATTTTACAGAAAATTTAATCAGTACTGAGTAAAATGCATATATGTGATAAAATATGTATGAAAACGATGGCCGCTGTTCCAGGCATCTAATTGCAATACAGGTATGAGCAATTTCTGAGACGAGTATAAACATTTTTAATTAAGAATCTGCCACCCCTCTAAAATAGTTGACATTTTAAAATATTTTCTCTAAATGAAGACCTGAAAAATTATTATTATTATTATTATTATTATTATTATTATTATTATTATTATTTTATTATTATTTTGGTACCAGGGATCAGACTCGGATCCTTGCGCTTGCAAGGCAGGTGGCGGAACCACTGAGCTAAGTCCCCAGCCCCTTTTTCAATTATTTTTATGTTCTAGATATAAATCCTTTGTCTGTGGGACAACTGACTATAATTTTTTCCCCAGTCTTCAGGTTGTCTTTTTTTTTTCTCTTGGTGATTTCTCTTGCTGTGAAAAAGCTTTTTAATATTATAAGATCCCAGTTGATTCTTTGTATTATTTCCCATGTGATCAGAGTTTTATTCATGAAGTCTTTTCCTACACCTGTGTACTCAAGAATTCTATGCTCAACTACTGTATCTTTGAAAAAGAGACCAAACACATTCACCGGAAAAATGATAGCCTCTTCAACTCGTGGTACTAGAAAAGCAGGCTTACTACATGCCAAAGACTAAAACTAGACCTATGTCGCTTGCCGTGCACTAAACTAAAATCAAAATGGATGAGTCGCATTTTAAATCCACATATATTACTTCCATTTGCTGAATCGGGAAAGCTGGAATAGGGCCCGAGTTTGTAGCTAAACCAAAATAAGTAGTACAAAACAAAGGGAACAAAGTAGGTGTAAGTTTTTCATTTCCATTTCTCTTTTATTAGTGTATGTTTGCAAAACAGAATTCTGGGGAATTGGTGCATATCTTGAGAATTTTAAATTTCTTTACACCACTCTCCCTTATCTCTCTCCCCTCCTTTCCTTTCTCCATCTCCGAAAACCTGCTTTCTTGTATCCTACCACGTTACCGATATTTTATTTGTATATTTATGTATTTATATTTTACATTTCTCATATACATAAAATCATGCAACATTTAACTGTATGCATCTGAACTATTTTGCTTAGATTATGGTTTCAAGTTACTATTTTAATAATATTTATTACTAAAATAATTATAATTTTATTGTGAGTAGCATTCTTTATGTCTAAATAATATTCCATTGTGTATATAAGCGATGTTTCTTTATTTATCAGTTAGTGGGCATCTAAGGTTGTTTTGAGAGGTTAGCTATTCTCAATTATGGTGCCATAAACATGAGTAAACAAAATAAACTACAGTATGATGTCTTCAACTCCTTGAGAAAATACCAGAAGAAGCTGGGCACAGTGGCACACGCCTGTCATCCCAGAACTCAAGAGGCTGAGGCATGAGGATCGCTGTGAATTTGAGAAAAGCCTGGGCTGCACAGTGAGTTCCAGAGCAGTCTCAATTACATAGTGAGACCCTGTCTCAAAAAACCAAGAAAAACCAAAAAAAACAAAAAAAAAACCCTCAAACAAACAAAAAAAAAAGGAAAGAAAGAAAGAAAGAAAGAAAGAAAGAAAGAAAGAAAGAAAGAAAGAAAGAAAGAAAGAAAGAAAGAAATGAAAATACCAGAAGAGTATGTGTCAAATGGAATTTCTGCTTTCAGTTTTTGAATCATTTTTACACTGATTTCCAAAGGGATTTTTTCTAGTTTACATTCCCACCAAAAGTGATTAAAAGTTACTTTTTCTCTTGATTCCTGAAAGCGTTTTTTTGCTTTTTGTACTCTTGATGGCAGCTATTCTCATTAGGTAAAAAAGAATCTGAGTTGTTTGGATTTGCATTTCCCTAACAACTAAGTGAGTGAAACATTCTTTTCATGTACAAAGTAGCCATGTGTGCTTCTTTTTCTATTCATTTCATTTGCCAATTTTTTACTGATTCATTTGATTTCTGGGAGGTTTTATTTAATACTTTATATATTGTAGATAATAGTCCTCCATCTGAAGAGTGGCTGAGAATTTTTTTTTTCCATTCTCTAGGTTGTCTCTTCTATTGATTGTTTCTTTTCCTGAACAGAAATGTTTTATTTGGATGTAATTTCAGTTGGTGGTTCTACATATTATTTTTTGTGCAATTGGAAGTATGTTTAGGAAGTTTTTTGTCTTTGACTTCAAGTGTTGTTCCCTGTATTATATTTCAGGATTTCAAATGTTTTTCTTTTCATATCTAGGCTTTTGATCCAATTTGACTTGATTTTAGTACAGAGTCATTTATTATTATTTTAGTACAGACGGTCATTTATTTTTAAATCTTCTGTATATGAATACCCACTTTGCTCAGCACCGTTTGTAGAAGAAATTATTATTTTCAGTGTCTGTTTTGACCCTTTTGCCAAAAAACAGATGGTGAAAAGTGCAAGAGGTCATTTGGAATCTTTTCTATTCCATTGGTCTGTATGTTTTTATGCCATTACCATAGTGTATGTTACTATAGACTTGTAGAACAACTTGTAAACTGGTATTGTGATGTTTTTTGCTTTGCTCTTTTTGCTCAGGTTTGCTTTGGCTGTTCTGGGTCTCATTTAGTTCCATATGAATTTCAAGATTTTTTTTTTCCTATTGCTAAGAAGCATGTTGTTGGTATTTTAATAGGAATTTCATCATGTTTATAGATTGCTTTTTGTAATATGTCCATTTTAACAATATTAATTCTGCCATTCAAAATTGAATCAAAAAGTCTCCGTAGCTCAGAGGTGGAGCACTTGCCTTGCATGCATCAGGATCTAGGTTCAATCTGCACTACCATAACCAAAAAAAAGAAAAAAAGAAAAAAATCCCTGAAACAATATTTTTAATTATCTTTTCATTTTGCATGATGAGATTTAATATCCTTGAATATTACATCAGAAAACATTGTGTTTTAAGACTATAACATACTTCTGCAAAGTGGTAAAAGGTCTTTTTTGTGAGCTTAGGTTTCATAATTTTTATGAAAAATCATATATGACTGACCTGTATAATAATTCAGATCTAAAATGATCTGTGAATCATATCCTTTGAAAATTTCTTCGCATTTTCTTGAAAGTATGCATACTACAGTCTAAAGATCTTTACATCAGATGGATTTAACGTGTTATTGATTGATTCATATGAAGAGATTGATGTGATTATTTTTAGATAGGAACCTGTCACATTGTTTATGTGCCAGGGCTGGACTCACACTTACCACTTGCAAAATGCTAGTATTATAGGTATTCATCACGAGGCCCAGCTTAATCATTATATGATTATAAATTTTTTTCTTCATGAAAATATGTAGATATTTTCATAACTAGAAAAGTTAGAAAAATATGAACAAGAAACCACATTTGATCAACAGCAGATATTTAAAACATTTCTCCACTGGAGGTCTATCTGGAATTACAATTTTGACTTCAGTATTTGAGGCAAACCCAAGATTTATGTCCCTTTTACAAAACAGTGTTTCATGTTTGCTCAAAATATGAACTGATAAAATTTTCTTGATTTTCTGCTTTAGATGGAACAGACTGCTGAGCCTGGTTATCAGGTACGTGAGGTCTAGAAATCTTGGTGTGCTCTCCAAATGCTTCGTCTCCTCCTCCCTCATTAAATTTTAGCTCGTCAAGTCGTTGCCTTTCCAGTATTTTTACTCCCCAGAGAACAACTGCTAGTACAAGCCAATTTTGTATTTCTCATCCCAAATTTTAATCTCACTTTGAGAAGCCAAATTTAAACTTTTCTGTTTTCCTTTTGAATAAGAATGGTGTTAAATGTTTTTCTCTGTGTGTGTGTGTGTGTTACAGAAAAGTTATGTACATTTCATTTTAAGTACAGTGCCACTCTCAGTTTTCCAGTTTGGACCATTTTCTAATAAGTCACTGCAGGTCTGTTACAATTCTAGCTGGGTTGCTAGGAATAAAAGCTCGGATTTGTAGGATTTGGAAGCTTCAGTAGTGTATGAGATCTCCTGTTGGCTAACTTCAAGATAAAACATACAAGTCATCTTACACTTGGGATTTTGAATACATGCACACAGTTTTTGCTTGCAAACTTCCAGGCCTGAGTTCTTGAACATCTCTCTAGTGGTAGTGTATCTTTCAAATTTAAATGTGTCCCTATTTGGAGAATTAATTCTGGAATGGTCATCTTAACTTTAAAATGTTGACTTTGTCTGGGGCAACAGGGAAAGACTCTACAGTTACCTCAGAACATCGTCACTGAATCTCTAATATTGGTGGATAGTTTGTTATAATTTAATTTTGACCTCTGTCAGAGAGAAAAAAAGGTAGAAATCCAATTTAAAATATGAATGGTTGTATCTTGACTGATAACCTAAGATTTAATGTAAAAATTTAAATTTCAGTAATAAATAATAAATAAATTTCAGTAACTCTAAAAATAAATCATAACAATTTCTCTTCTCTGTATTTACTTACATACATTTCAAATTGAATATCAATTTAAAAATAAATGAAGATAATTTCACAGTAAAATGAGAGCATTATATAATTTTATTTGTGAAATATTTTGAACTTGAAATAAACTTCGTAAAGGAACCAAAGTCTCATCATGAAGAGCTTTCTGTCAATGAAAATTATTCATTCATTATTTTATTTTAAACACAAGTATTTAAGAAGGAGATTAATAACAATTCTAATAATGGAAAATAATGTATCATCCATCTATCTCCTTATTGCTTAAATTACTACTGCTGTTTAAATTATAATAAATTTCATTGTATTTCAAAATGACTTAATATTTCTTTATTTTATATTCCTGTAAAATATCTCTGGTTTTGAACTGAGGAAAAAGTTTTTTATCTCTGAAATGACTTTCATGTCCTATGCATCTCACCCACAAGAAAACCCCCCAAATAGGCAACCAATGCAAGTCCTTGATGATCTAGGGACTTGCAAGGAAACTGATGCTAATCCAGACTTCTTGGGAGTCTCACAATCTGGATAAGCTTTAAATTCAGATTTTTATAATTATTCATGAAAACATGTAACTACATTGGTGCACTATTATTGATACTAATGTTTGACACTTGGGATTGCATATTTTGTCTTGTGCATTCAACCAGGAAAAAACCAAAGATATGGGTAACACACGAAACTCAGTGCTGAGCTGTTTTGAGCAAGCATTGCAGTGCTTTTCCTTAATCCAGGAATGTAACATAGGCGATATCAACCTGAATAAAGTGTAGAACTTCATACTAAGTATGGGAACCTGAACGCAACCTGAATACCAAGTATAGAAACTAATGAGCATTGTAATAATCTCTCCTGGGATGCATGACAGCATATTTTATTTAATAGTTTATCTCAGCTCAAAAACATAGTGACTAACTGCCACTGCATCTTAGAAATCTGAAAGACTTTTAAATTATTTTTGTTTTACAGAAAAATGAAATTATTTTAGCAAGCTTACTTGAAATTTGTAACAAGCAAACACTTAGGCAGATGGCCTTGTTCCCGCCTGATGCTATTAGTTAAAAGTCAGCTTTAGGCTAAAATTCTTTAAAGTAACTTTCTTTTATTAAATATCCTCCTAAACATGCTGTACTATTTTAATATTACCTTGTTTCGATGATATCTCATTACCATATATTAAGATGGACTTTTGAGCACAAGATTTCTTATCCTATTGCTGTTGTTTGAAATTGTAACATAGCAAATCTTATTCCAAACATTTGACAGAAAAAAGTGCTGAAAATAATAGAAGGCATATTCTGACCTCAACTGAGGAATCCAGTAGAAATTTCAAGAAAATACAACTGACAATCTTTAGCATTCTTATGTTTGATTCTTAATTCTGCAGAGATAAAGAAGTCAGCTGGATTATATAAATATTTCATTTTATAAAATATTGTTATGCACAAGTTGTTGGTTTCAAACTCTGATGGACTTAAATTGGAAACATTTGACAAGGCCAAAAGGGCTTAATTTCAGGGCACAGACCTAGGTCAGGAGAAATGAAAACCATTTTAGACTGATGTTTGTTATTTGTGTTTTCTTGTGTCACTAAAATGTGTTTTTATACAGGCTTCTTTCAGTTTCCCACCAATGTTAGTATATATGACAATCTCCTTCAAAATATATCTCAAATATTTTTATTTTAACTGGTGCTCATTTGGTGACCTCCACCAAAATTTGAACACCATCAAATTTGCATTCTCTCGATTTGTTTTTCCAAAAAAAAAATCACTGTTTATGTAATTTCTTTTTCATGCTTCTCAGTAATTCAAATAGAAATCTGTAATGCAGCTCTGGCAATAATCATAATAATAATACTGTGACCATTGTATGAGTATAAGAATGGCTCTAAACTGATTTATTGCATTTGCTTTTGGCAAAATCACCCCTGTAATCCCAGATTTGGCTAATCCTTAACATATTTTAAACTAGTGAAATATACCAGAGAAGCACTATTCATCTGATTCTAAGAACATTGGAATTCATAAAAACCTCGCAGAGATTTATGAGTTTAACACCTTTATATGCTATGACCCAGAGGACACAGCGTAGAAAAACCATATGCTTAGAGTTAAATATGTTAGAATTAAAAGCTAGGTATCCTGACTTTTAGTCAAACAGTTAATGATTAACTGTTCAATGTCAAAACATTTTGAAACTTCTAGCTTTCTAAAATGCTTAGAAACAGAATGCAAAACCAAAAGACCTCAAGTCAAATTTCTTCATTCCCTATTCTAACCCCTACAGTAGGACAAATTCTTCCCCACTTCTTTGGGCAAAATCTAGTCAAGACCTAATGAAATTTCTGGATATTCCGAGAAAATGAAAAGTTCATTTTATAATGATGAATGTAATAAATCTAGTGTATCATTCCGAAAGTTCACACATTTTATCCTTTCCCTCACTGGGGCTGCTAATACTATTTTCATACTGAAAGGAATCATGTCACCTTTCTTTATCTGGCCAGTATTTTCACTCCTCCATTTCTTTCCCTCGGCGCACAGTGGGCCAGAACAGACGGAGAAGGAAAGGCAAAACGCTCTGACTGACTTCACTCTCACTACCGTCAGCTATACCCAACGGTAGGCGCTTAGAAGAAACTCATCTCTCCTAGAAGATATACTTTTTTTAGTCCTTTGGAGGCACCTCCAGCTGCTGGAGATCTCTCCCATGAAGCAGGCTTTGGTATAATGGATTGCTTCTTTTGCAGCTGGTATTAAAGACTGCATCCTCTGGTAGTTCCTGGATTCCATCCTCTAGAGAGTATTTGACCTCAGTTCTGAAAAGCTCTTGTAAATGTAAAACAGGTTCAGATCCAACACTCACCATTGTTGGTTTGTTGAACCCTAGATATGACAGAAATTCTTGTCCTTTTGTCAAACTCAAATTTTAAATCTCTTGCATGGAGTCAAATACTGATTCATGTCTTTCAACTTTTGTAAGACATAAATCACATCTGCCCATTTCAATGGTTGATGCTTTTGTCCCTGTGCAAAAAAACTAGGTACTCTTCACCCCTAGGGGATGGTGGAGCACATATATTATTAAAAGATTTCTCTAAAAAAATCTTCTTTCTAAAATGTCAGTACCGATGGACCTTAGTTATATATAAATTAGGAATTAATAATTATTATTGAGTGATGTTTCTTTTGGAAGTCCCACAGAGCAGTTTCATATGTTTTTTTTGGTTTTTTTGAGACAGGGTCTCACTGACCTGGAGCTCACTATGTAGCCCAGGCTGGTCTCAAACTCACAGAGATCCTCCTGCCTCTGCCTCCCAAGTGCTGGGATTACAGGCATGCACCGCTATGCCCAGCTTCATATACTTTTTAATGTTGTGTGTACTTATGTGAGACTCAAGTGTAGCTATATTTAAAACAGTTCTTTGAATCATCTTGCCACAGCTTCTTAGAGATTGTGTAGCATTCATTTTATTTTCATTTCCAGTGCTCAGCACAGTGATTGAGACAAAGTAAGTATTGAATAAATATGTTTTAAAAATTATTGAAGTTGCACAATTTTAGTTCTGTGCGATACATTCTGGGAAAGGCTGTTTCTTTGTCATGAGTTCAATATCAATTATTTCATTAAATATTAATAACTATATATTTGCAGTATCACTAGACTCTCACATCAAATCAATATCCTCTGACTTAGTTCGCTTGAAATGGTCTTTTACAACTCCAATAATAGCCAGTATGTCATTCTAGGTTATTCATTGTCTTTTCACCTTGAAGGAAGGATTGTCTCATTATAATCAATCAATAAATGAATAATTACAAAAGTCAATAAATTTAAGTCTCTAAATTGTTAGTACTCTGGTCACAGGGAGACTCATGCGTGCATATGTACAGGAGATTACACTTGCAGAAGGACTACTGAGTAGATCATAAAATTTATTAATTCCCCTGATTTTTTGTGTAGTGGTTAGGAGCATACTACAAAATGAAAATGCTCTGCTTCTCCTTGGTCAGCTCTTTATATTTTTTAAGTTTAATTGTATGTTTAAAATAACTGATTTCAACAGTAAAAATGCCCTGGAAACTTCCCAGTGAAATATGGTACATGATATTCTCCAGACTAACTACTTCTTGTTATGCAACTCATATAAAATTGAAACAGTCTTAAAAGAAGAAAGTTTTCAAAGTACGGTAAGTGATTTTCAGAGAGTTCTACATTTTTGAATTGCTATCACCCAACTGCTATGTATTCTGTCAGTGAAATAGGCAGCTATTTGATTTGATCTTCCTGGAATATGACTAAGCGCACTTCTAAATACCTTGCTAAATATTAGGGTCATTAGTGGTCTCAGCATCCCTGCATGATTTCATAATGAGAGTTTGGTGTTCTGATGTGGACTCCCTCTACAGGGAACACTGTGTTTGTTATGCACTCAAACTGTGAGCACAATCAGAAAGAAATATCTTTAATAGCCCTCAAGGTGGTTTTAAATGTCATTGCCCAGACCCGGTATCATGAATACCTAGAGCACCATGTCTCTCTTCTTATAAATTAGTGTGATACAAACAAAAATGGTTTTTCAAACATTTAACAGAGAAATGTCTCCAAAGTTAATAGAAGAAGATATCATTGTACTTCTGTTCTTAGTATATAATTTAACCTTAATTGTTACTTTAGGTTGTATGCCCTACAAATCAGAGCCTGAGGTAAAAACTCATGTGCTAACTTTTTATCAACACTTTCTTAAGGAGTGCAATAAATCCCTGAAGTGGTTGAGATTTTATTTTGAATTCATAGGGGGAAAATGGCCTATGTGCTTTCACATGACAGAAGGTGGACAGTGTATTAACAATCATACTCTTATTTTTATAGTTCTGGGGTTTGAACCCAGAACCTTAATTTTTTTATCTCGAGCCAAGTTCTTGCTAAGTTGCCACATAGCCCAGGCTGCAATCAACCTTACAATCCTACTTCTTTCACCTCCAAGAGTGCTGGAAATAGAGGCATATATCACCATGAGTGGCTACAATACCGTCACCTTACTCTGTTTTTTTTTTTGTTTGTGTGTGTGTTTCTTTGGTACCAGGGATTGAACTCTGGACCTTGCGCTTGTGAGGCAGATGGCTGCACCACTGAGCTACATCCCGGGCCTCACAATCTTATACTTTTGAAAATCATTCAAAAACTTGTGTAAATACCAAGTAGTTTCTTTGGTGTGAATAAACTATAATAGTACACAAGATCCTAATGAGATAATGGACAATGTGAAATAGGAAGAAAGGGGCTAAAGGTGTAAGGAAAGTGGGAAGGGTAGGGAAAAGCTAATGAGGGAACAGAAAAAATAGGAGAAAATTAAAAAAATGAAATGAAGTATTTGTAAAGGGGGAGGAGAGGAGGCTTGAAGTGAGGGCAGGGACAAGGAGAAAAATGAGAACCAAGACCTGTCATGTACAGGTACAAGATCCCACTAACGAATGTAACTGTACTGTATACCTAGAATGTACCGATAATCTCAATGAGAAAAAAAAAGAAAGAAAATCAGTCAGAATATAAAAGTGAGCACAGTAGATTAGAATTGGGATATTAAATATTTCTATAGCCTTTTATTTTCTTTCCTTAGGATTACTACTCAGCCATAACTAATTAGAAATTAGATTCATTCATAGGAAAATGGATATATTTTAAGGGTATACTCCTAAGTGAAATCAATAAGTCACATGTGTAAATGCTGAATAGTTTCTCTGATGTGAAAAACTATAATAGTATACAAGATCCTAATGAGATAATTGATTATATGAAATAGGAATAAAAGGGCTAAAGGTGTAGGGAAAGTGGGAAGGGTAGGGGAAAGGTAATAAGGGAAAAGAAAAAAATATGAGAAAAGGATAAAATGGAAACAAAGTCTTTGTAAATAGGGAAGGGAGGAGAGGGTGAAGGAGCCCTGGGAGGTCAAATTTATGGACCACTTGGTGATCAGTAAAATTTCAATAAGATATTATACACTATGTGGATATAGATAAGAATACTATGGCCAATTCTCTCAATAAAAAATATCTGTAACAAAAGAGCCACACTCGTTAAATTCAAAATGGATAATCTGATAGTACAATAAGGAATCTGGAGGTCAATCCAAATCATGTACAATGTCTTGTGATATAACACCTTACTATAACAAAATAAATACATTTATAAGAAATATTAATGCATGTATATATATGAAAGTCCTAAGACATAAAAGATTTCTCTGGATCTATAACTCCTTTTACAATCCAAATTTCATGTTCCCTTAACAATAAACAATACTACAATGATTTCCCCAGCACTGCATTCAGTATTTTAGTGAATATCATCAATCCCTATCAACCAATACTGATCTTACTAGACTGTTTTCAACCAGTCACCAAGATGCATCAGTGTTAGTTAAAAGGAGTATATTTAAATCTTTCTAGTCTTTCATTACTTTAAATTAAGGAATTCAATAAACAATCACTGCATATCAATTATGTGAAGGATCACAGAAAACTCTCATATACCCTGCATTTATCAGTTATTGTTTGATTTCCTGATGGCAACCATTCTTTCTGGAATGAGATCACATCTCAGTGTATTTTAATTTTTACTTCTTGAATGCCAGCAATGTTGAACTTTTTCTTGTGTTTACTGGCCATTTGTATTTTTTCACCTGAGAATTGTCTATTCATTTCAAACATCCACTTTTAATTGGGTATTTAAATTTGGGGGGTTACATTTTTAAGTTCTTTATGTGTTCTAGTTATTAGTCCTTTGTCTGAAGAACAGGTAGTGATATTTTTCCCATTCTGTAGGTTGCTTTTTTTACTCTTTTCTTTGCTGTGCAGAAGCTTTTTAATTTGAAATTATCCCATTTATTGATTCTTGGCATTATTTCTTGTACAAAATTTTTTTTTCCAGAAAGTCATTGCCTACACTTATGTCTTCAAGAGTTTTACCTATTTTGTATTCTAGCAAATTGTTTCTGTTCGATGTTTATTTTAACTCTTTGATCCATTTGGATCTTAGTTCAGTGCGTGGTGAGGGATATGGGTCTAAGTTCAACCCTTGGCATGCAGATAGCCAGTTTTCCCAGCACCATTTTTTAAAGAGGTTAACTTTCCTCCAGCAAAGGAATTGGGCCCTTTTTGTAAAAAATAAAATAGCTGAATGAGCCTGAAGTTGTTTATGTATCTTTTATTCTGTTCCATTGATCTAAGAGTCTGCTTTTTTTTCCATTTGGTTTTGTTAATACCATGCTTCTTTTGTCACTGTAGCTCTGTATTTTAACTTGAACCCTGGAATGGTGATGCCCTTGTATTGCCCTTATTACTATATTCTAGGTCTATTCTGGTTGCATTTGAATTTGAGGATAGCTTTCTCCAGTTTGTAAGGAACATTATTGGTATTCTGATTGGGATTATAGTAAATCTATACACTAGTTTTGGAAATATCGTCATTTTGAATATATTGTGTTTGTTTTTCTGGGAACAGTAAATATCTTTCTGTTTTCTGACATTTGCTTTATTTCACTCTCCTATTTCTGAGTACTGTAGTTTGCATTATAAAGGTCTTTTACTTCTTTGGTTTAGTCGATTCCTAAGTATTTCATTTTCTTGATGCTATTGTGAAGGATGTTGATTCCCTACACCTCTAGGTGAGTTTGTTATTGGTGTATAGGAACATTATTGATTTTTGAAGATTGAATTTGTATTCTGCTAAGCCACTGAATTTGCACATTAATTCTTTTGGTGGAGCTGTGGGGATCATCTATGTAGAGGATAATGTCAGCAGCAAGTAATGTTGATGTAATATCTTCCTTTCATTCACAACCCTTCCACTTTTTTACCTTGTCTTGTTACTCTAGCTAATGGCTTAAGAACTAAATTAAACAGAAGTGTTGATTGTGGACATCCTTGTTTTGCTCAGGATTTTAAAAGGAAAGCATTCAGCTTCTCTGCATTTAATGTGATGTTGGCTGTTTGTCACAGATATATTTTATCAGATTGAGATAAAGACCTTCCAGTCCCATGCTTCTTGGTGTTTTTATGAATTTTTCTCCAATGCTTTTTTTCTCCATCTATTGAGGTGATCATGTCATTTTTGACTTTGCTTATGCTTCTATGGTGTAATACATTTATTGATTTGCATATGTTGGGTCACCCCTGAATTGCTAGAGTGAATCCTACTGGTCATGGTGTATGATATTTTGATGATTTGCCACATTCTGTTTGCGACTATTTTATTGAAGATTTTTGCATCTCTGTTCATTAAATCAATTGTCTTGTCATTAATTGTCCATTTGTGTGAATTTATGTATTATGTCTCTAAGTAGTTTGGCTTATATTTATTAATTATGACAATCAGTGCCTTACCAGTTGGTTCTTATATAATTTGCACTTCATATTAATTTTGATATTGTTGCAAGTAAGCCTTTTTTTACTTTTTGATTTCAACTTATCCAATCCACAACTTGATAATCATTTTCTGCATTCACGTTGTGTTTCAAACCAATGGATTTTTTTGTATGCTAATCTTTTTCATTCCAGAATATATCTTTGGCCTCAATTTTTAATGAAATTCTTGTGTGCCACTTCTTTAATATTTTCACTGATACACTATATTGATTGTTATACTGAAAAGTTTTCTGTTTGCTTCAGTGATGAAATAATCTATGTTTGTTATTCTTTCATCTATTTTTGAGGACTTTTGATTGCGTGCTTCTGCTTTTTGGCACGCCCAGTAATAATTAATTATGTGCTTGGGAGTCTCTATTTGGCTATGAAAGGTACCTTCAGATGATGGATCCCACTGGGAAAAAACAGCCCATCTTTCTATTAGGGCAAATAGAATGAGGTTTTTATTTATTGATCCTCTAGTAGATTGACTGCAGCCAAGGCTTCATTTCGGACTTAGCAAATCTCAAATATTCCTAATCAGTCCTTAGTCCTAGTGCTCTGAAACCTTTTCTTAAATGCTTGAAAATCTCTTGCAGCTCCTTCTATGTGCCATCCCCTTTCTGGTTTTGTCTGAGCTAAGTTTTAGTCTTATAATCTATAGGACTGAAGATCTTCCAAATGCCTCAAGGGAAAGCAACCCGTCTTAAATGAATCTTCTTTTTGTATTATAAATTTATAATTTAAACTCCAAGAAATTATTGCTAATATTATGATACATTGTTAAACCAGTTGATAAGAAAATTCACTACTCTCTGATCTCCAGTTACATTTTTTCTTTTTTTTTTTTTTTTTTTTTTTTTTTTTTTTTTGTTTTCTTTTTTTCTTTTGGCTTTTTGAGACAGGGTCTCACTATGTAGTTGAGACTGACCTGGAACTTACTATGTAGCCCAGGCTTGTCTCGAACTCACAGCGATCCTCCTGCCTCAGCCTCCTGAGTGCTGGGATTACAGGCATGCGCCACCACGCCCGGCTCCAGTTACATTTCTACTTAGCAAACATATGCGGAATAGGTTTAAAGTTAGATGGTAAATTTAGCTCTATCAGCTGTATCACAAAGCTGTTTCAACATCCTGAGCCACCACCTAATGTGTGTTGAGTATTCCAAAGCTCAACCTTATTTGATTATTTCATTTTAATGAGTGTGAACATGATATCACAATTAACTTATTATATGTTATTTTCAAAGTTTTTCTTTTAGAACTAATATTAAATTAGCCACTGTATCGTTAGGTTGTATTTCCAAAAATAAATCTATTATGTGGCAGTTTTTGAACATTTTTAAAGCTGTTAGGATGTACATAAAATTGATCCTAGAATGACTGAAGCAATTAGTATTAAGTATCTGTATAATCATGGCAGCAAGGCTATTTTTAAAAATGTCATTTGAAATGTAGAAAAAATTATGATTATATTTTAATGCCCAGTTTCTTGATTGCTTTTGAGTGTACTTTTTTCTTCTGTGTGAGTTAGCAGTAGGGCCAGGGATTTAGCTCAGTGGTTCTGCCACCTGACTCTCAAATGCAAGGATCCAACTTTGATCCCCAGAACCAAAAAAAAAAAAAAAAAAAACAAACAAACAAACAAAAAAACTTAGCTATGATAAACTTACCCATTGACATTTCAATTTCTCTAATGGAGTATTTATGATTCACATATTTATGCCTTGCATTTTACTGTTACATAAAAATTACATAATTTTAGGCAAATTTTGAAATTTTTAAACAATTGTATACTTTTTGTTCTTATAAATTATTCCCATATTTGCTAAATGCCTTACCTTCTAAATAAAATTTAATTTTATTTCTGTGTATCTATAGTCATATAATAACAAAAATATTTAAACATAAATTAGGCAAAAATGTGGACAATGATTCCTTTCCATATAATTCCGTGGCCTTGGATGGCAGGCTTATTTAACGTCTAGGAGAATGTGCTTCTATTTGACTTTGACATTCAGTAATAATTAAGAGTTCAGACTCTGTAAAGATACATATTAAATTATAGATTTCTGCCCAGTTAAATATCTGGTCCCGAAGGTCACCGTTTATTGCTCTGTATGATATTAATGAATCTCGTCTGTAACTCAACAAACTTGTTTCAAAATGTCTTTCCTAGCTGACAAGCTCTTTTAGAACATGCTCTTTGAACCACCATTGGCATTAAAACGGTTGCAGTGCTAATGAAATAATGAACCCTTGACATGTTTATTTTACCTTTCTATGAATGTCGTTTTTAAAATTTTTTAAAATAAATATTTTGGAGAGTTTATCATGTTCCACCAATATCCTAAAGTGGACTCAGCTGCCAGAGCCTGTTAAGCTACGTTGACAGAGAAGCCTGGCTCTCTGTCTACTCAACTACAAATAGGGTTCCTGGTTTTTGAGGTTATTCTCAAGTAGCACCAGAATTTGTTTGTTTGTTTGTTTGTTTATACCGGAGATTGAATTGAGGACCTTGTGCTTCCAAAGCAGGCGCTGGAACCGCTGAGCGAAATCCCTCCCCCAGAAATTTGTTTTTGAAGAGTTCTTATTTGTAGTGATTGAGAGTCTAGTTAATTATATCAGCATTGTTGAAACCTTTAAGGAAATGATAGAATTTATGTTCTTTCAGTGTCCAAGAATCAAAATTCTTGTTTGTTAACTTTTGTTTGCATTTTTCTGCTATTTGTGAGAAGAAATATTCATGCCCTTTGAATCGGCAAATATAAGATGATTTAATGAGTTTCACTAAATATATTTACTTCTGATAGATTAATGAGTTTGTAGAACTGAATTTGAGGCCTTTATCTCTCCTTACTTCGAGTTTTGAATATTATTGATTTATTCATTTCAGGAAAATATTATTAAAAGTGATTATATATCACCGGAAGTAACTCTTCATTAAAGCTGTTTTATTTTATTGTGGTAAAATATATATAATTTGCCATTTTGAACATTTTTTTGTCCAGTACCGGGAATCAAACTCAGGACCTTGTGCTCGCGAGGTTGTCAGCAGCACCACTGAGTTACATCTCCAGCTTGAACATTCGCTTTTGATTTGGGGATTTATATTTAGAGTGGAATTGGTGGGTCATATGCTACTTCTTTTCGTACTTGAAGTACCGCCCAACTATTTTCCTCAGAGGTATTTTATTTTATATTCCTACTAACAATGCATATTATGAATGGTCTAATCCATCTACATCTTTACCGGCACTGGTTATTTTGTCTATTTTATTATAGACATTCTGAGGTAGAAGATGCTGTCTAATTGTAATTTGATTTCCATTTGCCTGATGAGTGATAATATTCGACTTCTCTTTATGCTCTTGATATCAATTTATTAGTCTTTCATGGAAAAATGTCTCCTCAACCTCTCTTCACATTTTTAAATTGAGCTTTTCTTGGCAGTTAATTATAGGTTTTAAAAATGTATTCTGGACATTAAAGCCTTCTCAGAAACAAGATTTTAAAATGTTTCATATGATTGTGTGAATTTTTTTTTTCCTTTTTTGGTCTCTTCACAATGTCTTTTGTGTACATTTTCTCTTTTCTTTTCTTCTCTTTTTTTTCTTTCTCATTGAGTTTATTGGTACATTTTAGGTATACAGTACATTTTCTCTTTTCTAACTTCTGAGGAAATCTAATTCACCTGTGATATCCCCGTGTTGCTTGTAATACTGATGTCATATCTAAGAAAACTTTGCCAAATTCTACCTCAAATATTGTAATCTTTTTGATTTTTAATATTAGGAAGTTTAAAAATACATTTCTTTTATATATAACAATTATTTAAAAATATGTGTCATTATTAAGGTATCACCTTTGCTATTTTGTCACATATTTAATAGGGTTTGATAATATATAAAATTTAAATAACTTTAATAAAGAATAAAATAGTCACCTACATATTCCTGGGGAAACATAAGTATGCTAATTTACCAAAAATACACTGACTATGGATTTTTCAGAAATGATCCTAAAAATGTAACAAAAAAATCCTTTAAAGATTAAACAGTCTAAAGAAAGACATTTTTAAAAATGTAACTCTGAAGAATATGTGGCAAAAAGTGGCTCAACCATGTATGCCTAACGGAAAGAAGTAAAAAATTCCTGTGAAAAGAAATGTGATATAGATATAGATATACGTGAATAAACAAATTTTACTGAGACTCAATGCTGGAACAAGTGAGTGTCAACTTGCTGTCTTTTCTTCTGTGTATTTAGAGAAAATAGGACTCCAGCAAAAAAGATTTGAATTTTCACAATGATAATTCTTTAAAAATAATAACATTCCTAGAATTAAAACTAAATTTATCATGTCTACCTGCATGTATCATGAATTGAATTTCACAGTACATAAAATCTTCACTAGAACGTCAACTCCAATGAAACATTCTAATTTTGATTTAAAAATGCTAATGCTCCAAAAGATGTATTTTTAATCTCAATATTTCTCCAGCTCATATGAAAAGTTTAAGCCATAAAAGCAAAATGAATAAAGTCAATTAACTGCCTAAGTTTATTGAGCTATGAAAATAAGTTGTTATGATAGAAAAGTTATTGATCAGAATTGCAGAAAATATTTCTAAGAGAACAATAATCATATTCCAACTTCCTACATAACTCTATACTCCTTTGAGAGAGTTACAAGTATATATTGAGTAGCTAATTAAGCACGATCATTAAACTACTATTTTGTTTTATCACTGGCCTACTTTAGTATAAAACACCAAATCAAACACTAATAAAGATGAGGTCTCACAATCAATTGTATATTCCCCCATTTAATTCATCTTGCCCATACCTTTATCCAGTCTCATATAATAGTATAAAGTTGACACTATGACATGAGACTCTTTTTTTCTCAAGTTTACGAACAACAAATACAACATATTTATTATTTATTTATTTATCTCGGTACCTGGAATCAAACTCCTGTCCTTGTGCTTTCAAGGCAGGTGGGAGAACCACTGAGCCAAATCCCTGGTCCTAAAATAGCATACTTAATATCAAAGTAAGTTAGAAGTGCTTATAATCCTATAATATATTCTTTCTATTTGATGTAAACTTGCTGGGATTTATATTGAGTTTCAGTGCTGGGCTTTGGAACTTCATAGCTTTTCAGTTTATTTTTCTACACTCTGAAAAGTAGTTCGGCCCAGAGTAGTGCATGTTGGTGAGGAATTTTCCTAGGTGACTTTCAGTACATTCAGGTACTGTCTAATGGCATTTCAGTCAACAAGAGTTGCATGTAATCGCATGATATCATCTAGTGATATTTTAGTTGTGGAAGTACAGTCGAAGATGTTCCAAAAATGACACAATTGCCCATAGCACATTTCACAGAATATGCCCTCGTGTTGCTAATTGGTTTGCAACTGTATTATAAAATAGAAGAATGCATGCACTCTGCAATCAGTGATCAGAAACATCTGCATTAACATATAGTAGGCCTGTTGTGGTCCTACTTCCTGAGGTCCAAAATTGTTTAGTAGTAATTGTTTTGTACCTTTTAAGGAGATAATCAGTCATCCCTTGACACAAAAGGAGACTCAGAAGATTCTCTGGAAAAACAAAGATTATTGCTGGGTGTGGTGGTACACTCCTGTAATCCCAGCACTAGGGAGGCTGAGGCAGGAGGATCACTAGGAATTCGAGACCAGCCTGGGCTACATAGTGATTTCGAGGTCAAACTCAACTACATAGTGAAATCCTGTCTCAAAAACACCAAAAAACAAAAAAACAAAAAACAAAAAAAACAAAGATTATTATACTCTCAGTTCCTAAAGACTTTAGGTAGAGTATGCTTATGCTTGGCAGGGCCATATGGGAAAGGCATCATGGTAGTCAAGGAAAACATTAGACCTCTGATTAATAGGATTTCTGTGGGATCAGCAAGTCAAGAAAGTGTGGACCAAATCTTCTCTAGCCCTTTGCCTCCCCATTCTAAGGAAAACTTTGTAAAGAGATCTTTTCAAAATATCACCACTATAGTGAATCATAACATAAACCCTGAAAAACATACCAAAGTTGGACTTAAAGAATTTTAAGTCCTGTTCATTGAAAGACAGAGATAAAAAAACAAATAAAATGATAGCTGCTTCCTGAAAGAAAATGTTTGAAAAATCACATGGATAATAAGGGAACTATATACAAAATATCTAAACATATCTAAAAACTGCAGAAGGAAGGAAAAACCCAGTTAAATAAGTGAGCAAAATATTCCAACCCAAATGTCCATCACATGCGAATATATACAGACAGTTTCTATGGATATGAAATCACTACTAGACATCTGGGGAATGCAAATTAAACTACAAGGATCTGCCACTGCTTGCCCTTTAAAATGCCAGTGATAACAATAGTAATCCCAGAAATGTGAAGAGATAATAAAAATATGCAGCAACTAGACTTCTCCTGCATTTCTGTGGAAGTAAAAAATGGTACAATCTGAAAATTTTTGGTAACATCGTAAACATCATTACTTTATTGGGGACTACCCTATAGATTGTGCCTGAAACAGGCTGTAACCAGACAAGGTTGTAAAGAATTAGTCACCAAATTGGCTTGTAATAGAAGTGAGTCTGGCTGAAGCCTATGTGCCAAGATCATGGTAACTCTCACCCAAATTCTGTTTACAGAATTAAATCCTACTTTACTTAAAAGACAAGGTTAACTATTAATCGCAACCTATATTTTGCCCGTTCTGTTCCTGCTTCAAGCACTTGTCTTTTCCTTTACAAGCCTTGCCTGCACCAGTAACGTGTCTGTAAGTACATCCTCTCATGTAGCCTTTATATCAGTCTAACTACGATGTCACTAATAAATATCCACAGCTCTGGGGGCTGAGTGCCTTTGCTTGTTCAATCCTCTGACTGCTCAAGCACTGGTCACCCTGGCTCCCTGAATCTGTCTCTTTAACTCTGACTCTGTATCTTTCTTCGTACCTTGCAGCATAGCAGTGAGCAGGAGACTGGGATCTGCTATGGGGGTGGGTGCTCTGATGCACTTCCTGTAAGCCCAGAAATTCATTTTCTGCATATTAACTCAAATGAAATGCACCCTTATTTTCATATCTACATATATATGTAAATATTTGTAGAATCTTTATTTGTAACTATCAAAAATGAAATAAAAGTTCTACAATAGGTGAATCAATCAGGAAACTTAACTCCATCTATTCAGCAGAAGAATGAATCAAGAAACTGATAAATGCAACAAAATGAATGGAAGCTAAAACACACTCTACTAAAAGTAAACTAAGAGTAGCCAGTCTATACACTCTACTAAAAGTAAACTAAGAGTAGCCAGTCTCAAAACACTGTATGATTTTCTAGACTTAATGAGACATTTGTAATATGTCAGTGTCAATAAGTATGCTTTACAAACATGAATGTTCATGTTTCTTTTTAAAATAATTTCTAAGCTATTTTAGCATACTAGAGAATTTCAAAGCAGTGGATAAGAATCTGCATTCTTCTTTTATGTTATCAGGAAGTAAGAAGTATGAAATTTCATTTTTGAAATGTTTAAACAGAGGTGAAACAGACAATTTTAGTTACAGGACAACAGAAAGCATAGAATTCATGACATTAAAAATAGAAACTAATGAGTTAACACTACACATCAAAGTTGTGCCTAAAACTTTTTCCAAATGACAGTGTATGGAACTGGGAGTGAAGAAAGAGCAGCAATCACATTGAAATGAAAGTAATTTCATGTATTTAAATATCTACAAATCAATTGTAAAGGAAAAACAATTGGAATTAAAGCAGACTTCTCAACACAGAATTTAAATACAAGGAGAGCTTAGAATGAAGTGTTTCGATCCCTAAAAGAATGCAACTTCCAACACAGAGTAATATAGTCTGCAAATTTATCTTTCAAAATGATGGAGCAAAATGTATTTCCAAGATAAAGAGAACCTAAAGAAGTTAATGCCCGCCAAATCAACACTCCAAAAAATTCCCAGCGTTATCATAGAAAGATCCAGTAAACTAACAATGCCAAAAGTCCTATTAAATGAATACATCGGTAGGATAAGCAATTAAGTAAGAACAAGAGAAATCAAAACACCAATAAGAAAATAATATAGGGACAGGAATAAGACAATACTTATTAATACTAATTATCAATGTAGACAAAACCGATTCACCAATCAAAAGACATAGGTTAGCAGAATGAATCAAAAAACAAAGTTCAGTGTTTTTCTGTATACAAGAAGCACATTTAACATTAAAAGAAATTTATGAGTAAAAATCAAAGGATGGAAAACAATATTTCATGCAACAGGAACCTGAAAACAATCAGGGATAGATAGTTATCCTATTTTCAGATAAAGTGGACTTCAAGTTAGAGTTGATCAAAAGCTGTAAGGAGGTTATATTGGTTGAAAACTATTCAACAGGAAGATATAACAATTACAAGCACATATGTACCAAACCGCAGTGCACACAACATTATAAAAAACACACTAATAAATATAATAGATCATAAAATATCAGTACAACTATTATAAGGGAGTTCAAAATTCCCATTATAAATAGACAAATAAATTAAACAAAAACACAAAGAAATATTAAACTTTAAGCAAATCTTTGAACAGACAATAGATACACAGTATTCAACCCAACAACAGAATATTCATTCTTTTCAGAAGCAGATGCCACTTTTCTCCAAAAGTGACTATATATTAGCTAATAAAACATGTATAAATAAATGCAAAAGAACCAAAGTTTTATCATCCACATTATCAGATCAGAGTAAAATGAAACAAAAAGTCAATAACAGAAGAAACCACAGAAAATATGCACATTTATGGAAATTAGATAAGATACTCTTGGGTAATAGATGGGTCACAGAAGAAAATAAAGAATCTAATACTGTCTAAAATTAGGTGATAATGTCAGTGCAACATACCAGAACGTATAAGGCAGAAGGAAACTATTTCTACAAGGAAAGATTCTAGGGATGAACATCCACATTGGATAAACAGAATTACCTCAAATAAATAGCATAATGATTAATCTTAAGACCCTAAAAAATCAAGAACAATCCAAATATAGAGCTTGTATAAAGAAAAAAAAATAAATACATTGAAATGGAGACCAAATAAGTAAATTGAAAAGCTGTTTCTTTGAAAGAATAAGCAAATTAAATACCCACCCTTACCAAAAAAAGAAAAAAAGAAGAGAAAAGGCAGTGCAATTAGAAATGAAAAATGTGAAATCATAATGAATAGCACATAAATCTGGAAAAATTTCATCTAGTACATCACAAAACTATATGTTAAAATTTGTAGAATTCAGAAGAAATGGAAATAACTAGGAGTATATGAATTAACAAAACTGAACAAGGAATATACAAAAATCTTGAAAAAGTCCATTAACAGGCAATAAAATTAACTGATAATAAAACCGCTACTAAATAAGAAAAGCCCTGGACCTGGTAGAGTCAGAGCTGAATTCTACAAGAACTTCAAGGAAGCTCTAACACCAATATGCCTCAAATGCTTTCATTAAATCCCAAGGGAAGGAATAATTCAAAGATCATTCTTGGAAATTAACATATCCTGATTCATAATACAAAGATCCAAACAAATAATCAAAACCAGAAGCCATTCTCTCTAATAAAGAAAATGCACAGGGACAAGGGTAAAAATGAGTACCAAGACCTGTCATATAAAGGTACAAGATCCCAATAATGAATGTAACTGTAATGTATACCTAGAAGGTATCAATAAACTCAATGAAGAGAAAAAAAAAAGAAAATGAAAAATCCTTAAGATAATGAGAAAAGAATGAAACAAGTCATCAAGAAAATAATAAAACAAAAGAAAGAGGCTTCATCACATGCTTGCAAGGATGGTTTCACCTATGTAAATAACTCAATATAATTCATTACGCAAAAAGCAAAAACAAAAATCACATGATTGTTCTGATGCACACAGAAAAAAGCTTTGACAAAATACAACATCCATTCATGATAAAAGTCCTGTAAATGAACTTATCTCTATCTGACAAAAGTCATTTATGATCTATGTATTGACAACATCATATTAAAATTGAAATAAATAGGTGTATGAAATCTTTAGAGATTTCATAGAAATTATTCTCTTAGTTTGTTATCACTTATTTTGGGGCTGGGGATTTGGCTCAGTGGTTCTTCTGCCTGCCTCACAGGCGTAAGATCCTGAGTTTGATCCCAGGTACCAAAATTAAAATAAAATAAAATAAAATAAAATTCCTGTGCATAACATTTATTTTTACTTAGAATAAATAAAAACATTTCTAAGAAAGCAAAAATCATATTTGTTCCCAAGTTTTATTATCTTTCTAATTCACTCAGTATTTTTCTGAAAAAGGGTAAGTATTATTGTTCATATAAACTACTATATTTTAATAATGCCTTTTCCATATATAAAAATCATAAATTATAAGATTTCCTAACAGTTAGGTGGCAGTTTTATTTTTAGAGAAAAATAATAAGAGACATGTTTCTATACCAAAAATGCTATAATACATAAAGTGATATATTAATACAAATTAATATAAATACACACATTGAGACATCATAATTCAAAGCATAGCACATCTATTTTACATTAATTATAAATAATTTTAATTGTGTCATAACAATTATTTCTTGAAATAGAAAATAAAAAAAATCATGTGTCAAAGGTGTGCTGACTTTTGTGAAATAACAAATGACACTTTAGAGATGATAGAACACGACAATTATAAAACCACGACTAACGTTCTTGCAGGAAGAGGCTTCCATTGCCTCTGTGGGAAACTCTTCTACCACACTCTGCCTCTCTCATTGAGAAGGACATGGACTCTTGCCAGCGTTCTCTCTGACATCTGATTTTTTTATGAATCTACCATCCCAACAACTGGATCCATCACTAATCTGGACTCCTCAGTAGGACAGTCTCTCGCTCCGACTAGGTTCAGGAGGTCTCTCTTACATCACTGTGAGTGTGGGCCGAGACCCTCATAGGGTGTTTCATACCAGTAAACTCTCAATGAGTTTTTGCTGTAGGCAAATATAATAAATATAATAAAATGTTTTAAACATTTTCCTGATTCTTAATACCTTCAACGTACAGCTATGGGCAGTAATATCTATCAGATGGCTTCCCTATGAAATTTCACTACAGGATCCATTCTGCCTGTGATACACTAGATGGACTATATTAACACAGAATTAATGAATGTGTTGTTTTAGTATCTATTAGCGAGGGTAACGATTTTCAATCTGTTGATCAACATATTATGGAGTCATGAAATCAATTTGGGGACTGAAACATTTATGAATACACACATCTATATCTATATAAGTTATGTATGTATGTAAATGGATTAGAACACAAGTAGAATAGGATAGCCTTGCTTAGAATATATTAAATTATTATTGTTATTATTATTATTTTTTTTTGCACCAGGGATCAAACTCAGGACTTTAATTTTCCCAAGCAGGCGGTAGAACCACTGAGTTAAATCCCCAGCCCTATATCAAATAAATTTTAGGGTGAATCACATGACAGTCTAAAATATATTTTCGTACTATACTCCATACTCAACAAAAATTGGAGACCTCTGAGCCGATGTCTTCTCATAGGCTTGTTCTGCTTTAGTACTCCTTCTCTTCATTCTGACTAGTAAATAGTTGGACCACCTTAGTGTGGCTGTGTGAAGGATAGTTTCTGTCAGTGTCTTTCAGTTCCATTATGAGAATGACATCAATGCCTCATAAAATTCTTCATACTAAAGAGTAGCATTCAGTACTGTTCGGGTTGATTTTAAAAATTCAAATAAAAAAAAATCTTAAGGAGCCTTAGTACTGATTTAAAACAAACGCCACAGTATGGATTTCAAGAAAAGTATTTTAGTCAGTCCACAAGGTTTCCCAGTATGTGACAGATGAAAAAAGTTCTAATCCAATTTCCTTCACGTGCTTCCTGATAAGAAACTACTGATTGCATTTGCTGATGTATGGATTTCACAACAGGTGGGAACACGCACAGTTATCAAAGTGTGACTGATCTGAGTTTGCTTCCACACCACATAGATCTTTTCTTGTGATTCTTGGGTACATTAAAGAACTTATTTGAGCCATATTTTTTTCCTCATCCATGGAATGAGCATACTCCTGTCTACTTCATATGTGGTGCCATGATAATCACATGAACATGCATGGTAGGCCTTTCATATAGCAGTTAACTATGACAACTACTTAAAACAGGATATCACAGTTCATGAACTTAATTTGTTCTATAATTTTGGAAGAGATGGCCATATCTGTGTTTGTGGGAAAGATGGCCAGAATCATGTTTGTCACTCAATACAGACTCTGCAAACAAAAATAAACATTTGCATAACGCTTCTCTTTGCAAACCAAATTGTTTACCAACAAAAACATTCATGTACTGAAGTACCACTGAGATTAGTAGCCCAAGATAAACATCTGAAGCTTAATTATTTACTCTGCCTTGTGATAGACGTGGTAATACTGAATTATATATTAAACCAATTATAGATGTATAATATTGATGAGCGTCTGAATTTCATTTTGTTTTGTATATCCTATTCCAAATTATCTGCAATATGTTGTCAAATGCAAAAGGCCAATGCTGCACAGAGCAGCAACCATAGCTAACACATGCTTTCTTTTTTTTGTGGGTCTGGTGTAGTAATATATCACAGGGATCCCATGGAGGGGTAGGTGTAGGGCTATGCCTGCATCTCTGTGTGTGTATATATGTGTGCATTTTGGAGGAGAGAGTTAGAAAACAGTACGTAATTTTAAAAGTATTTGTTTATAGAGATAACTAAATGTGATAGTTGTAGTGGAATCTTTGCAAGTCTTCAATTGTGTCAAAGAAATACCACCATTTAGAAAAATAAACAAAATCTCGGGATAAAATAGGCACTAAGTAGACCTTGTTTAGACACCTCTGTAAAGAATTATTTGGTACTAGGGATTGAACACAGTGTCTTCTCACTGAACTATGTCCCAGCTCTTTTTGTTTTTATTTTGAGACAAGAGTTGTATTTTGAGATGAGACAGTAATTAAATTACCTAAGTTGGTCTTCACTTTGTTATTCTTCTGTCTCAGCCTCTCACAGAGCTAGGAATATAGCCATGAGGCACCTTGTCTGGCTGTTTTTATTTCTAAGTTCACACAATATTGCAACTCTACAATAATGTTCCATAAACAGAATAAAGTTATTACAACAGTAGTGAGTTAGATATAAAAGAGACTTTTGACTGTTTTCTCCTTTCATGTGTTCTCTCCATGTGACGCTTTATACATGTGATGTTAAAACACAGCAGGTAGAGTATCATGTGATACCCCAGCCTTCAGTATCATGAGCAAACTAGACTTCTAGTGTTCTTAATATCCTAACTTGATATTCTGTTATAACAGAAAACCATGAGATCACCATTTATTTTTAAAAGATTACTTCTAGGAAAATGTTGAATCTTTAAAAAGTATTGTGCTAGTGTTCTAAGATCAAAGATTCATTCACAGAATTAAAATTTTGTTGCCTGATCTGAAGCAGTTGAGTCACAAATGTGAAAAAGACAGTATACTCTTTAACAGTTAATTAAGGTAATTATTTAATTATTTTTGAAGAACCAAGTTTCATGTCAACTATTTTAAAGCTATGATCAGTCAGTTCACAAGGAGTTCACAATTTATGTCAGTGGACAGATGGATTGGTTCAAAGGTCAATGTGAGCCAGCTAAAAGTGGCATGTGCTTATACATTTATGTTTGTATCTAAATATTTCCTTCAGCTTTCAATGGATTCAACTAAAGTTGTCTGGCCTTAAGAATATTGAAATGTATATTTTTGTATAGTGAGTGCTATGATTTCTCTGTTCACCACTGAGATTGCTTATCCTTGGATGTATACATAACTCCTATAAAGAAGAGTAGATTCTTTATTGTAATCAGTAATGTAAGAGGCCTAAGCTCATCAAAAGTTAAAGTCCTTGATCATGATGTATATTTTTTATAATGCACTACATTCTGTTTTCTAATATTTGTTGAGAGTTTTTGCATCTATATTAATTAAGAAGATTTGCCTATGGTTCTCTTTTTTAGTTGAGCCTTTATCTAATTTTGGAATCAGGATGATACTGACTTTCATAAATGAATTTGGTAGCACTCCGTCCCTTTCATTTTTTTAAAAGATATTGGGGAGCATGGTGATATATCATCTGTAATGATTTAGTAGAATTCAGCAATAAAACCATCAGGTCCTAGGATTTTTTTTTAAGTTGGTAAATTCTTATCATTGAGTCAATTTCATTGCTTGTTATTGGGGTGTAGATCATATTTATATTTTTTGTTAGTTTTGGTAGTTTTTTATGTGTATCCATATCTGTTCATGTCTTCAAAATTTGCTAATTTGTTGGAATACAATTGTTTGAGGTAGTTATTAACTTCTGGATTTTGACAGTGTCTGTTGTGATTTCACATCTTTCATTTATAACTATATTGATGTAACTCTTTTTTGTCTTTCTCTTAGTGACTCTTGCTCAGGACTTACCTGTTTTTTTTATTCTTTCCAAGAAACAGCTCTTTGATTCATTTATTTTTTACATTTTTCTTTTTCCAGCCCCAACTTCATTGATTTTCCATTCTAATTTTTGTAATTTCCCTCCTTAATATTTGCTTGGGGCTGGTTTGTTGTTGTTTCTCTAGTGTCTTAAGATTATTCATAAGGTAATTTATTCGGGGCTTCCTCTGTTTTCTTAATGTGAGCATCAAATGTGATGAATTTTCCTCTTAAAACTGCTTTCACAGTGTCCCAGAAGTTTTATTGAGTCATACAGTCATTGTCATTAACGTCCAGAAAATTTTAAATTTCTTCTTTGATATCTTTTGCAATTAACTGGTTGTCTAGGAGTACATTGTTAATTTTCCAGGATCTTTTGCCTTTTCCACAACTTCTTCTGTCATTGCTCTATATTGACATTGCACATTGGTCCACATGGAGTAATTTCAATATTTTTATATTTACTTAAGCAGGGTTTGTGGACCAGTGTGTGGTCTATGTAATGAAAAGCACCATGTGTTCTGAAAAAAAATATATATATATACTCTGTTATAGAGGGGTGAGATATGCTGTGCATATCCATTAAATCCATATATTCAAGGATGTGGTTAACTTTTGAAAAGTATTGGGATTTTTTGTTTTTTTCATCTATTTCGTTGTGGTTGCCAAAATTCTCTAATAGGATTATGTTCATATTATTTGATCTTTTCATTTTAGAATTTTTTGTTTTATAAAAGTAAATGCTCCAGTATTCCATGCACATGTTTATTAATGTCATCTCTTCTTTTTGGCTTATTCCTATAAATAGTATGTAGTGACCTTCTTTGTCTTTTTTAATGAGTTTTAACTTGAAGTTTACCATGTCTAATATTAGAATTTCTACACTTGTTTGTTGTCTAGGCTCCCAATGCATTAAAAGTAGTTTTTCATTTTTCATTTTTAATCTATGAATATCTTGTTGGATTAGATTAGTTTCTTGACTGCAACTGATGATTGGATTCTGTTTTCTGATACAGTCTGCTAGTCTTTTATCTTTTGATTGGAGAGTTGAGGCCATTAACATTGATATTTTTCTTAATAGTATGACAAGAACAAATTCCATATAATGAATATAAACATTATGTATATCTAAATAGTACCAATAATCTTAATGATAAAAATAACAACTAAAAATTGGCATATCTCAAATGACCAGTAATGTTAAACATTATTTTTTGTATAATCATTTGCCATTTCTACTTCTTCATCTCAGAAGTGTCTATTCATTTTAGATGCCCATATTTTTTGGACGGGGATTTTAAATTTTGGGGGTCTGAGCTTTTTTAGTTCTTTTTATATTCCAAATATTAGTCTTTTGGTTGAGGACCATGTAACAAAAATTTTTTCCCATGCTGTGGGTTGCCTCTTCACTCTGTTGATGATTTCTTTTGCTGGCATTTTTTTTATAAGATGAGATGCTGATTGTTGATTTTTTGTGTTTTACTCAGAGTTTGTTCATAAAGTGTTTGCCTACATCAATGTCTTTAAGAGTTCTACCTAATCTATCTTCTAGCAGATTTGTTTCTGTTATAATCTTTAGATATTTGATTCACTTTGATTTTAGCTTAGTGCATGGTGAAATATGTGGGTCTAGTTTTAATCTTCAGTATGTGGAAAGCTGGTTTTTCAGAACCATTTATTGAAGAGGTTATCTTTCTTTTATTGAAAGTGTTTGGCTCCTTTATCAAAGATAATTTAGCTGGGAGTGTTTGAACTTTTTTCCTGCATATTCTAATCTGTTTCATTGCTCTTTGGATCTTTTTTTTTTTCCAGTACCACACTATTATTATAGTAGTTTTGTAGTATAATTTCTTCTTTTTTAGATTTATTTTTTCCTCATTGAGTTTACTGGTACATTTTAAGTATACAGTATAGTTACATTCATTATTGGGATCTTTTACCTTTACATGACAGGTCTTGGTTCTCATTTTTTCCCCTTACCCCTGCCCTCCCTTGACCCCCTCCGCACCTCCCCATTTACAAACATTTTATTTCCATTTTTTCATTTTCTCCTATTTTTCTTTCCCTTATTACCTTTTCCCTACCCTTCCCACTTTCCCTACATCTTTAACCCCTTTCTTCCCATTTCACAATGACAGTTATCTCATTAGGATCTTATGTCCTATTATAGTTTATTCACACCAGAGAAACTATTTGGTATTTACACATGTGTGACTTATTTGCTTCACTTAGGAGTATATCCTCAATACGTATCCATTTCCTATGAATTAATCTAATTTGTCATTCTTTATGGCTGAATAGTATATCTTTCACCATGCACTAAATTAAAACCAAAGTGGATTAAAGATCTAAATATTAAAACAGAGACACCATAATTGCTGGAAAATAAATTAAGCAGAACTCTTGAAGACATTGACATAGGAAATTATGAACAAATCCTCAGTAGCATGGGAACTAGCACAAAGAATCAACAACTGGGATCTCAACTTATTAAAAAGCTTCTGCACTTCAAAAGAAACCATCAACAGAACTAAGAGACAACCTACAATGTGGGAAAAAATTTTTACCAGCTGCTCATCAGACAAAGGACTATTATCTAGACTATATAGATAACTCAAAACAATCAGCCCCTACAAATGTAAAGACCCAATTCTAAAATGGGCATCTGAAATGAACAGACATTTCTCAAACAAGTAAAAGCAGCAAGTAAATATATGAAAAAATATTCCACATCACTGGTCATTCGAGAGATGCAGATGAAAACAACACTAAGATTCCACCTCTCCCCACAAAGAATGGCTGCTATCAAGAAACCACTTACTAACAAATGTTGCCGGGGTTGTGGGGAGAAAGGAACCCTTCTCCATTGTTGGTGGGAGTGCAGACTGGTGCAACCACTATGGAAATCAATATGGAGATACCTCAGAGAGCTGGGACTAGAGGTTCCGTTTGACCCAGACATCCCTGTGCTGGCTATCTTTCCAAAAGAATTAAAAGAATCATACCACAATGATATATGCACACCTATGTTTATAGTGGCGCCGTTTGTAATAGTTAAATCTCAGAAGTAGCCCAAATGTTCATCAACCACTGAATGGACAAAGAAGATGTGGGGATTTTTTATGCTCTGTGATAAGGAAGGATAAACCTGAGACATTTCCAGCTAAATGAATGCACCTTGAGACCCTACTTTTAAGGAAGATAAATCAGTTACACTTGCTTCAATACTGCATTGTTTCTTTGATGTGAGAAACCAAAAGTGGAAATAAGTACCAAAACTGATAAGAGATATAGGGAAATGCAAAGAAAATTTTCAAATGAGAAGGGAAACAAGGGAGGAGTGAGTGGAAAAGGAAAGAAGGGACAAGAAAAAATAAAAAAGAAAGAAAAATGCAGATTATAATATATTGTTAGATTTACTTATAACTGGATGCAGTTTAGTATACCTTTGTTTAAAACATTAAAAGTAAACATGGAGAGATATTGCTGAGATGTGTTGTTATTCACTATTATTGCCTTCTTTATCTGTGTGTGCCATTTGTTTTTCTCTTCCTGATGTTTTTTGTTGTTGTTTGTGCATTGACCTCGGCCTCCAGAGTACTGGTATTAAAGGTGTGCACTACGATGCCTGACTGAACACCTTCCTTCTCTTTTTTTTTAAAGCAAAACATTTATTGGTACATTTTAGAAATGTATGTAATGATAGCATTCATCGTAAGGAATTTGTACCTGTACATGATACATGCACACGCTTCTCCTTTTCTTCCCATTGTCCTCCTTGCTTTGACACTACTTCCCTTCCTTATTTACAAAAGCTTTTACTTTTTTACTTTACATTTTGCAGAAAAAATTGCCTCAATTTATAACAGCGTCTATAGATTCAATCTTAGAACACCTTATGATCAAGAGGTTTCATTTCAGATATGCCAAAATTGTTCAATATATGTAAATCAATAAATATATCATTTAAATAAGAGCAAGGTCAAAACTCACATGATCCTATCAATAGATGCAGAAAAGGCTTTTGACATAATCCAACACTCCGTCATTTTAAAGACCCTGAATGGAACAGTTGCAGAAGGACCGTTCTTAAAAGCTATTTATAGCAAAACAATATCCAGCAATATGTTAAATGGGGAAAAATGAAACCATTCCTCCTAAAATCAGGAACTAAGCAAGTATTTCTGCTGTCACATCGACTATTCAACATAGTACCTGAAATATTAGCCAGAGCAATTAGGTAAGAGAAAGAATTAAAGGGATACATTTAGAAAAGGAAGAACTCAAATTATCACTATGTGCAGATGAAACAATATTCTACATAGAAGACTCAAAGAAGTCCACCAAAACCTCTTATACTTAATAAGCAATTTAAGCAAGCTAGTAAGATACAAATCAACACACACAAATAATTAACATTAGTCTATGCCAAAAATAAACAGGATGAGAAAGAAATTATGGAAAGAATATCGTCCATCTTCAAGAAAAATAAAACGTCAAGGAATTAACCTACCCAAGGAAGTGAAAGACTTCTACAAAGCAAACAACCGTACTTTGAAAGAGGAGATTGAAGAGGACATCAGAAAATGGAAAGCAATCCTATGCTCCCGGTTAGGCAAAACCAACCTGGTTTGGCCAATATTGTCAAAATGGCCACATTTCCAAAACTGCTATAAAGATTCAATGTATTTCCAAGTGAAATACCAACATCACACTTTACAGATCTACACAAAATAATTCTAAAATTTATATGGAACCAGAAGCAACCCAAGTTAAAGTAATTTTGAACAATAAAAGTAAGCAAGAGGCATAGCAATACCTGACTTTAAGCTACACTGTAAAACAATAGTGATTTAAAAAGAAGACATAGTACTAGAACACAAAAAGACACATGCTTCAATGGAACAGAATTGACAATACAGAAACCTACCTATACATATTCAAATATTTGATCTTTGACAAAGGGTCCAAAAGCATATTTTGGAGGAAATAGCCTATTCAGCAAGTTTTGTTTGGAAAACTGGTTATCTGTTTTTATATCTCTCACCATGTACTAAATTCAAATCAAAATAAATCAAAGATATAAACATTAAAACAGAAACAGCAAACCTTCTGGGAGATAAAATAAGCAAAACACTTGAAGATTTGGAAAGAATTTTTCTCAACAAAACCTCAATCACAAAATACCAACAAGAATCAACAAATGTCATTATATCAGACTAAAAATTGTCTGTACAGCAAAATATTGAGAGGGAAAAGACAGCATACAAAATGGGAACATTTTCATCTACTTCTCAAACAGAGAAAAAATCTCTAGAATACACAAAGAACTGAAAAAAAAACCAAAACCTAAAGCACCTGAATTAAAATTAAAGACCCAGTCAAGAAATGGGCTATAGAAATAAACACACACTTCACAGAGAACTACAAATGCACAACAAATACATAAAAATGCATTCAACATCTCCAGCTATTAGAGAAATGAAATTAAAACACAGATTCATTGCATTCCAGAATTAACTGCAATCATGAAGAAATGAAACCTAACAAATGGTGCCATATCTGTGGTGAAAAAGAAACTCTCCTTCATTGTTGGTGGGAATGCAAAACTACAATCATTATGGAAATCAGTATGGACATTTCTCAAAGAACCAAAATTCTATATGACCCACCTATCTGCCTTCTAGGCACATTGCACTAAGAGCGTTAAGTCATCGTCCTACAGCGATACAAGCATATCAATTTTTATAGCAGCACAATTCATAACGGTTAATTACTTAATGCAGCCTCTATACCCATCAATAGCCGATTAAATAAAGATTGGTATTTCTATAAATTGCAATAGTACTTGTCTATAAAGAATGACACATTTGAGATAGGTGTAAGAAACATGGATGCACCCTGACAATATAATACTGAGTGAACTAAACTAGGTGCACAAACTTAAACACCACATGATAATTCTCATTCGAGGGAGGCGAAGCATAAGCAAAGAAAATGATAAAAGATGGATAAAAGGGAGAAGCGGATGGATCTCTCGCAATAGGGAAATGGTTCAAGGGAGGAAGGGTGATGGGGGGAGAAAGGAAGGGGAAATGAAAGGAATAACGATGTGCCACGTATAGGAACCAGATAGGCTCAGTTAATGTAATCACTCTACACCATAATGTGAGAGAAGACAAATAATGCCCAGAAGTATGAAAAAGTAGATACGGCAGCCACAGGAGGAGGGGGGAGGGAAGGGGGGGAAGAGGTTGAGAAATAATAAGCTGTAATGAAGCATGCATAACCACTCCGCCAGATGACTGTAAACAGCATGATTTGCAAAGATGTACTACTAATTTTAAAAGAACTCAAAAAATGTAAATTCCTATTATTTCTAATGATATAAAGAATATAACTATTTGCTTCGAATTAATATATATAGTAGATAGGAATGGGAATCCAAATAGAAACCGCTTTAATATAGATGATTTATATAAAAGTAGAAGTAGTCACTCATGATTCAAGTCTCGGCTCTGAATCCTGAGACTTTGGACTCACCATTTAATTGTCTGTGTTTCCAAGGGATTCACTTGAAAAAATAGGAATAAGATTAGCTGCGCTGCTCTACCTCACAAGGTTGTTGTAAAAGTCAAATGAAATACTTCACAATTAAAGCTAAATAAATTATCACATGTATAGAACTTGAAAATAACAACAGTAATCTTTGACTGCCTGTGCTAAATGAGCTGTCAGGTAATAGTTTGGTGAGTGAAGCAGATATGGCCCTTAGCTTCATAATGCTCATAGCTACTTCAGCGGTAACTTCCTGTCTTTCTGACACAATTAACATGTCTTAAACTGGGCTCCTAATTTTTTTCTACTATAACACATCATCAACTCTTTCTGACACTGATTAGTGGAAACCTGCTCAAACCATAAGCTCTTGCTATCTTGTTAGACTTTTTTCTCTTACATTTTACATACAATTTGTTATCAAATATTTAAACTCAACTTTCAAAATGTGTTCTTTTTTATATTCATAGCCATTACACACTGTGGATTCAATTAGCCTAACAAAGCAAAATAACAATAAAATATTAGGCTTTCAATAAAATAACATTGACAGGATTGGATGTTATGTTTTTCTATTCTTTCATCTACTTGCTCTCAGAAAAGCAACAGTACTGTAGTCTCTAAAATATTAAAGGAGATTATGTACTTTCTTTTGCAGTGGATGTAACTAAAACAGTGCAAGATTAACTGATTTACAGGTCACACATATTAAGTCATAGAATCCAGACTTAAAACCACACACTGGACTCCAGAGCTGTAGTGTATGCTAAATATCAGCTGGAATTAAGAATCATAATGGACAGATGAGCCACAAAAATTATTTGAAACATACATTAAACAAGAAATTTAAAGATGGCCAGATTATATTCACAGTACCATAAAAAATATCTTTTCTACCCAACCATAAAAGCCAATGAAAAAATATCCATTGAAAATCCATACACAAAATCAATGGGAACCATTAAATGATTAACAAGGAATTTGTGATGCTTTCAGTAAAAATATGGTAATTAATGTTTATAAATAATAAAAGGGAGTCCTGCCTGAAAAAAATCAAGTGAAAGCCCTGTTTCTGGAGAATAAGTCTCAATAATGTACAGATACGGCCTTTCACAAATTAAACGTAATCATAATTATGTTCTCAATGGGAATTTTTATGAAACTTGACAGCTAATGATTAAGTTAATCTAGAAAAAAGAATGCAAAGGAGATGGAAGCTTTTGATGAACAGAAATAACAAAGAACTTCCCTTGTTATTTATAAAATGATTCCTTACAGCTAATGTTGGATCTCTCATAAGAATATCAGTAGAACAGAATAGACAGAACAGCAGTAAATTTAAGGATAATTGGGTACAGTTGGCTGTTCATGGAAACAAAGAAAATAAGACGTGAGGGAAGAGGAGGGGAGGAAAAGATCCTATCTAGTCACACTTTAGAAAGCGTTTCAATAATCACTTTTCCTCACTGTGTAGCAAATTAAACTGCAAGCATTTATTTTAAAAATCAAAATTTTTAGGAACAATCATATATTCACAACAGGAGCTCATGCTCTAAACTTGAAAAGAAGATAAAAAATAATTTATTTTATAGCGGCATAAAGTATAGAACCAGCAATTCACTAATCCATATTCCCAGAAGGAAAATAGAAGTGTTAATACATTCATGAAAGGCTTCACCCAAATACACTAATCTTGATGGAAGAAAAGCAGGTGAGGAGTAAATAGTACTGGAAAAATCTACCAAGAATGAAGCACTCGCCAGTGATTTAGCTCAGTGGTTCTGTAACCTGACTTGCAAGCGCAAGGTCCTGGCTTTGATCCCCAGTACCAAAAAGAAAAGAAAAAAAAGAATGGAGCCTGTGTATACCACTGGAAGATTTCTTCAGAGGAAAAACCCACTATGACCCATGGAATTAAAATCGTCTTTTTCTGGTATGCACACGTTATTTCTTAACATCTTAGACTCTCAGACAAGACAGGACAATCAGAATCTGTCATCCCCCATCTCTCTAGAGAAACACACAAACAGTTTAAAGTAATTCTATTCAAAGTGTAACTCACCAGGAATAATTCCGATTAGATAAGAGAAGTATTCTAAAGATTTAGAACTTACAACTCAAATAATTTTAATATGAGCATAGATCAAAGACAGTAAAACAATTCTACAAGATTAGAAAAAGATTGTCCACTCAGAAAGCATCACCAGTGTACATAGATACATGAGTGACAAAGAATAAGGGAAATATTCACAGGGAGGAAAATAATCTCACGGAGTGGATGAAAGACCCTAGGTGACAATTACATTTTTTTTTCTTTTTTTTGATACTGGAGACCGAACTCAGGATCTTGTGCTTGCAAGGTAGGCGGTGAAATCCCTGATCTAAATCCCTGGCCTGACAGTTTCTTTTATTTAGAAGAAAAATATAGAGTTTCAAATATGTAGAGAAGTTATACTAGCTGTGCAGAACAAAAAATGATCCAACTTAGAAATTATTGCTTTCTCTGAACGAAAGAATTCAACAAATGAAGCTTAGAGCTATAAATTGGGCAAGGTGGTGCATGTCTGCAATCCCAACACTCAGAAGTCTGAGGCAGAGGATTGTTTGATCCCCTTAGTTAAACACTGAACTGGGCAATAAAAGGAAATGCTGTGTCACAACAAAACACATCAAAGCAAACACAAAAAACACACAAAAAGAGCAAACAACAAAGGATAACAACAAAAAGAGCAAATGGCTTGAAAGCTATTATGTAACTCTATAAAAAAAATTCCTGAAAAGAAAGAAGTTGAGTAGCAAGAAGATAACAGGTACCCACTGAGAATATTGTTCTAATCAACAAGACGACAACACCTGGACGCCATTGAGCATTTTATAGCAATAACCAGTGCAAAGATATACTAGAGAAATGTGTTCACAAATCTGAGGAAAGAAATGAACTATTAATAATATCTTTAGAAAAGAATAAAATCAATCATACAAAGATTAAAAACAAGCAAAACTAATTATCAGTGAAGTAAAAGAAAGCAATGACTAATTTGAATAATGAACTAAAGAACAGAGTACCCTAATCAAAAGGGAGCAGTGGTGGATCATGATCGGTTTCGATGTGTAATTAAGAACAATGTACTAAACCAAGGAAAGTTGCAGAATAGAGTGTAAATATTATGCACTCTGACAAAGTTAAAATGATACAATTATTAGAAAACTGAAAGTGAAGAGGGATGGGAAACATTGAAGAGGAGCTACTTACACTGCAGGGAGCTCACAGATGCCGTCTGAAACTAAAACATGAAGCTAATGTATACACCGTTTTAATGTTATTCATAACCTTTTACTTTTAACCATAAAGACAAGTTACAAAAACACTTCTGTAGTAAATATATATTTATGTTATCCATTCCAGATTTTTTGTCAGGGATTCTTCTAAAAAAGCATATTTTAATTATAAATAGCATGTACATAACTACTACGTATAGTTTCTCCCTTAATTGCACTGAAATATATTATATTACTGTCAATGTTGATGAAGTGGGAAGGTTTTTTTGATACTATTTCCTGAGTATAAACATCTGGAGTGATGTTTTGTTTTATTTTTTCCCACATTTTAAAATTAGTGTTACTGATTTAACAGATTAATGAGTTTCATTTTGGGAGATTTTTGCACACATAGCTCAGGATTTCAATATTCCTCCCATTAAACTCTTACCCCAGTTTCCTCCCCAGTTTTACTTATTTGAAGGAAGTTTAAATGAGCATAATATATTTTGATTAAATTGTCTTAAAATTAAATTTAAAACATTTTTATATTTTATATTTTACATTTTAGATGTATATTTTACATCTAACATATAAAATAATGATAATAAAACAAGTATTTACCCTTCGGGTATTTATTTATATGAGGTAGCTGGTATGGAACAAAAAACCTACAGAGAAATTTGCTCTGTTACCTGAAAAATATAAGTTGGAGTTAGCATATCGTATAAGCAAGAAAAATAGTTACTGTTCTTCTCTGGTCCCATGGCTTAATGTCTGAATTCTACAAATACTTGAACACAGGAAGTGCATAACTGATTCTAACCAAGAACTAACTTAGCATCACAACTTTGTTTTTTTGTTTGTTTGTTTATTTGTTTGTTTTTCTCATTGAGTTTATTGGTACATTTTAGGTACAATTACATTCATTATTGAGATCTTGTATCCTTACATGACAGGACTTGGTTCTCAGTTTTCCCCCTTATCCCTGCCCTGCCTTCCACCCCCTCCTTCCCTGACCATTTGCAAAGATTTTATTTCCATTTTCTCCTATTGTTTTTCTTTCCCTTATTACCTTTCCCCTGCCCTTCCCACTTTCCCTACACCTTTAGCCCTTTTCTTCCTATTTCACATTGTCAATTATCTGATTAGGATCTTATGTACTATTACAGTTTATTCACACCACAGAAACTATTCGGTATTTACACATGTGACTTATTTATTTCACTTAGGAGTATATCCTCAATATGTATCCATTTTCCTATGAATGAATATAATTTATCATTCTTTATGGCCGAGTAGTTTTTCATTCTATAGAAAAACCACATCTTCTTTATCCAGTTTCCAACTGCTGGGCAAATGGACTGTTTCCAAGTTTTAGCTATTATAACTGTGCCACTATAAACATAGGTGTGCATATATCACTGTGATATGATTCTTTTAATTCTTTTGGAAAAGATACCCAGTAGAGGGATGGCTGGGTCAAATGGAACTTCTAGTCCCAGCTCTTTGAGGCATTTCCATATTGATTTCCACAGTGGTTGCACTAGTCTGCACTCCCACCAACAATGAAGAAGGGTTCCTTTCTCTCCACAACCCCGCCAACATTTGCTATTGAGTGATTTCTTGATAGCAGCCATTCTTTGTGGGGTGAGGTGGAATCTCAGTGTTGTTTTCATCTGCAGCTCTCCAATGACCACTGCATCACAACTTTGAAGACAACGAGATTACACCTAATTGTTCACACTCTACCAACATGGGAGTCTTGAGATTTCAAGACTTGTTAGCTTTCTTCAGCATGGTGGCACACAACTGTAGTCCCAGCTCTTGGGAGGTTGACACAGTAGGATTGCTATGAGTTCCAAGACAAGCCTACACTACAAAAGAAGACTTTGTCTCAAAAAAAATAATAATAAAATAATAAAAGAGGCTTGCATCTTTGCTGAGGAACTATTGGCACTGGAATCCTCTAGCAGAAGTGTCTTGGGCATAATTATTAATCTATCATATAGAATTTAGGAATCAGTGACAGCCGAGGTACCAACCTAATCAAGGATTCTTGAACAGGAAAAAAAAATTGAAGAGGATAGTTGCGTTAGTTTCAGAAGAAGTCTGGAAATGAGAAAGGAGGCTCTAAGGAACTGTATGGGCAAATTTTGCTATTAAAAGCAATGAACTGCATGTAATTTAATCTCATTCACTCCTTATACTCATGTAACCTTCAAATTTTATTTTTGGAAAACATCTGGTGATCGTATGTCTTTCCTTGCATTTGAATATTTTGCCCTAATAATGGACCGTGTGTCCTGAAGATTGATGGGGGATATTATTATTTTTGTCCTTCTTATAAAGTAGTCCAAATTCTATAGTTTTTCTATCTCTCCTATCTGAAGAACATTATACATTTAACTAAAAATAATCAGTTAGAAATTCATTTGTGAAAATTATGCACTTATTTTGAAAATGCATTGAATCCCATGAGATTTTCAAGATAGACTTTCTTATACCTTTTGTGTGTGTATAGTGTATTGATGGAAAGAACAAGAATATGAAAATAAATTACTATAAGTTATGAAAGAATTTCATACATTTATATCATCTCTCTATCTATATTTGAGAGGTCAGTTGGCTTGCAGAGTAGACGGAAATAGATATATGTTTATAGGCAACTGTTTTTTCTCCAGATCAGAATCTCCCCTTTGACACTGCATGTACAGTGTTAAATACACGCAGCACCAGAAAATAACTTCAGCATTAATGGAAGGGACACACACGTAAATTAGTTATACAAAGTAGTATTTTTCTAATTGTAATGCAATGTAAGAAGTTCCTTTTGTTTGTTTGTTTGTTTGAGATAGGGTCTCACTATGTAGTGGAGACTACACTGAACTCACTGTGTAGCCCAGGCTGGCCTTGAACTGGTAGCGATGCTCCTGCCTCAGCTTAGTACCAGCCTTACAGGTGTGCACCATCACATCTGACTTATAACTGCCGTTTGAAATTAATAGAATCCCTTGTGTGAAAGCCACAGGAACTTTGTGATGTTATCATTAAAAAATTTGAGCACATAATATGTACAACTGAATTTTTAATTGAATTTTCACTTCTACTACTATTAGCAACATTTCTGTATTCTATAATAATCTAAAAAATGAAACATTTGGATATGTTTCTGCCTAATTCATTTTATTAACAATAAAGTTAAGACCGAGAGCAATTCTGGTTGGCATTTTAAAACAGTGAAATGAATATACTTTATGTCAAGAATAAACAATTGCATGTATTCATCAGCAAATGAATAATAATGTGGGAATTGCTTATAAAATATACATTTTTTCTTTTAGTTCTGTATTCAAACCATATTTCCAGTGTAACTATTGGTGTTCTGCTCCCTTTTTATGCTTATTTTTACATGTTTGCAATACATAATCAATCCATTCCTGTGTGGACTTGGTACATGCACATAGCCCATCTCAAATCATCTTTCATCCTTTTTCCCTGTCCTCATCCTTATTTCCGCCATCTCTTGATCCCCTTATCATTTGGGAATGATCCTTTTTCCTACTTCATCCTCTAAATTTTATTTTCCTTTTGATTTATACCCCCACTTCTATACCTTGCCCTGCTTCCTACTCCCAGGAGGCAAAACATAGTGAGCTGAGACACTGGACAGGCAAGCAGTAGGGCTGGAGATAGGAAAGGTAGCCTGCAGTTCTCGATCAATACAATAGTCGGGAAATCCTTGTGAACTTGAAATAGGCTTTGTCTGGCATAAAGGTTAAGAGGCCCACCTGCCACCACCTCACATTGCATTTATACTATAAATTTAGTGGACTTGACCTTATTTGGTTTATAGATGGAACCAACTGTTTCCACTACAAAACCTGTTGTTATTCTTAAAAAATATTTGTGGCTCAGAAAATAAATTTTATGACCCATCTGTTGATAGAGGGATTCACAATCTTTAAGATGTGTCTCAAACACTACAAACTGATCTAATCGGCTTTAGAGACAAATCATCTTAACTGTCCCTGGACTTCACAATAGTTTGCATGATTTTTCTTCTATGCCTAGGTTAAGTAATTTCTTAGTGAGCATATATTCTTCAAATAACTGATTACTAGTGTCAGTTACAACAGGAACTTAAGGAATAGCTGGTAGTAGCTTCCAATCAAGGAAATACATTTATATGTAAGCATACTCTTTAAAAAATTTTTCTTAAAATAAGTAAAACTCGAAACTTTTAAAATTTAACTATTTTTTAAAGTTTAATCATTTAATGTAAATTTTCCATACATGTGTTTATTGTGTAGACCAAAATCTGAAAATTAAAGTAGTGTAAATATAAAATATCTAATATCCTGAGTTCAGTCAATATAGTATATAAACGAAGCTCTCATTTCACATATCATAGCAAAAATCACTAAATTAATGTAATTTTTTAATTAAAAGTTTTATGAAGACTAAGCTTATGTTTTAATTTCATTTAATATTGGGAGAAACAGCATGGAAGCAAGTTATTTAAATCGTGCTTTCCTACTGCTCTGGTTTTTCTTCAGATAGTATAAATCGTTCTCCTTTTAAGTGATGCTTTAGTATACAGCCTATTTTCTCATGTATTACATTGATAATATTAAAATGTTGTTTGAATTTAAAATAGTTTCATATTTATGAAATAAGGTTAATTTTATAGAATAAACCTTCCATTAGTCCTGCCTGAATAAATGTATGTCCGGACATGCACACAACGTCTCAGATGGATGTCACATAGAATTGAAAGGCTTTGATGTCCTGTAAAATAGTTATTACTTTCTGAGAAGAAGCATATTTAAGCCCAAAGGAACAATCACTAAGTTCCGATCTTGATTTTTAGAGTGCTACTAAGTGATAAAATAAATACGGCACACACACATGGATTTAAAGGACAAATATTCTGGCTTGTTTTAAACAATGTATATCTAGAAATAAATTTAATTTCTAATTTAAATTCTTCGGCATCTCATTGAATATACGTCTACTAACTGAAAAGATATAATATATTAAATTGAAATCACTAATTAATTCACTGCTTTTGGAAAAAAATCAAGACGTATATGCCCCTTTTTTGTTGGTGTTACGATGGTTCCGTTTTTAACTTCCAGTGAAATTAGAGGGACAAATTTTATAGACTAACAAAAAACAATACTGAAGTTTAGTTCAAAAATATATCTTATATGTCCTTTTTAAATTAACTTTCTTCACTGCTTCTCAATTATTTAATTGTTTTAATTTCCTCAAATAAGTCTTTATCCTAAGAATACCAAACACACAGGAGGTCTGGGGTTCTATCCGCCTACTTCAAGCTAAAACGTAAACTCGAAATTATCTTTCACAGTAATCCAAAGCCGGTATCACATACCTTTCGGGAATGAATTTCTTTCACATACAATGGAAGTAGAAACTCAGATATACCTTCAAGTCGGATTCCCTTCTTGGTGACTCTCAGATTTCCCATACCATCCTACAAGCAATGAAATATAGTTCACTTTTAGGATAATTAGAGAAGGAATATTTGGCCATAATTTTTAAGGCTTAAACTGAGAAAACGGCGAGTTTAAATCAGTGATGATTTAAGGAAATTGGGAGACTGCATCTACTTAATGAATGATTGTCAGTACTATGCATATATATACAGGGATCTATTTAAAATGAACAGAAACGACGATTATAAAGGACTTAGTGCCATCTCCTAGCTCTGTCAGAGCCTAGCGTTTATCAGGGAATATGAACTCTACTTTCTTCATGGATTAGTTCGACCAATTACGAGGTATTAAAATGATACTTGCTAGCTGGTTATTGGAAAACAACACGGCAGAGATATCTTAGGTTTTATAAATATGCAAATAATTCTACAATATTCAAATGGTTCTATTTGTATAGTATGTGTTGCAATTAAATGAGGATTGATATAAGAATATATGGCTTTCTACTTTTAATATCATGAGTAAACATATTCACCTTTGAAAAACAACAGTTCACATGGAGGACAAAGCAAATCCACAAACAATGCTGCTGAGAATAAAACAATTAAGTGCAGAGCACTATTATCAAGATGGTATTTCTTTTCTCTTAAGACATTACATTGGTGAAAGAGACTGACTATGATAAAGGCCTGGAAAATGTGCAATTTCAACAGGGGCTGTCTTGTGGGGGGCGGGGTGGGACAAGTACACCAGTGTCATTTTGGAAACACGATGCCATTCAATCTGACTAATGTATGGTTTCCTATGTTGGAATATTGTGGACAAACATTAGGATATTAGGGACTAGGAATGCTTTGGGCACTAGAGAAAGAAAAACCGTGAATGCAAATAAAAAAATCTCTGTGGTTAAGTCAGTTTCCAAGAGAAAAAGTGTGCAAAAAAAAAAAGAAAATTAAGTTAACGGCTGGAAAAGACTGGAGTTAAGCTTCAAGACTAGTCTGCGAGAAATACTCTGCAGGAATGACTGAAAGTAATAGCAAAGAACTTGGTAAGAAATATGGGAAGTGTGGAAGAAGAAGAACAATCTCTAGGTTTTGTGACTAATTTTACCTAGCAATAGAGTAAAAAAGAATATTTAAGATTAATCCAAAGTTTCATAACTCTGAATAAATGAAAAAGTGAAATAAGTTTTATAGCTAGAATAGTGATATCTATGGGTTCAATTACACGGATAAATTCTACTTTGACCTTTTATTTGAGATATCTTTGCAAACTTCAGATAAAAATACAGATCCATCAGCTAGCACATCTGTAGAAAGTTGGCTGTGCAATGACAATCGCTTAATCATATTGAATCTGCGGTGAGGTCCAACATAGAAAGATGGGCACAACAGCAAGGGTTAATGCTCAGATAAAAATTTGTTCTATCAGTTAAGAGGTGTTTCATATGGGCAAGATAGTTATGATCAGCATGAGAGAAAAGGCAGAGGAATGAGTTCACCCCAAAGTCTATCTCCTTTCATTTCAAATGAGAAAGGCAATAATGTAGTGTCATGTGAAGACACTGCCACTAAGAAATAATTTATGAAGAAAAGTTTCAGAGAATTTAAAAATGAGAGAGGAGAGAAAGAGAGGGAGAAGGAGAGAGAGACAGAGGGAGAGAGGGAGGGAGGGAAGGAGGAAGGGGGGAGAAAATAAAGTCAGAAAGTCGATCTCCTGTGGATGAGGAAGCACTAGCTTTTGATTAAATTATACTACGAATAAATATAAAGCAAATCAATTTCTTGAGGCACAAGAAAAAGCTTTAAATTGATACTAGACATACCTATTAGAGAACCAAGGCAAATAAATGAATTTCAATCAGCTTTGACACCCGCATTCACTTTCAAAAGAGTAAAGTACCTCTGAATTAGACATTAAGTGACATGGTCACTCATGCACTTCCTCATATTAGTGTGGTTTTGCAACATTACACCTATCTACAAAGCAGACATAGCAATGAGAGAAACTCAAAATGAGGATTCACTCATTAGGTAGCAATAACAGAAAATCAGAAGGATATGACATTCCAAAACAGTAGAAAATGATTCTCCTCCGATGTCTGACTGCTATTTTTCTCTAAGGGTAGAGACAGAGGAATTTTCCCACTACCTCTCACATGGGTACTATCCATATATCCACCCTTTCCCTTCTGTCAGAAGGAAGGCACTGAAATGCTCCCCACTGAATTTCTATGGAAATACCTAATGTCATTGTCAGATTACCTCAAATAAGTTCTATTACCAATGCAACTCTTATTTTAATATTCATCTTCAAAATACTAGGAAAGTTGGTTAAAATAAGAAAACTGAAAACTCTATATGCAAAGTTAAATGTGAAATGATCTGTGCTATATTCTCATTTAATTTTTGAAAAATTTTGGTTTTAAACTCCATTTTTTCTATTTACAATATAAGGCATGGTTTCAGATGTATAGTTAACATATTTAGTTTACTTCAATAACACAGAATTCCCTTTATTTGTAGGATAGTTCTTAAAATACTGTGTTGTGAAATTTACCCACTAAACCACGTCTCTGTTCACCCCTCATATTTCTCTCGTATTGTATGAAAAAATTTCCAATTTTCCTATCACCTAGATGAAGTTATAAAAATACATGAAAGTCTTACAACGTGTATTTATTATATAATTAACATGATCCTCATACTTGTGCATTAAGTTCATTAACAATTTATAAGATAATAAAGTAATCATATTTCCCTCATACAGAGGAAGGAAAGGAAGTGATTTTTTTTTCTTGCTCTTATTACAGCTTCCTGTTTCACTATCTTCTTGGTCCCTACACCTGAAAGGGAGAAAACAATGTTTGATTTTCTGTTAAAGATAATATTGCTAAAACACCAAAAGATAACAGAATCTAATGTACCTATGGCCCATGTCCATATTTTTGTCCCTATAACTTCTTCCTATAAACTTGAGTCACTCAATCTCTATGCTTTATGTATTGAGTTATATAAAAAAATTTAAAAAACATTTCTTTATTGCACTGATTATATAAGGATGTAAAGAGGTTAAAATTATGTCTAACATGTTATGTAGATGTATTCAACAGTATTCAATAATTCATTATTATTAGCATTTTAATTTTCTTCTCTCATGTTATAGAAATTGATGTTTTGTATTTTTAGAGGTATTATCATTAAACTTATGGGTATCCTATATCAAACTTGATGACCACTTCAATTATCATACTTGTATTCATCGTCTGGTAATCTCACCTATTGCTAAACTTTGTGGCCTCTAAAACCCAGTCTTAGGGCAAACACGCCCCTCCTCCCATCACCAGAGCTGTCCCTTGGCTGTAAATGCACTGGTCAAGGAGGTGTCCTGTAGTACAAGGATGGCTCTGTTCCCTCTGCCTTTGCTGTGCTAAGAGACAGAGTCCCTCCCAGCAGGGATCACCGTGACGAAGGAGCCATCTGGAAAGCAGAGCGAAGTCTTCATCAGACCACGGACCCTGCTGGCACCTGTGCTTTAGGCACGTGAATTTGTGTTTTTCATAAATGCTGCATGCCAGCGCAAAGGGACTACACATTTACATACTTTCAATGCACATTACAATCAGTTTAGAAAAGAGTGTGGAGTCAGACAGTTTGAGTGTGAACTTTGACTTCACTATTTATGAATTGTTAAATTTTATGTTGTTTAATTGGCCCTAAGCTAAGTATATTTTCTGAAATATCAGAAAATTTACGGTATTCGTCACAAGGATATAATAATTTCGTGATCTTCAACATGAATTGTTCAGTACTGCTTCTGGTATATTAACTGTTTCATTACTCATAACCAATGAAAATTAATACTTTAATAACAAATTTAAAAATTGTTTTGTACTAGCGATTGAACTCAGGACCTTGTGCTTGTGAGGCAGGCTGTGGCACCACTAAGCTAAATTCCTGGCCTAGTAATTTTAATTGCTTTTATTATCACATTTTTTAAGTCAGCTTTTTAATTTTTTTCTTTCCATTAGCAATGAAAATGTGACACTTCAAGACTATTCATCTCCAGCCTCCGTTTGCCTCCTAATCATCCTGTGCACTGTTATTTTAGTATGTGGCTTTTGATGGTTACTCAAAAATCACATTAATGTGTCCTCTACATATTGATTCTCTTCTTCATTTTGACTGCTTCATGTGCTTTCTAAATAAGCCACTGTGATTGTCACTCATTTCAAGGCAAATCTTAGAAAATGATTTCTTCCACTGTGGCCCTCTTTTAGGATGATTTTCAAGACCATTGCAAAGGTCTTGAAATGATGATGAGTGATAAATAAAGGATTTTGACAACTAATTCACTCCTACAGAAACAATTTTAGAGAATATTGCTAATAATATGATTTTTATCGTCAGGTACATAATTTATTACATTTTTATTTGCCACAATTGCTCAAATTTTATAATTTATCTATCTCTGGTTGTCAGAGTTATGACAGATGTTTTACATGTATTTATATATTAAATATAATGAACATTGTACTTTGTATCTTTTTATTTGTATTCTTCAGTTGTGTGAATGATTTTTAAGAATAACAAAATAAAATTCACTTTGTTTTTCAAATTTTTCTTTACTAATAATACAATTCCCTAGTAAACATTTTCTACAAATTCTCATGAATAATTTAAAACCAGTGTAGTGGACCATATATATTCACTTCATTACAAAATCACACAGGATAAGGTCTGGGGATTTAGCTCAGGCGTGCTGCTGCCTGCTTTGCAAGCACAAGGTCCCACGTTCAATACCTGGTACAAAAAAAATCATACAGGATGATATTTTGATCAAAAAATAAAATTTTAAAAAAGTGCACTTATCTGGCCAAGCAGACAATATCTTAGTTATCTATCGTATGGAGTAACTCAATAAATGTATGAGACTCTGAATAAGGAACCAGATAATAGGACCCTGTAACTTTACATGTAAATGGTAAAACTGCAAAATTTGGTTACTGATGTCATTCACATGTATAAACATATAAAAACATAAATGCACATATGTGTGAAAAGTTCACATAAATCAATGGAAGCCTGCTCGGAGGTACATAATCAAGTGGGACTAGTTAGAATACATACTCATTTTATATATAGTATACTTGAGAAAAAATATTTTTCTATATGAAATCATTTGCAAAAATATTTGTGTAGCTCAGTCTAATATTAACTATATAATCAAATTTTAAATATTAATGAAGCAACAACATTGTGCTGTCAAAATAAATTTAAAATCACCCTTTGTAAATGAGATCAGAGTTCCTTAGAATAGCCAGGAACTGTTCTAGAATACTACAGAAAAGAAACAAGGGTGTTCCTAAAAACAATTTTTTTTTTTTTACCATGCATGAAGACAACTTTAGAGTATTGAGTATTTGACTTAAGAAAAACACTAATTCTATACTTGGCAGTTTGGGGTCTTCCATATGTTAATCTTCTAACAAAATTATAAAACTTAGCCTCACTGCACAGACTTTTCTTTTGCAACTGTTTAATAAGAGTGCCAGAATCGTAACAGAGCCGGTGATAAAAGAGTTCCATTTTCAAATCAATTTATAAATTGTTGCATGATATCACCTGGAGATTCCTAATATACATTAGCTTTTAAGCACTCTGAGAAATCTGGAGTAAAATAAAACATTTTTTTTTACACAGGATTATCCAAACATTTTTCCAATTCCCTCTCTGTTTACACATATTTCCAAGCAGATAGCTGTCCCTTTGAATACACTGTGGAAAAACTGGATTCACGTCTTATGAAATGTTCTGTAGTCTATTTGTGGTCTAAAACTATGTTGTGAGTATTTGCGAGTTTGTTAAATACAAGAGATGAAAGCAGGACTTAGGTAAGACTGTTCAACACAAAACTGTACATATCCTTCTGGACTAGGACTGAAAACATCATATGAATTTTATTAAGAAAGGACAGAAATCTTGTGACTATACCCCTGAGCAAGGCGATTCTCTCTGTGGGACTAGACAAGAGCCTAGTTTTATTATTATTATTATTATTATTATTATTATTATTATTATTGTTGTTGTTGTTGTTATTATTATTTTGATGGGGATTGAACTCAGGATGCTACACTTGAGAGGCAGAGGGTGGCACCACTGAGCTAAATCCCCATCCCCTGCCTTCTTTAACTGCTTTCCACAAGGCTAACCACAGAAACTTCCCTTTTCTTACCCAATTCTGACTTGCTTACCACAGATGATTCAAGCAAGCATCAGTTACAGAATGGAACAGAACAGAACCAAGACTACTAGTTAGACAGCTTTTGTCATACTTTTTGAAGTAAGATTATCATTAATAGTAACCTTTAGAAAAATCTCCCTTTGGATTTAGACTTGGAGCTGGCTGTGACTATATTTTAATTACATAGAGTGCCACTTTATGGTGACAAAGAATAAGCCTAGGACAAGAGAGGGCAGAGCACAGTGAAAAGGAGGCCAATGCTTGTTGACAAACGAGTCTCCCTTCCGTGCTGGTCCTGAGCCTCAGAGGCATGGATGACTGTCCTTCCCAGACGTTGCCCCAACACTTCCTTTGCATTCATAGCCTCACAATTTTGTACTGTGTCTGTCTCTACATGTCTCTGTTTCTCTGTCTTTGTCTCTGTCTGTTCCCCCTCTTCTGTCCGTCTGTCTGTCTCTGTCTATCTTTCTGTCTGTCTGTCTCTTTCTTGGTCTCTCTCTCCCATTATACTAAAAGAAGCACATGAATCGATTCTATGGGACTCTTCCACGTATACACACTCTGATGACCTCAGCCATCTCCATGGCTAACAGTGTTCTAGTTTAATGAAACTCTTGCTACAGGATCATTGCGTATAATGCTCTCTTTCTCTATTCTTCCCATGTCGACCAATCCTCTCTCTTATGGCAAATCAGACCTATCTTGCTGAAGGTAATTAGTTGCATACTGGCATGCAGAACTATCCTTCGTTATGAGCCATTTTAGGAGTAGACTATACACTCCCTTCAAGGACCTTGCTAACATTTGTGCCAGTTTGTATCCCATTTGTGTTACTTTTTGGTTATACCTGTTTTTAAGCCTATGGTAAGCAGGTGCTACATCTTTTCATTCATAATTGACTGAAAATTTTATTTCTTTCAACCGTATTTTTAGGATCCAGGTTTACACTTGAATTCTAGACAAAGGCATTCAATTTTTCATGCCTCCTACTTTCCAGAATATCAGAAATCTCAAACTAAGTGTATCTGAAACAAAATTCTTTTATCTGTTTCCTATGTTGTGCTCCTTAATTTTGACAGGTATTACTAACTCAATGACCCTTACCTGAATTTAAAAATAAAGTAAAACTTCCTGCAGACCTACTTGCTTCTATCACCTCTGTCTAACATTACTGCTATTGTTTTGATTCAGGTATTTTTTCACTTCCATCTTATACTGTGATATCAGTTACCTAAATGTTCTGTCACAAATATATGCAATTAAATTATTTTTTACTAATTGCTAATAGTCTTACCTATTTATATGATAATACAACTTTATCAGTGCCCAAGAAATTAAGTTTTTAACTAAAAATGTTTTTCAGAAACACACTGTATTAACATGCAACTAGCATTATCATAACATATTCAGTTAGATTTTTGTTTCCCTAAGAGACTGTTCCCCTTCTCTTATGTGTTTATTGTGATATATTATAACTCACTTTCCTGGGCCCTTGCTTCTTCTGTTCTGATATTACCTAGGGAAAGAATTGTTTCCTTAAGTTTTTATCTCTAGCATCTATCAAGATGACTTGTCTGTACAAGCACAAGTACTTGTAAGTACTTCAGAAATGTCAGTTGAGATACAAACTGAATTTTTAGACTATAAAAAAATAATCATTCTCTCATTATATACTAGCTCATAATAGACAAATATATACTCAATGAGAACAAGGAAAAAAAGCTCATAACAAAACAATAATGTACAAGACCAATTCAGTAAAGACCCAAACAATAAAGGACAAGGCCATATACATTTTTATTGTGATAATAGTATATACATAGCAAAATTTTAGCATTTTAAACCTTTTATGTGCACAGCTCACTGACAGTAAGAACATTTCCATTGTTATGCATCAACTACAACTGCGCATTTTCAGAAAATTTTGTCCACCCTAAGTGAAGCTTTAGTCTCATGAAATCGTAATTTCACAATACTATTTCCTTGGCAACTGATAACTGTTGTTTGTAGTCTATGAATTTAACTGCTTCAGTAGCTTAAATAAACACAATAAAATTATATTTTTATTTATTGCCTCATAATGCTGTAGCATGTGTCTGAATTTCCTTCCTCTATAGCTAAATAATATTCGCACACACACACACACACACACACACACACACACACATATATATTATCCATTTATCTGGTAATGAACACTTGGATTATTACCAAGTGTGAATAATGCTGTTGTGTACCCCAAATCAGATTTGCTATATCATATAGAATTCTTAATTTGAGTACTTGCATTCTTATGTTCACAGGGGCTTTATAATTTTACATCTTTATCTGCAATACAAAATAAGTTTAACACTTCCTGGGTAATACTGTAGTCTTACACTTTTTTTTTTTTTTTGGTACCGGGGATTGAACTCGGGTCCTTGCGCTTGCGAGGCCGGCCACCGAACCGCTGAGCTAAATCCCTGGCCCATCTTTCACATTTTTAAAACAAGAGCTATCTTAATTGTTGTAAAGTGGTAGCATAGTTCTCCGGTAGTTAGTCTTGAAGAACCAAGATGATGAAATGAAGTAATGCTTATATTTCAACTTATTTTTTCTCTTACTTTTCTCCAAAAGCACTTGCTAAATTAAATAGCTCAAGCCAACATAATAAGATTAAGAAGATCGTGGAGAATCAATGAAAGTTAGAAAAAGTAGCAAGATTCTGTAATCTCGTGATCCTGAAAAGGCATATGATAAATTCTGCATCCCTTCAAGCAGTCAATAGTTGTAAGGATAAAACACACACACACACACACACACACACACACACACACACCCAAAAAACAGAAAGACAAAGTAAAGCTTGGAATCTGTAGGATTTTCTTTAAGTCATTTGCAGCCAATTAGGCTACACATGGAGACACTAGAAAGCTGACCTGTAAACTTTTTGAAGTGCCACAGTGCTGGAGAACAAAAAATAAATATAAGTACCAAGAAAAGGGGCCCTATAATTACTACTGTGCCCACTTGGGGACTATAGAACATTATACAGTGGAGCCAGGATACACTGGATCCAGCAGTTTTATATAGTCAGAATCTCAATGGCATCTCTCACCTTGACTTTATTGAATGAGAAGCATAGGAAAGAGCTGTCTACACAAAGATAGCATCACCAACAACCTCTATGTTTCAAACACTATACATAGAATTCTTCCAAAATATCAATCAGAAAAGCATCAACAAACAATGCCAACAAACAACAAAAGATCCAATGTCAGAGGGTTCAGACATAGCTGCACAGTAACTTCTATTCATATATTCAAGACAGTGTGCAACAGGATATAAAATGTCATCAAAGATCTGAAATCCATGAAAAAGAATCAAGAGGAAATTGCAGAAATGAACAATTCCATAACAGATACTGGGAACATGATAGGTTTGCCAAACGCAGGAGATTGGAAAGAGCTAAAGACAATGGCTAAAGTCAGAGGTTATCAGAAGACATGAAGGTCGAAGCGACTTCAATCACTCATGAAAAGTACCCAAAAGAGTGGAATAGACTATGGAGCACAAAGGAAATACTTAGCATAGATTTGCGTCTGTCATGTGCGAAATTTATTTTGGTGACCAGTGGAAGGAAACGTCAAAAGAGATGAGACTTCATTTTCTAGTATTGCTGAGACTTAGGAGGAATTTTCACCAAATTTGTTAGAAAAATAATTTACCTTTGGGTTCCTTCTGAGGGTAGCCAAAATAAATATAAATGATTGGGTAGGTGAATATATAAATGATATTTCAGGTCACTTGGTCATTATTTTTTTTCACAATAATAGTGTGTCATCTTGGCTTACTATTGATAATTTCATATTTTAAAATTCTGAAGCACATGGCTGAAACTTGCTTTAGTGAAACAAATTGTACTTTGTTACAGATTATTTAAGATATTAGGGTAAGAAAAATGATCATTTAAATAATGTATTTACCTAATTGCAAACTAGTAATAAATATACAGTTTCTAAGAGAAATATTTAGTACAGGTACTTTCTTATTCTTTGAAGAATGAGCCTTTTTTATGTACTGTGAATCTAATTCGAGGACTCATGCTTGCCGGGCAGACACTGCCCTGATGAGCTATATCCTCGGTCCAAAAGTGAGCAAATTTTGGTGTATTGAGTTTTCTACGAAATAATTTATTGAATGATGGCCTATGTTAATATCCAACTCTAATCTGCTCTTGGCATTACTTTCTTACTCTGAACTTCCCTTTGTTGAAGTAGATATTTCTCTGGTCTGTAAACCAAACATTCATCATTAGCATCGCTAGGCAGAAAGTGACTTACCACAAATTATGTGTTATAAGACACACAAGAAAAGTCTGTGGGTTTTACTTACTGTACCAAAAAATACAGTGCACTTAGTATATAGCATTTATTGCACTTACTTGTTGGAGGCAACATTTCACCCCTAGTTTACAAACATTAAATATATATATATATATCTGGGGCTGGGGATTTAGCTTCGTGGCCCTGTGCCTGCCTCTCAAGCACAAGGTCCTGAATTCAGTCCCCAGTACCAAAATGAATAGATAGATAGATAGATAGATAGGTAGATAGATAGATCATTCTGTTTATTGCAAAGAAGTATAGCTTTTAAAGAGCAACACCAAAGTGGGCCAGGGATTTAGCTTAGTGATTCTGCAAACCTGCCTAGCAAGTGCTAGGTCCTGAGTTCTATACCCAGTACCAAAGGGAGAAAAAAACAAAACAAAACAATGAACAACAACACCAAAGAACATGGTTGAAGTAAGATAATTTCTTTACAAAATTAAATTACTTTTATTAGATTTTCACATTATTTTCTAACCACACACACCATAAAGTTGATAAAACATGAAAGCACAGATTAACGACCTATTCCCCTTGAAAACAACACTGTAATCTCCACTCAGATATTGAAAAGATGATCTATGATAATTTAGTTCTTTATGGATCATTTCAACATCAAAATCTCTCAGTACCAAATGCATCCAATGCACAGATATACTCTTACTGAGACCGGTTCTTTGTTTACATTTCTATTTTACTAACTGAAATTATATCTCCGAATTTAACATTCGGGAGGCTTGATGGCACATGCCCGTAACCCCAGCACTGGGAGGCTGAGGCAAGGAGATCACGATGAGAGGGGGTAGAGGCTAACCAGGGCCATATAGTGAGTTCGAGGCCAGCTTGAACAAGGATACCAGACAAAGAAACAAACAAGCAAAAAAAGAAAAATGTAACCCTTAAGTTCATATCTTAGAACTTCATTAACATGGCTTGTATAGTAAGTGGTATTTTTTTTCCTAAATACTATGTTTCTAAGACTTTGCCATATGGCTCCATGAAGCTTTCGTTCAACCATGGGAGAACATATTCCATTGCAAAATAAATCCACAGTTTACTTATGAAGTATGTTGCTGTTGGATCTTTGAACTGATTCCAGATTTGGAATATTATGAATAACACTTCAATTCACAATACAGAATGTTTTTATTGTTGCAAAAATAAAATCCAGCAGGCATACAGCTTGTAAGGGTGGTTTCAAAAGATAAAATTTACTTCAGTCATTAATTACTTGTGTAGTCAATTGTCGGACAATATTTTTCTTCTCCCTTCTCAGCCAGAATAAGAAAGAAAACACAGCCATCACCCTGGACACTACCTGTGGATCTAACTTCATCAGATTCTCCTCCCCATCTGGACCAAAGAGATGAGGAAGAGTGGAGAAAAGAGTATCATCACCAGCCCTCAACTCAGTGCTAAGGATAATATTTACTTTGCATTTTGGTTCATAAAGAGTCATTGAATGATTTTAAACCAGTGTACCAGGATAAAAATCCATTATAAGGCCAAAAGTGTATTTTGGATATCAACTGGAGTATAAATTAATCATAAAGTGATGTTAAAATGTTATCCCAAAACAGCCCAAATCTTGAGCTAAACCGGTATATAGGCATTGTCTTCATAGATATAGGAGACACAACCCATGGGATGAAATGACTACTTAGAAGGAGGTGGTCACAAATGTCACACAGGATGGGAAAAGTAAGAATTGTGCCTCTCTTTGGTCCAGGGGGGAGGGTAAGTGATGAGGTGAGATGCACAGGTAGTGTCCAGGGTGAGGGCTGTGTTTTCTTTCTTAACCTGGCTGAGAAGGAGGAAGAAAGATAATGTCTAACAATTGACTACACAGAGAAAATTGCAGTGTTAAAACTGAAATTGTAAGGCTGAGAGAAGCTTACATTACACTAATAAACCTCTTAGGTATCAAATTGTATCTTCTGGAATAATAGTTCAATTAGATATGTCATTAAAATGTTCTATGGTCAAATAAATTGAAAATTATACATCTGTTTTATATATATATATATATATATATATATATATATGATTATAAAAAGCTCTGCAGATTTGCTTGCTTTAGACATTTTAAACTGTATATAATCTAGAAATTCTCAAATTTTTTTGTAAACTAAATCATTTAGAGCATAAGAGCTACTAATACACTGTATAAATACTATTAACCTAGAAGAAAACTTTGAAAACTATTTCCTAAGCCAAGTCATTGATGATATCACCCATGACTTAGAAGTAACTTTTAAGTACAATGTTAGAAGGTGATCGTTGGAAGAAATCCTCATGTCCATTAAAATAAAGAGTCAGGGCCATGGAAAGAACCAGGGTTTGTATAGCAACAGGGAATGTTCAAAAATTATCCGGAGAAACTGATCTGCAGAGATAAATTTAAGTTATTTCAAAGCAATTAACATTGCCTGGGAAGGGCAGGGGACAGCATAGATGCAGTTTGACCCACACTTGTATATTTTCAAATGGTTAAAGGGCCAAATAAGGCATTTTTTCCCTTGCCAATTCATTGATTAAAACCAGACACTGTTATGTCCTATGACATAACTTTTTTGCTGGGTTGTCTCATTCCTGTCTGAAGACGTTTCCTCTGCCTAGAAGGATAAATCTTCAGAGAATACCTCCAAAAAAACACAAAAATCCTTCACTCTTTTCTCTCCAGCCAGGGAAGTCACTGTGAGGCCAGCAGCCTTTCACACATTTGCATAGCTTTGCCACTGACTCATGAAATTGAAACTATGATAAGAAGTGCTAGGAATCGGCAGGTATGGTGCTGAGATGGAGAGCCAGATTGTGGGCCATGTGTATGCTGAGGAGATGGGACAAGAGCAACAGAGGAACGACAGGTCACGTATGTCCTAGGTGTCCTCAGTTTCTTGCAATTGACTTCCTTTGACTGAGGCTTTACTTCATATCTCAATGAATCCATGTTTGGGTAAAAGTTGGGTAAAATATTTTCAAACAATTGTCTTAAAATAGAAATATTCTTCTTAATGATAAACTTAAAAATAGTGCATTCTTATTAAATATATAAGTATTTAAATTTTCAGGGGTATATATTATTATTTTAAAAGGAATAATCATCATGTGTTTTGACCTTTGTTTATTCACTAATAGATTGTACATCCTCAATAAGGTGCTAATACTAAGGCCTAAAACGTCCCTTCACATAACACTGAAATCAGACCCTTGTCTGCAAGGGTACCTACTTAATCAGAACACTTTTATCACCATGAAGTGTCTAGCAACATAAAGAATTGAGGTACTGGTCCCATTTAAAAGCAGGTAGCTTACTTATTTGAAATAATACTTTGTAAAGGAAACATTGATGTACAGACAGATGGTGTTAAATAATACTGCACTGATGGTTAGAGAATAATCGCATATTAAAACTTTTCTTTAACTCTCTTAAAGTAAATTTTATATTTGCTTTTGAGAGCCTCGTTTACTTTTAGAAATGGTTTTTATTTCTATATCTTCAACAAATCTTTAACAAAATTGTACCCATGCAATGATCTCTAGAAGTTCATAGATGAACTTCACTTATTCCCTTTAAACTTTACTGAATCAAACAGAAATTAATCATCTTGTCCCAATTAAAATCGACATTATAAGAAATGAAGATAGCCAGCCATGGTGGTGCACATCTGTAATCCCAGCACTCGGGAGGCTGAGGCAGGAGGATCGCCATGATTTCGAGACCACTCTGGGCTACACAGTGAGTTCCAGGACAGTCTCAACTACATAGAGGGAATGTCTCCAGAAAAAGAAAATAAATAAAGATACTGTGATTGGTTAAATTTCAATTATTCCTTAAACCAAAATGCAGCAAGGAAAGTAGAAAAATTATAAATTAATAATGTAAATACTGCTATGATTTTAAGCAACTGAACAAAGAATAATAAAATAAATCAACACAATTTTCTATATACAAATTTATATTTTTAAAATAAAAATTTTTATCCAGGTGTGGTGGCGCACGCCTGCAATCCCAGCACTCGGGAGGCTGAGGTAGGAGGATTGCTGTGAGTTCGAGACCAGCCTGGGCTACATAGTGATTTCCAGATCCGTCTCAACTACATAGTGAGACCCTGTCTCAAAAAACCATAAATAAACGAATAAATAAATAAATAAAAAGTTTTGAAAGCCATTTTCTAAAATTCATTTACCTTTAAAGGAAGGCAAACAGGTGCTTGAGATCTCACTGGCCAGTATTAGTACCATTAAAAGGGTAGAATTGATAGGATTTTTCACATTTGACTGAATGGATTTCTGCAACTCTTTTTTAAATATATTTTATTAGTACATTTTAGATATACAATACAGTTGCATTCATCATTTCTGCAACTCTGTACAACTGTGAGTAAGATGTATCAATGGAGAAAATACAGATGGGAAAAAAACAAAACAATCTTTTAAAAATTCATTGTCAAGTGTCCAGAAATGGAATGTGTTAGAAATAATGCAGTTTCAATGGAACAGTAATAGAATAAGCTGGAAAAATATGGCGAGAAACACAAACAAGAGACAAGCACAACTCCTGAGTGATATGAAAGACAACTAGCTGACTGTAACCATCTCCTCGAAGTGTTGTGTAAAAGTCTGTGTTTTTTGTGACCTCTTACTTTTCTTCACTCTTCCAATTCCACATAAGGAAGATAGCAGTAGTACCTATATGACAACAGAGGAATCAGTAAATAACAATTTCCTTTAGTTACCTTTGAAATAGGATCAGTAGACTTGTGGCCTTCTATTGCTAGCTGTCAAGTGGGAAGAGATTATATCCGTCTGCTCTCCCTCCTACAATAATCACACAGACTGGCTGGGTAAATAAAGAGCAAAATTAATACACTCACTTTCCTTAAAAGTAAGGCAGAAGTGTGTTTTACCGATAAGGAGGGGAGAGAGCACACAGCAGTGAACTTGGAAGGTCAAGTTGAATTGGAGAGGAGTTGAGGGGATTAATAGATTCAATTAGAGTCCCTGTAGTGGAGCTCCATCCAGGCTCAAGACACATACTTAAGTCTGGGGTGAAGCAGGGAAATAGAACTGAGATCCCTGAGTTAAGCCAAAGACTTAAAATTGTTTGCTGTCACAAGAAGTGGGGCAAACTTATACAATCACATCTATTTATGGTGAACCACGCAGAAATCTGGTTTTGCCTGAATCTCTTGAGCTGTGTGTTAATGTACAATCAGCGTTGCGCATCTGAAGGTTCCATGTCTATAGATTTAACCAACCATAGATGGAAAATATTGGGGAAAATTTTTTCCTACTAAACATGTACAGATTTTGACTTCTTGTCATCAGTCCCTAAACAATAGAGAATAATTGCTCTCTACATAGCATATACATTGTAGGAGATATTACAAGTAATCAAGAGATGATTTGACATGTATATATGACATCCTGATCTTTCTTTTCATACCGAAGCATTCATGTCCTGCTGATGACTTCTGTTTTTAGGAGTGATGGGGGCTTGTGATTCTTAGTTAATGTATATGTGAGAATGCACATGGGTTTTACACAAGTACTATGCCCATTGTATAAATGTCACTGCAGCTATTTCTGGTACCCACAGTGGTGTGGTTCCCATCTTTTTCCACTATCAAGGGACTATTGTGGGTGGACAGGATGAGGACGAGACTGTTTTCATATGGAAAACCCAATCCCAAGTCTAGGCTATGAAAAGAACCGCAGGTTTCATATAACTACCTATGTTTTTCTTTACCTAGACAAATTCACACACAAAAAAACTTTATTGTCATTTCCTTGAACTGCTTGCTATATTTATTTTTCCTAGTCCATTTATTCACGTGGTCAAATAACTCTTTTGATTCTCTTACTTTAAGCAGAGATTTTTGCTCCAATATTCCAGTTCATGGATATCCGTAGCATACTCTCCAGTTATCTGACACGAGGTTAATGTCAAAGAGGCAGATCAAGAGCTAAGGCTCTGGCTAGTTTCTCTTTTAAGTCTCTGTATTGGTAATTTCCTTTCTTTACTTATGCCTAATGTGTACTGAATGATTTTTAAGAAACATACCATCTACCATTTCAGATGTCAGAGGCAAGAATTTTCTGCTTTTATTCTGCATTCTCAAAGAACTGAAATTCAGACTGGTATTTTCATAGTTTTTTATTAAGGAAGCTAATTGTAGTTTTCAGAGATGTATATTCCTTCTCCCTACCCATCTACAGAAATTCTAAAAAGTATTAGCATTTTATCACACAAGACTAACAATGTAATGACCTTTTAAGATTTTGATGTCATCTTATGAATGCTAAACAGAAAAAGAAATAAAAGGATTTGTTCTTTAAAAAGTCATCAGTTCAGTAAATATTTCTAAATGACTAATTTATATTCAATCATTTACATATCACAATAAATGACTTCTATAATTATAATTCAAATATGAAATGTTCCCCAAAGTCTCATGTGCTAGAACTGGGCTTTTTGGAAAGTGATTGCCTCCTGGCTGTGCTATACTAATCAGAGGATTAATCCACTGATAAGCTCATAGATGAGTTTTTTGGTCTGTTTAGAGGTAGAGCCTGTTTGGAAAAGGCAGGACACAGGAGGTGTGGTGTAGTAGGGTATATTCTTACGCCTCCTTTCTCCCTCTCTTCCCGGCTGTGAAGAGGGGGTCGGTTTTCCTCTGAGAGGACATTCTAGCAAGTTTCTGCCTTGAAGCTCGCTGACTGTGGTCTGATTTCCCTGAACCATAAGCCAAAGTAAAACTTTCCTTCTTTAAATTGTCAGTGGGTATTTTGTCCCAGTGAAGGGAAAAGAACGGATGTATTTAGTCAATTTTAATTTTTTACTTCTTTTAATTTTCAGTTGTATTGAGTGGTATGACATCTTGATCTTTCATAGTGAAGCATTCATTGTGCGCTTCTCACTACTGCTTGTGGAACTGTTCGGGCTCATAGATCTCAGTGGAATCACTGTCCAGGAATTAACCTAACTCATAATGTGATATACTGTACATTTGAAGAGGTGCATATTGGGTGTAAGTACCTACCCCTGTTGGTTCAAAGAGTGGCCACTGTGAAGTGTTAATGGCCCATTAGTTCCCCTGAATAGCTGAGGCCTTTCAGGCAATTGCATGATAACAGAGTACCTGGCTCTGTCCAGGGCCCCTTCTTTCTCTCCCCTACAGCTATTGATCTTCAGTTCACTTAGCCATAGCCCTCATGGACAGAAAGCCCCATTTTAGAATATGTTACACAGGGATCGTAACAGAAGGCAAGAATACACAATGAAATTACATTATTGTCACATTGTTTAGATAACTTGTACTGAAATGACTTAATCACTGTCATAAGTGCTATAAACATTCACTGCTGATTTTCAGAAGGGTTTCCATGCTGTTGGCTTTCACAGCTCATGCCTGTCTGAATGGAGGGTCAGTCCTCTCCATTAGTTTTGTTGTGCATCTTGAGTGTGCCTAATGACATTCTCATGATTCCTTTAGAATGACGTTTACTAAAGTTTGTGTCATTTTCTCTTTTCTCTTTTCTGTCTTTCAATAGCGACTGTTACTTTGAATCCAGCATGTCTGTCTACAAAAAAAGCATCAGGTCTATAAAATAGCTACATTTCTATTTCTGGTATTTCCTGTATTACAAGTCAAGCCTTCCTACTATTTCATAGCCATACTAATTATTTAGAATAATTGATTGGTTTCATCTCATGAGCAGTGTTGTACATATGAATTATCATGTCTCCTTTTTTATATCTTGTTAGAAGACTAATACTGTTTTGGAAGAACACACATGAGCAATTGCTGCCTGTAGGATACCTGGACCATGTACTTTTCTTAAATGAAAGTTAGCACTTGTAATTAAGATAATAATTCATCTCGTGGCCATGTTTTTTGTAAAAATGCTTTTCAACAGTGTCGATTTCTATCACTATTCCTCAAAACAGAAAATTTACCCCCATACACACACACACACACACACACACACACACACACACACACACATAATCTAAATCTTGTTATGGAGAAAGGGATGGCTCCCATGCCATTTTCAGGTCTTTTTACCCATCTTCAAAAGCTAATCTACGTATCTCACAGTTCATCATGAAGGAATAGGATATTTATTAGGAGAACATTGGTTTTAACTGCTACTTGAAAATACCAGCATGAATTGTGTTTTCTATCTAACAATTTGCTATGGCAACACATTATGTAAAATGTATTATATTTTAGGTTGTGAGTACTTAATGCACACAGGCGTGCACACATAATTTAATAAAGACATGATTCTGATTATTTAATTAAAATCTATTTATTGGTAAAAGTTTCTGAGAAGAAATCCAAGGTATATTATAATACACTTTAATGAATCAATTCATGCATGTATACTTAATGTGTATTTGGAATTTAGCGAGTCTCTTGCAGCCCATAAGTGTTTTATTTGGCATTCTGAAGACAGCCCTTAGGGGCTAAGTAGTGATTCTCTAATTTATAAGGTTTTGGTCATGCAAGCCTAAAATTCATCTGATTAGTTAGAGTTAAGGGTCAAGGTTCAACTTAATTGCACTCTTTAACAAGCTGAAAATGATATCCCTGTTTTCTTCACATAGAAAATGACAAGTAGAATATATTTGAGTTATGTTCATTTTGATAAAAACCATGGGGGTCTACATTTTATGTTTTTAATAGATTGCAAAGTAAACCAATGATCATAACCATAACCAACTCTGGTTGCTTGCATCTTTTATCAATCATTTAAAAATTCTCTTAAGATATTCGTTCTGCATGGTTTATTGATTTTGTCATCTAGTTATGGTTTGATTATTGAATTTTACATAAGATTAAAGAATCTTCAATTCATAAAGATTTTACCTTAAGGAAATGATAAATGCTTAAAGAGGTAGATATGCTTAATGTGATCTAAACATTACACAGTGTACAATTATATGAAAACATCAAAGGGACTCCATCAACATACACAGTTGTTTAGTTTTTATATGGTAGTTAAAAAGAAATAAATATATTGAGACAAAATATCTTACTCAGAAATTTTGTGAAAAGCAAATAATTCTATGAGTTGCATTTCCTTCTCTATTTCAGTGGCCTATGCAAATCGGACAGCAGTGGAAAAAGTAAACATGATGATAATGAAAATTATAGTATTAAACTATGAACATGGATGAAAAATTCAAATTCCTGTATCACCATTTTTACTTTTTCCACATGTACAGGGATGTTGATGATATATTTTTGTAATATTGAGAGATAAACATTTTTAATGCAATACTTTAAGAAAGCTTTCCATCAGCTTTGAAGAGTTTAAAATATTTTTTTCATTTATGTATTTATTCATCTTCTTGCAGTACTGGAGATTGAGTCCAAGATCTTGCACTTGCTAGTCAAGTGTTCTACAATTGAGCCAGCCCTTTAAATGTCCTAATTTGTCACGTGTTAGTAATTGTGCTGGAGGATTCCCCTTCTAAGCTCCAAAAGTCTCAAAAGACTCATCTAGAGATTCATTTAAAAAAGGCAATCTGGAAGACAAGTTGGAATCACTGTCAATAATTCAAATGAGCCTGTCCTGATTTGGAGAAATTGTAAAAATAACTACTTGACAATGGTTTCTAATTGGGAAAAATAAGAAAGAAACCAATATACAGAATCAAGGGAGTTGATGAATAAAGTGTCACATGTTGAAAATGAAATATTAAGCTATGGTTAAATTAGCAATATTTATCTGTTTTTATCAACACAACTAAGTACATTAATAAATAAAATGAGCAAAAAGATAGACATATTTTGTATATAATTCATTTTAGATGGAAACATACCTAATAGTGAGTTTTTAACTTTTTTAGAAAAAATAGTTGCAAGGTGCCAGCTAAACTCATTATATCAACTCTCTTAATCCCAGATGGAAATCAAAAGTTTAGCTTTGTCAAGACAAATTTATACACAGCTAAAATATTCTGTGCAGATGGATGAGAGCCTTAATTTGAGTTGATTTGGCAGAGATTGATAAAAAGAGATGAACATGAGCTCAGGGGGTCTTGCCATTGAATTTTTATGGCTGGCAGCTGTGCAGGAAACTTTTATCAATATCAGCCCTAATACAGGTATCGCATAAAGGGAAGAGAAAACAGGTACAGCCTCTACCTACTTAAGTTTTAATTTACTGGAAGGATCAGTGATACTTGGAAACATAGCAGAGAAGATAAGAATAGTTTCATGTGTTCAAACTTCATTTGATTAGGTTTGTTTGTTTGAAGAGAGGGTCTCAGTTTTTCCATCACCATTTACTTGAAAAATGAGAAAAATAGTATGTGAAGAATGTGATTCACAAATAATGTCACCTGAATTTGAGGGAAAACTCGTGTCCTGGGAAACATGGGCAAGAGGAGACAAGAAATAAGACCCTTAACAAAATGTTAAAGGAAAGGGAGAGCCAATTTCAAACAAAAGGAAAAAGCAATTTCACCTGTTTTCATAAAAGTCAAGAAAATTTGAACTAAAGGTTAACATTGGAGAGTGAAGACTACAGCTGAATGCTGTTTTTTGGTTTGAAGTGACATCAGATTGAATATAAGGTGGAAAACATACCGTACCGTATTTCTGTACTTCTTGTACACATGCACAAGGGTAGAGATTTGAGGTTCCAGCATTATCTGGTCAGTGGGGTGAGCCATCAGAGGTTGGGTTTCCACAGTTACAGCACTCATGAAATTCTCCACTGTCAAGGAGGGCTAATCCTGAAAGCCTAATATTCACATAATAACATTTCTCCTTGTGCATGTTCTCTTCTGCTTCACTTCACAGTCATCTGCCTTCCTTCCTTGAAATCACACTTTTTATCACCAGTAAAATTCTTAATTTTCTTAATTGTAATTTGATGGATAACTTCCCTCTAATTCTACTTATCTGTTTAGAGCTTCACATATAACTTCTACTACTTTATTAAATGTTTATATTTTGTGCCAAAACATTTTGTTGGTTCTGCTATAACATTTTCTGGACACCTCTGAGACATTTTTGCCTCTATGAACTCTACAAAATTAGAAGAAAATAATATTAAAGAATATGCATACTGAGGCCATTTTTATGTTTTTTAAAAATCTCGTTCATATCTATCTATCTATCTATCTATCTATCTATCTATCTATCTATCTATCTATATATATATTCGTGTGATTATGGGTGCTATAATTTGAATCCAAAATTTTTCCCCAAAGGCTCATTTTGCTTAAGAGCTTTGGCAGCTATTGAGCTTTTGGGAAGTGTCGGGTCTGGAGAGCTCTGATTTCATCAAATGGATTAATTCACAGATAAACTCTAGTTCTAGTTTCTTGGGACATGGAACATAACTGGATGCAGCAGATCACTGGTGGCCTGACTTTGGATATTGCGTTTTGTCTCCAGCCCTTCCGCTTTGGCTCTCTTGTTCTCAATGTCTGCTTGACAGCCATAAAATCAGTAGCTTTCCTACCATTAATGTGTACCGGCCTTTGAGCCAGCTGACAACTGACTGGAAACTCTAAAAACATGAGCCAGAATAAACCTTTTATCATTTAAGTTGCTTTTCTCAGGTATTTTGTCATAATCATGAAAATACTATTAACACAATGGACAAGTTACTCAGTTTCTCTGACTTGGGTTCAAAATATCCACAATATTATTAATATTTCTTCTTCATAGAGCTTGTGAGTAAATATGGTCAGTATTTGGAAGAAAATATTTAGAATTTATATTGGTAGATACGATGAAATCCATAAATATTCACTCATTTTATTAGTTTACACAAGCTTAAAAAGTCGTATTTTATTACAATTCTACTCTTCACTTTCTTCTCTTTGAATTTACTATATACATTTGGTGATTCAGTCTTGATCCAGGATTGTTATTTATTTTGTTTCACTTCACTTTATTCTTTTTGTAGTACTGGGATTGAACCCAAGGTCTTCTCACTGAGCTACACCTCCAGCTAATTTTTTATTTTGGAAAATTTTTCATCCAGGGTCTTATTAAGAAGCTAAATTTTTCAGGCTAGACTCGAACTCATCATTCTCTTATCTAAGCCTCTCAGAGTGCTGTAATTATGTGCATGTGCCACCATGCTCGGCTAGTCCATGACTTTATTTCACAATTATCTCACTCTACAAGAACTTTCTGAAGAATGCAGGATCCATTTTGCATCAGTCCACAGAACATAGCTCCATAATGATGATCATTAGGTGTTAACAATTCAAACCATCTGAAACACATCCTGCCTTCTCCCACTTCACTTTGATTTGGTAATATTCCAAGCAAGTAGGTTCATGAGGCTCACCAGGCACCAGACTTTCTAGTTCACAGTTTGGGATCTTACCTGTGACATCTTCCTTTCACCTCTCTGTTTTCAGAATTTATTTTCCACACTCACAAAGGAACAAAATCAATGAAAATATTGTTGCAACTTCCTAATTGATCTTTCATCCAGTTTTTTAAAAATTATCCTACAATATTTAGGCAGAAATGTGTTCATTTTATGAATATGTTTCAAATGTTCTTCAGTAAAACTAAGGATAATTATATCCTAAATTGAAATAAATCAACTCACTTGGATGTTGTTTTTATTTATATCTGTATCTGTTTAAAGATTTGTTCCATGATTTTCTCCACTATATATGCTATGTTTTGAAATTTACAGATATTTTCTGAAGAACTCAGGATTTTCTCTAAATCAAGTTCTCATAAATATGCCTGAAGCCTGGAAAGTCATTCTCCTGTTTTATTGATTTTCTTCTATTCCTTTTGTTACTGAGATATCACCACTTTTACTAAATCTCTTTGTTTTTTGGGGGGGGAAAGTAATTTCTTCACTGGCTTACAAAGTGCATTTTTCTCGCTTCACTGTAATGTCTTATTTGCATATTTCCTTAATAAACAATGTCATGAATGTCATCTTAACATACTGTCTCAGAAAACAGAAGCACTCAGTGAATATTTAGAGTTACTACAGAGGCAATGCTAATTTTTAAGAAATCTGAAATCAGTGTTATTCAACAATAATTTTAAGGGCTGGAGATTTAGCTCAGTGGTTCTGCTGCCTGCCTTGCAAACACAAGGATCCAAGTTCGAATCCCACCACCAATAAATAAATAAATAAATAAATAAAATAATAACAACATGAATAAATTTATACAAAATGTGAAAATGCAGAAAAGCATAAGGAAATCATTCTTATAATATCATTTCAATGTAAACACAATGAGATATCTTCAAAGGAAAATTTTGTATAATATAATGAAAATTAGTAACGTTTGCAGATTGAGGATAATTTTCTACCTTTAGAAAACAGTAATTAATGTATTAACATTCTAATGATCGTAGAGCACTAATATTGCAACATATGAAAGAGACATGCTACAGGAGTCAGCTTGAGAGTATAAAATATAAATAAATGAGTAAAGAATGATACGATATCTATGCTATGTTAAATTCTGTGAAAATAACCTATACAAATTACAAGTATACATATACCTAGATTCCTAAATGTAAGATAGTTTGATTATGATGTTCTGAAGTTTATGATGGCATGAGAGTGGTGCCGTTTTGGTACAAATAATACTTCAGCTGGGGATTTAGCTCAGTGGTTCGGTGGCCTGCCTTGCAAGCACAAGGACCCGAGTTCAATCCCCAGTACAAAAAAAAGAAAAAAAGAAAAAGAAATAATACTTCATATTTTAAATTTCCGTCTTACCTTGGACTAACATATGTACTAACCTAGTAGCGCTGGTTGTTTAGCAGTACTGGAAGGTTGCATCCCCCAGTGATAATAAGGGGAACGAAACAGTAACCGATAGGGTGCTGTGTTACTGAGAAATACTGCTTGTATGTTAGGTGTGTGAAATAAACTTTTGAATTAATTATGTATTTGATTTACCATAGATTTATCATGACACAACCCCATAAGTCAAAGAACAACAGGCTTCTCACTCCTCCAATACGTGTATAACACACAAAATATTTTTTTATTTCTAAAAAATATTTTGCCATAAACTTCTGAAGCTAAAACGTATTACATTAAATTTGCACATTACTTTAATTTAGTGAGTGATTCCTAGCAACATATGTGCAAATATTCCATTTGTAAAGCAACATGAATTTTATACAAAGTCGCTTTCAAACGTTAATGTTTTATTCTCAAAAGTTGTCATAAGTAAACCATAGTATCTGTATACATTTGAAAACATTTTTTGCAGTACTGAATTAATAACAAATATTTTAGAATATCAAAACATTAATATACTTTAATTTCAATTTGGAAAACAAGCATTTCATTTACTACAAATAAGACCTTGGTCCTTGTATTGTCCTTAAATTTGAATGTGTCGTTACTATATTTAACTTATGTTGTTAAACTCATATCTTTATTCCATATTTTATTTATTCCTAAAGTGTGTGTACTTTGTTGGTTTATAAGCCAGAAGCAGATGTTTAGCAATAACCATGCCAGTAACACGAAATAATTTATATTTTTAATCAGCAGTAAAATCAGGCTAACATTTTTATTTGCACTTAAATCTTTGTATAGATTCTGTTTTCTTCATTCCAAAAAAATGCATAAGTTAATTGTTAACCATCTCAAGAGTAGTAATCCAACTGAATTTTCTTCCTTGTGAATATAATGTCTACATAACTAACAAAGCGGAGACTTATTTATTTTTCAACAAATAATGGCATATATAGTTGATAGGTGAAGACTTCTGAATGTCTACATGTGTCAAATGAAGATCTTGCTAAGATCACTTAATCTGAAATTTAATTTGTTGATTTATAAAATTGATTAATGATGCATGCTATTGTACTTGACTGATTTGATATACAAATAAAATGAAATAAGAAATGAAAGGTACTGGGAAAACACTGAGTCCTGTACAATTTTGTGAAAACAGTCAAAAGAGAGGGTGAAAATCACTGACCTGAGTTATTAATTAAAGGAGTCTTTGAAACTTCTGGTCCAATCCACGAGTGCCAACCACTTGAGGGAATTTTAAAGGAGGTAAGCATGCTAAATACAAGAAGTAAAGACTGTAAATTGACTGGCTTTGTTGTGATATTTTTTATTTTGTAAATTGAGAACATTTAAGTTTGTCTTAATTACACAAAATTCTTTACAAGCTAGTGGTATTTATCAATAGAGTGATGATTTTAAGGATACAGCTAGGGCAAAAGTAGTTGGGAGGGGAGGAGAATAGTAAAAAAAAAAAAAAAGAGGAATCATATGTCATGTACAAATAGAAATTCCCTAAAAATGTGATCATTATGCATATCTCAATAGTACCCAAATTTTAATTAAAATGGAAAAAAACTTCTAAGTACTAAACTACAGACTAAAAAGGGAAATAAAGATGAACAAATGGAAATACTATATACTAAATATAAAAAAGTAATGTAAGGATATTATAAGTTCACCTGAAATGTCTTGAAGAATTTAAAAAGAATTAATTTAACAAAATATGTGACCCGCCAAACTGCTTGGGCCTAATCAGAGGGACCAGGTAGCCGTGCCCTCCCTTGCCTTTACGACCATCGCTCCAGCACAAGGAAGGTGAGATTTGGGTAGGCCGCTCTGAGATTTGCTCTCTCTCTGGCCTGCTTGGGCCCAACTGGTGGGACCAACCAGTTGGCCATGCCCTCCCCTGCCCGCGCTGCCATCAGCTCCAGCAAAGGAATGACCCCCCCCCCTGACTTCCTGATTGTGCCAGTCCTTGGACCCACTCCACATAGGCATAGGTGGTCATAAAGGTTATTTGTCGGAGCTCCCAACTTTGAACATCTTTAAAGAAAGGGTGGGGGAAACCTGCAGCAGAACCGTGTGGAGTTCAACTCTGCAGGAGGTCAGGGAACTCAATCTTGGCATTGCAGCCCAAGGTTAGTCTGCATCACAGGGGTCTGCCATCAGCTAGCTGATATCAGGGGACTTAGTTCTGCACATGGCTGTGCATGTTGTATATTATGACAGCACAGATATTGTCTGAAAGAGGCCCTTCAAATTCAATTTTTTCTTTCTTTTCCTGATTCCATTCTGCAAATTCTTTTTTTTTTTTCTGTTCTCTTTCTCCAACTCAGTCTCTTGCTCCACCATATTATCCCTCATCTCCCTTTCTGTTCCTACTCCTGCCCTAACACAGATTTCCTCTTTAATCATTTTTTCTTTTTTCTTTATGTTCTTTTCTTCTGTCATTTTACCTCACTCAAGGGTCAATAGTTTCAAGGGAAAGTGAGCCCCTATTACTGTTAAGGGGATACATTCATGTACTTGCACTAGCACTCTGTCTATCCCTTTTGAATGTAACAGTTTCCTAAAGATTGTGTGGTCATTCTATGTTCATTGGCTTCACTTGAAACCTCCAATTCTTTTACTTATCTACTCCTCTCATCCTAACTCTGTCTGAGCCCCCATCCTAAATGGCAAATGTGCTATATTGAAAAGTTTATTCACTGCAAATGTACTTTGGGCTGCTTCTTGATTTTAGTTTAATTCACATGGCTTAAAGGTGATAGATTAATGAGTAACACAAGTGATCAATTTGTAAGTTGTGCTTGATCCTATTGTGTTGTTGATTGTATCAATTGGGATAAGGGATTGTGCTTAAATTAATGAGTTGTTTTCTCTGATATAAAAATGAGATGTTTATGAGTCATTAGGGACTCAAAAGTTAAAGCTGTATCAGGAAGATTTAAGTAATAACCCAGAAATTAAACCAAGGACAGCCCAACAACAAAAATAAAAATGATAAAACACTTAAGACACAAAGACAGACTTCCAGTTCACCAATGACAAAGAGTAGGGCAAATGAGGATGAAAAGTCTGGTAGTGAACCACCAGGACACCCTGAACACAAAGCACATGAAATAACAAAACAGATCAATCAGGCTCTAGAAAAATTCAAAGCAGAAATAATTTCCCAGATAATGATAGAGATGGTAAGCAAAATAAAAATCATGATTTGAGACTCTAGAACACAAACTGACAAAAAAAGTAGATGAGCTCAGGACCATGATGGAAGCCATGAAGGCCCAGCATAAGAAAGAAATGCAAACAATAAATGCCCCACATAGGAAAGAAACCGAATCCATAAAACAGATTCAAACAGATATCCAGGAGATTAAAAACTCTATTGAAAATGTTTGCAACAGAAAAAAAGAATGTGAAGATAGAATCTCAGACATAGAAGATAGGATTGCAGTCAGTGACCATGAAAACAGAGGTCCCTTAAAAACAGTAAGGGATCATGAGAAATCGATCCAACAACTCCTAGATGATGCAAAACAAAATAATATAAGACTGATAGGAATCCATTAAGTAGCAGGAGAAAATACAAATGATTTAAAAAAGTTGTTCACAGAATTAATGACAGAAAACTTCCCAAACAGAGGGGAGAATTTGACATACGGATAAGTGAGGCATATAGGACTCCAACTAGCCACAATAAAAAAATAAAATAAAAAAAATCTACACCTAGACATATAATAATCAAGATCCCAGAAACCCAACAGAAGAACAAAATACTACAAGCAGTAAGAGAAAAGAAACAAATCACATGCAAAGGGAAGCCCATCAAAATCACAGCAGACTTTTCAACACAAACCCTCAGGTCAAGGAGAGCCTGGAGTAAGGTATTACAAGTACTAAAAGAAAACAACCTCCAACCTAGACTGATCTATCCTGCAAAACTTTCATTCAAAATGGATGGGGAAATAAGATACATCCATGAAAAAGAACACCTGAGAAACTTCATGAATATCAAACCAGCACTAAAAGGAATTCTAAACAATATCCTAGAAAAAGACAGTGAAGGTAAAAACACCATAAGTTCCAACATAGCAAATCAAATAGCCACGGCAAGATACTAAAAGGAGAGGGAGAGAAAGTAAAAAGATTCAACAAAAGGATAATAACATGACAATAATAAGTCAGTATGTATAAATTATAACCATCAATGTCAATGGCCTCAATTACTCAATCAAGAGAAATAGACTGGCAGAATGGATTAAGAAGCAAAATCCAACAATACATTGTATACAAGAAACACACCTAGTTCAAAAAGAAGCCCATAGACTGAAAGTGAAAGGGTGGAAAACAATTCTCCATGCAACAGGAGCCCAGAAAAAAGTAGGGGTAGAAATCTTATTCACAGACAAAATAAATTTCACACCAAAACTTATTAAAAGAGACAAAGAAGGCCACCACATTCTTATAAAAGAAACAGTTCAAGAGGAAGAGATGAAAATCATAAACATATATGCACTAAATATTAATGGCCCCAACTATATAAAAGAAATATTAAGTAACATAAAAAACCAAATAAGCACTAATACAGTTGTAGTGAGGGATCTAAATACCCCACTATCACAAATACACAAATCATCTAGGCAAAAAATCAACAATGAGATACTAGAACTGAACCAAGCTTCTGAACTTAGGGACTTATTAGATGTCTATAGAGTGTTTCACCCCACATAATCAGAATGTACATTGAGATTCCACCTCACCCAGAAAGGATAGCTGCTATCAAGAAATCAACCAATAACAAATGTTGGCGGGGTTGTGGGGAGAAAGGAACACTTCTCCATTGTTGGTGGGTGTGCAGACTGGTGCAACCTCTGTGGAAATAAATATGGAGATATTTAAAGAGCTGGGACTAGAGGTTCTATTTGACCCAGCCATCCCTCTGCTGGGTATCTTTCCAAAAGAATTTAAAGAATCTTACCACAATGATATATTCGCACCTATGTGCATAGCAGCACAATTTGTAATAGCTAAAACTTGGAAACAGCCCATTTGCCCATCAGTTGGAAACTGGATAAAGAAGATGTGGTTTTCTATAAAATGGAATACTACTCAGCCATAAAGAATGAGAAATTAGATTCATTCATAGGAAATGAATACACATTGAGGATTTACTCCTAAGTGAAATAAATAAATCACACATGTGTAAATACTGAATAGTTTCTCTGGTGTGAATAAACTGAAATAGTACATAAGTTCCTAATGAGATAATTGACAATGTGAAATAGGAAGAAAGGGGTTAAAGGTGTAGGGAAATTGGGAAGGGTAGGGGAAAGATAACAAGGGAAAAGAAAAAAATAGGAGAAAATGAAAAAATGGAAATAAATTATTTGTAAATCGGGAGTGGAGGAGGGGGTGATTGTAGGGAAGGGACAAGGGGAAAAAATGATATCCAAGACCTGTCATGTGAAGGTACAAGATTCCAACAATGAATGTAATTGTACTGTATACCTAAAATGTACCAATAAACTCAATGAGGAAAAAAAGTGAAATAAAGTCTAGATGTCCTGGTGGTAAACCATGATAGAATATTTTTGCATATATTATATGTAAATATAATATATAATAAAAATCTTTACATATGTGAAACATAGTAACTCAAGGTATGATTTTGAGCATTTCATAAACTTTATAAAATTTAAACTCTTTGATTATGTTTTAAACATTGTCTTTTTGATAACACAAAGTAGTATTAAAAATGCTACTCTTAGTCCAAAACCCTGTATATCCTATAATAACTTGTTTTTGTTCCAATTTTAGAATATGTGCTGCCAAAGCAAGTACTATATTGCTTATTTTTTACTAATGGAGTTACATGAAGAAAACAATATGTTTTCTTTAATAGTATTTATTTTTTGTATAAGCAATATTAACTGTAATAAATGTTGACAAAGGTGCAAAGAAAACACAGTAGGGAAAAATAGCACCTTGAATAAGTGAACTAATTATACACATGAAAAAGAATAGAATTGGACCCTTATCTCAGAGTATAATAAAACTCATTTCATAAAGGTTTATTTTCAATCATAATACCTGAATTTCTAAAACTACTAAAACAAATTATGAAAAATATTCTGTAACAATAGTATAGACAGCAGTTTTCTGAATATGAATGCCTAACCACAGCCAACAAAAGCAAAATACAATAAAGGATAAATTGACAGTTGCCTGTATTTTTGTATTTATCCATTCAATTTTATTGACTTCTACTTGTCATTCCAGCTATAATCTCCATAAAAGAATGATTTATTTATGTTTAATCTTGCTACTATTAACGACAGAAGCATGCTTGGCTTAGCGTGTCCATTCATTAATAAATACATAATCTACAAATATATTAACTTATGTTTTACTAACATTTTCATGCTACATGGAGTTACTAATGATAACAGAGACATAATGTGTTGTGGTCTTATCAAATATTTAGTAAGTATTAAATCTAAAGACCAAACCTGAATTATTCAATAGATAACATGTTTTTCCATTAAGGTGCTGCCTGTAATGTTTACAAAGCAAACATTCAAGTGCACATTACATAAATATAATACTATATTCACAGACTTTAAAGGGGATTCAAATAAAGTACAGTGATACACTTAAAGCATTTGCTCTTTGGATGTTATTTCTTGTAATGGATAAGTGAAACTACATTGGTGGCATTATGTAAAATGTCTTATGGTCACTAGATAACATTGTAGATTATGACTAAACTCTCTATATGAAATAATACTATATATCTTACATCTTGGTTATTTTAAATTTAAAATAGGATATCAAAAATAAAGATATTAACTATGGAAAATAACTGAGTGAATGAAACACCATGTAAGATAAAACATTCGTTTAAAAAAAAAAGATGTATTCTTATACGATAAACAGTTTTGAATCTGTTCTTGTTTGGGGATTTAATATAATTCTGAAATACATGCCTTTAAAAATAATTTTAAAACCAAAAATTATTCCTTGTCATTAAAAATAAATTTATATGTATTTGTCATTATAAACATTCATATATATTACATATTAAATTTTGATATGTGTCATAATTGAGTTCTAATTCATCACTTATTTTAACACAATAGTACAAATTGGGATACAAATAAGCAGAAATACTTGTCTTATAAAATACATAACATTAATTATTCATTAATCTAAACTTTCAAAACTACTATCAGGTTACTTAATACTACTTAATACCACAATCAATAGTTCGTTATTTTTGTATAGCTAAGTAGTATCTATGCTATGGATTACAATAGTTTATTTAATGTGTAAATTCTGAAATGAAATCTAGGTTATTTCCAGTTTGAGGCTGCTTCATGCTATTATAAATATGTATGAACATTAATGTTCAGAGTTTTCTATGGGCAATGTACCTCATTGCTCTGGAATATCTATATCAAAAAGTACGATTTTATGTTCATTTAAAAAATTATTATTATTAATTTTATGAAACTGCCATCTTTGTCTAGGGGCTCTACCATTTTATATTTGCATCAACAATATGTAAGCATATATTTGGTTTCCCCCATTCCACACCTGCCTTTGAATACACACGTGCCTTTGATCTTTTTTTTTTTTTTAGTTTTTTTTCAGCCATCCTGATAGCTACATAGTGATAACTTATTTTGGTTTTAATTTGTATTTCTCTGGTGGTTAATAGTGCTGAAATTTTCTCCATGTGCTTATTTACCATCTGAATATCCCCTATGTCAATTGTATCTACGTGATTTTTGGTATATTTCCAATTGGACTGTTTGTTTTTAATTTTTTAGAAAGTCCAATTTATCACTTTTTTTCTGTTACAGATCACACTTTTGGTGTGAAATCTCTATGCAGCTGAGCTGTTTCTTAAAAAATGTTTTATAGATTTACATTTTATACTTAACTCAGTGATTTATTTTGATATAATTTTGCATATGTTGTGAGATTTAGATCAAGGCTTGTTTTTATGCCTTGTCCAAACACCCAAGTGCCTTGGAAATTTTTTTGAAGAATCTACGATCTGAGGAACAACAACTGAGCATATTTGCGTATCTATACTTAAGACTATCTCTTTTCCCTATTCTGTCTCATCACTCTCTGATTCTGTTTGTCTTAATAATTATATAGTCTATTACATATGCATCAAATATAGTAAATGACATAAAATAACACATATGATATATAGTATACATTATACAGATACAGCATATAATAACTACAGTGGCACTTTGGTTCATGAATGCTTTTGTTGAAAACAATTTGGTTTGCAAACAGAAGCATTTGGGAACATTTTATTTTTGTTTGCAAACTCTGCATCACATGATGAAGAGGACCTCGGCCATCTTTCCTACACAAAGGAAGGCTGCCGTCTTTTCCAAAATAGTGGAACGAATTAAATTTGTGAATGGGGGTTCCGCTGTATATACTACATAACTATTATCTCTCTGGTAGCTGCATATTAAGCCTAATCTATAATAGGGTGATTTCTATTATGATATTCTTTGTTAAGAATTATTTAGCTGTTCTAGCACATGCTATTCCATGTAAAGGTAAGCATGTTTGTATGTGCCTACAAAGAATCTCGCTCAGGTGTTTAAATATAAATTTCATTAAAAGTACAGATCAACATACTTTGTCCATGAGAGACTGAAAGTGTAAAAACATTCCAAGCCAGTTCTTTTCTTTTTTTTTTTTTTGAGAACACAAAAAGGAAAACCTCAGTGCTTACTTTACTTAAGGGCTTTAGGCTACACTTTGAGTTTTAAAGAGTCTTAAGAGTACCGTCCTTCCCACCGTACCTCCAAGGAAGCTGCTTCTTCTTTCTGCTGATTCTTGGAACTGATTCAAAGATCAAATCAAATATCTATAATATACTGCTTCAATCATTGCAACTAAAATACATGTGAACTCAGACTTCATTTCATAGTCATTCTTCCTTTTTATAAGAATCAATCCAGTCACTGGATGAACTATGTTCATATATCAGCTCTATCATTTTGAGTATACTTGCTTAGAACTTGCTTTTCATTTTAGCTGGATACCTCCTTATTTTGCCAAACTGTTCCTTTATTCTGCAATTTAATGCCATTTTCCTAGAAAATCTTTTAAATGGATCAAACCTCTTCCATTTTCTTAATTTTTAAAAATTTAAAATAGTATAAATTATATACACAATTTCTTAAAGAAGCAAAATCTAATCCACATATTTACATCAATATAGTAATATTAAGAAAAAAAATCTTCAAGAAAATATTTGTGGTATCTTATTTATATGTCGTGGTAAGATATGAGTTTTAAAACTGTTATCACAGGTACTTTAAAAATGTTATGTGGCTCAATGTGTGGATGACAATTTTGCAAATAATTTCCAAAGCCAATTTTAATGTGACATACTGGAAAAAAGGGAGAGTATAAACTATTCCTAATCTGAAGTCTAAATGCAAAACCATTCTTTTTTGCCTTTCTATTCCTATAAGACTACAGACATTAGAAAAATGAGTGACTGTACACATATTTTACTTTGATTTAGACAGTTCTACAATGGCCCTTTAATATATATGAGACTTACCATACTATGTTCTTCTTCACTTATGTTTTATGGAGTGGCATTAATAGACACAGTGAATGTCTACAGCTAAGTAACGAGGGCTTTCAGGCTAAGTCTAAAATCCCATAGATGTAATCTAGAGATGAACTCTTTTAGAAAACATGATTTTCCCATAATGGATCACCTTCAACATCCATGCATGAGTTATCTGATGATTCTCTTGTGATTTCCCCCAAAAATTGCAAATCTGATTTTTCATGTGCCTTCGTACTGAATTGGACTACTTCTTCTAGAAAAAAAGTAAAAAAAAATTTAAAAACAAATCTCAAGATGGCGAGGGTGTATTATACCCTCTGTGATGCTGAGATAAAAATATGTCCGACCCATTAGATTGAGCATCATGTTGGTGAAAATCCAACAGGACACTCTTACAAGCTACACACCCTGTGCCTTTATGTAACTGTACTGTATCCCTAAAATGTACCAATAAACTCAATTAAAGCTGAAAAAAAATACAAACAAACAAACAAAACCAAGAGGGTAAACACCAAGATTGCTTCCTGTAGCCCTCAGGCAAATGTACTTAGATGCACAGCCGGCTACTATTACACTAAAGTAAGAATTTACATTAGAAGAGTAAGGGATGGGTTTATGCATCCTTAACTGCTGAGTTTTGATTTAAAATATTTAATGTGTTTAGTGTGATAACAGTAAAAATGTGTAAATTCACACTGTTATGCGCTAAGCTACTTTGTGCATTTCCCACTTTCAATGCATCCTTGAAACACATATTCATATTTGCTGAGTATTTGTCAGGAATCGCTCATGTACACTCCAGTGTGTCACTCAAGGTATTACCTGGCTAATGTGCACCATCTACAATCCTCGTCTAACACACAAACTCAGGAGAAATTCTGACTCTCTCTGAGAGAGAAGTCTGTGGGTAAAATTACAAAGGCCTCAAGTAAAAGTGTAGTAGCACAAATAAGTGTTTGCTGAAAAATGAATGAGAAATATAGTTTTTATGAAAGGGTGGAGTACTAATTGGTATAGAAGGATGAAGAAATAGAGATTACATAATTAAACTATTTGTTTCTATTGAGTACTCATCTATTAGAGTACTTAACTATTGAGTACTCATCTGAACTTGAGTCTTCCCGGTGTCCTATTAGTTTATATGTATTATTAAACAATTATCAAGAACACAATTGCCAGACTTCTTGGGTTTGTTCCATTTCCACTACTGACCACATGGTCATGGACAGATTCCTTAACCACTTAGAACCTTTATTTTCTAAGTCATAAAACTGGCAAAATTATATCCACCTCAGAAAAATTTGAATATTAAATTGAATTAAATAAAGTACTTAGAAAGCCTAAAGGCCTTAGCATGTGCTCAGTTAATGCTAATTGTGCACTACTCTGTCTTTCGTCTTTCTCTGGCTGTCTGTAGCATCATCCATCTCTATGATCTACTATAAAAGCTTCCAAACTTGCTTCATGTTTACAGTCTCTGTATTAGACACAGACTTGGCCCTTAACATCGAGACTTGTGCATTCAATGAAAATTACTATCATAGTAACAGTGAAGAAATGGAAGACTGTGATTTTGGAGATAAAGGGGGTATAGTGTGTATCAGTCCAGTTAGCAGGGGGAAACATGATATGTGCTTAAGGAATGGTTAGAACATTGGTATTTGTAACTGTACATAATGTATCTTGGTTCTTATTTTTCCCCCATGCCCCTTCCTTACCCTCCACTCCTCAAACTTTCTCTATTTACAAAAACTTTGTTTTTATTTTTATTTATTTTCTCATGTTTCTTTCTTTCCTTTCAGAATGAATACTTGGAAACAAGGTTGTACTTTATTAGTTGCTTTAAACAATATTTTGCACTTCATGGTTTCTAGTAATTTGGTGATATATTTTATACTTTTTAAAAGGCTCCTTTAAGTATTAACGACATAATAACTGGTAAGAGTCATCTATGATTCAAAGGGCTTTACTGAATCATAATTGAAACGCCATAAACTTCACTTTTGTAAAGTGTGGATTGCTGCCTTTTACTCTAGTTGCAGAGTTGGATATCCACCAATGGAATCTAATTTTAGAACTTTCCCAGCACCCAGTACAGAAACTCTGTGCTCATTAGCTATCAGTTTCGATTTGTGCTTTCCTTCTCTAATCTAAACCCCCTTTCCCCAGTGAGCTCTGGGTAACTGCTGATCCACTTCATGCTTCTGTGTATTTTCCATTTTTGCACATCTGATGCAAATGGTAACATGTAACATATCACTTTTGTGACTTAATTCCTTTACTTAGCATCCCTTATTGAGATTCAATCATGCAGTAGCTTTACTCAATATCAATATCATATAAAAGGATCAGTGTGCATTGCTTTTATTAAAAAATAATATTTCATTGTTGAGATGCAACAGCTTTTGTTTATCCATTCAATAACGTTCTACATTTCAGTTGTTAAAACTCTGTTCTGTCACGAATATACATGATGTATCATGAATATATAAGTTTTCTGTGGTCATCTCATTGGACTTCTATTTGGTAGCTTCTTAAAGATAAAATTATTGGAATTCCATCAGTTCCAGGCTAAGAATGAATTATGTATAATGTGATAGAAATTTTATATAAATTATTATGTTTATTTGCTTGTTTTATGATAGTTATAGTCTTACATGATAAAACTACATACTTGGGTCTTTGAGCTTTCGAGACAGGAGGTGGAACCACTGAGCTAAATCCCTGACCCTGCATGTTTTAATTAAACATGTAGTGCTTGTACTTTCTCCTGCAATTTTGCAAGGGTGTTCAGTCTTGGCTCTGAACTTTCATAAATGCAAAGCCACAACTTCTGATTCAATATCATTTCAACTGAAAGGCATTTAAAAAAATGAACTTCATCTATGGAAAATTCAGCAATGTGTTAGTCTGGCTGCACAAGTTGATTTTTTGATGATCTTCCAAGAGTTTAAATTAATTGGTGCAATCAAATATGTTGTGTAATTGCATTTCTATGTTTTTATGTTAAAGACAGTTCACACAATAAATATTAGAACACACATTCCCACAGTCAGAAGTCCTTGCCCTCAGTAGAAGATGAATTAGAAACCAATGATTACCCACAAACTAGGCCAATTCCACGCTATTTTTTTCTCTCTCTCTTTCATTCAGGAACTTGCCGTAATCTTTCTTTTACTCTACCAAATCAAATAGTTCAATTTACAGCTTAACTCACAGCAATAGCAGAAATTTTTTCCAGATCACCTTTACCGATACCAATACAAGGACATGTAACTATGCTTTAGTTATAGCATCAGCTATATAAAAATAACCTTAGTTCCTAGGAGGCACTTAAAACTCTTATGAAAAGTAAGTTATTTTTACATTCATACTATTATTTCAGACAAGTTAGAGGCAATTTACAATAACACATAAACATGTCATATACAAATATTTCTTGATCTTTCCTCTCATACCATTGGGAAGGGGATGAATCAGTCGTTGGAGCCCACAAGAGTTCTTTTGGATCCAAGAACTTCAACAACAACTATAAAAAGTTTTAATGCATTAATGATTATCTTTAAAAAACCCAAACTATACATTTTCAGTTATAAATCAAAACTCTTTGCAATGATATTATAATGGTGGTTTATTTATTGCATAAATCAAAGTCTCTCAAGTGTCCTAAAGTTGTTACAGTCCTGGGAGTTGATAAGAATAATTTCACTCTTTTTCCATGAAAAGTCAATCCCTTACTTAACCTTAGTAAAAATATACATGCAACAGTCATATCAATTTTATGTTTAAAAGTTTCAGCAACTAGAGGAAAAGACTGTTAAACTGTCGATTATACACTTCTTCTTCTTCAAGATTTTAATTATCAGTAATATCAAATAAAATGGAGGTATCAGTTGGGGAGATTTATTTCAGTGGAAAGCTGTGTGTATTTTGCAGCTGCGCATATGCCATGCATAAGCTCAGAGAGGAAGAGGCAGAGGCATGGGGAAGGCTAATAAAGGTCGTAACTGAGTGTCATGGAGAGAGAGCAGACAATATGAGGATAGAGGAACGGGCATTCCACGAGTGGAGATCTTTTGCCTTTAGCTTAATTTTAAATGATATTCTCATACTGTAGCATGGTGAGCTGCAAATGTTATATTTGTCTACATTATCAATGTGATTCACATTTTCATCACATTGAACTAAATAAAGTACTATTAAATGCTCGGAAAAATATTCCCATGAAACACAAACATCGGTGTATAAGCAGCACCTCCTCTTAAAGGGAAACCACTGTATTTTATAGGGGTGTCCCCCCTTCCTATGGACAGCATCGGCTTTTGAACTACCACCTCCGTTCATTCCCCAGATCTACTTGCTGTATCACCTCTCTTCTGTAATTAGTTCTCAATAATAATTTTGTTCATTAATATGCACAACATCGATTCTGTTTATTTGATTGGAGACTGACAGATAAAATGGAGTTTAGCTGAACACATAAGCCTTATAAGATGTGGCACTATTGCGAAGCTATAATGTGAGTCATTTATTCCTGTTGACATTCTCCCTATTATAACTGTTCTCATACATATTCCATTAATATTTAAGCTAAAAATGCAAATTTAAAACTCATCACTACTATTTTTTAAAATTTCAAATGTTTGTATTTACCTGAATGTGCATATCATTGGTCATTTAAATAATATACTCTTTAATGGTTTATCAAATGAACTTGGTGAGCCAATTTGCTTTTAGTATATCTTTGTTAAACATCATGCTTGTCAACAGTATGGCTGATTTGTACATTTACAAATCAGATGAAGTATAGAATTAAATATTGAAATAATTCTGCTCTAAGTTTCCATATATGTGATTATTGAAAACTTTCAAATCACTGACTTTCAGGGTGTTGGATGCACTATATGTTGGTCACAACTGCATGCATATCAAGTCATTTGTTACATAAAATTGTTAGACATCGAAGTTGGCAAATAATCTGCTATTTAAGACATTATAGCATTTATTTTTAGAATAATAATCATGCTTCAACAAGATGCTTCTTTTCAATGGGAGCTAAGCAGGAATCTTTAAATGGGTTCGAACAAGTCCTGACCAAGAAGTACAGTTATTCACCTTTGTCCTGGCTATTTACGTTCATGTGAACAGCTGTGTGTTAAATCACAGCAAAGCAGGTACAGGACAGTTATATGACTCTCTTGGTATAACTGTTGACCTGGTTATTATTTAACTACTGATGCCCATCGGTTCCTGGAACATATCAAGCTTATGCCTCCTGAAAAGGAAGTTCTGACAGTCTGCACTTCCTTATCTTTGCAAGACTGATCCCTCCCTCAAATATGTAGCTCAGTTCCGTCTCATAGAGCTTTTTCTTGACCAATTGCTCTAAATTATATACTAAACAGCTCCCGTGCCAGTCATTCTCCTATAAAATTTGTTTTTAAACTCTTTTCTCCCATAATGCACATTGGTGAAATTATTTAACAAAACTTTGTATTTTTAATTTTCTGCCTCTAGGATGTAGATTCCATGAGACGAAAGAATTTGTTCACTTCTATTTTGCAATAATTTAATAAAAGAAAAGGATGATTATGTTACCTAAATTGATATCCGAGTAGAATCATTCTATATAAAAATTTACCAAAGGACAAAATTCTACTTTGTGACTGTAACATTAGTAATCTTTGTAACTTTAATATTAAAATAGTTGTAAGAATATCAATTAAAATTATATTCCAAGCACATTTCTATTCAAAATGAACGTGTTCTCTCTAAGGGAAAGTAAAACAAAAATAGGAATTTTAGAGTTTAAACTAGACAATGGTATTGACTTTTTTTCATGTTTTTTCTTCTTGAAAATTTCAATGTCAGTTTTCAATGAAGAAGCATAGAGAGTTGCATGTTCTTCAAAATAATTATGATTTCAGACAGAAATGTTTTAAAAAGCTGAAAAGCATTTACACTGTGAAGCACTGCATTGCTCAAGTAAAGTAATGTGATTATCGAACCAACTAACAGGTTTTGTTTTTGCCATTCTTTAGATTGATTTTCAAATTGGAAATATTTTAATGAACATTTATTATAAGCCCCAAAGCATTTTCTTTCCTTTAAAAACAACTCTACAATTCTCAAGTAGAATAATGGCCATTTTCCCCAACACTCTACTTATACTCTAAAAAAGATATAAATGCCAAGAGCTTTGCATGAAAATAGTCACAGAACTGAGCGTGTTTAGCCACATGATATATAAAATACATTAGAATTCCATTAGTCAGAAATTCTTAAGATCATGTCGCTTTCAATTTTAGAAATTCTTGGTTCATTTCACATAATGCTTAACTGTTCAGAAACCAAGATAAAATTTATAAGGACACAACCATGAAGAGGTCAATATGTAGTACTTTGCTGCCTACATTATAGGAAGTTGAAACTGATAGAAAATAATTATATATTTCTAAATTACCTCTGCCTAACTCTGAACTTTCTGAAGGCATGGGCATATCTATATTTGTCTCCTATTTAATATCTCCCATCTAATAAAGTGCCTACTACCTAATTAATCCTCTATAATGTTTATTTCATGTGTAAATACTATTTGAATATTATTTTTCTATATTTCCGTACTTATACATAAAGGCATTCAATATGAATCATCAATCAAAAAAATCCAAACACATAGCAGTGGTTATAATTTGGCTATAGAATGTCCCTACAGATCCATATGTCAGAGCACCGTAGGCCCAGAGTGGAGGTACTGGGAGGTGGGGAAGACTTTGGAATGCAGGACCTAGTGGAAGGTCCTGAAACCATGAGGATGCTCCTAAAGGGTATCGCGGGACCCTGTGCTCTCCGTCTTTCTTGTTCCCCAGCTAAGGAAGTGAGCAGTCTGTCTTGCCTCATGCTTCCTCCATGATGCATGCACTGTCTTATCCAAAGTCGAAAACAAAGTCTAAAACCTATCCCTGATTTTGGACTGGAACGTCCAAAACTACCCATTTGTTTCTCTAAGCTAATTATTTCAGATATGTTGCTATAATAGCCAGAAGTGAATACGGATTTAATTGATTGTGTTAGCAACACTCTTTAAAATCTGCTGTCTCCAGTAGGCGCATTCTCAAATAGCCCCATGTGATCAGGGCGAATGGGATCCAACAAATATTTCGATCGTTAACACCGCTCAATGAAAGCTGAAAAGGCTGATCGCACAGAAGGTGCACATTTGAGAGAATAATGAGTCACAGTATATATCTGTACCTTTTTCAAAGGGAAGGTCATGCATATCCAGTCCATAACTCTGGGTAGGCGATGCGATAAAAAATATGGTGACTATTGAATTTAGGAAACAAATTATTACACATTACCATTAATGCCTCTAAAATGCTCCGCCTTGGTTCGTATTCACCTATGCCATCATTCCGGCCACTTTCTGAAGCAGTTCTAGTAGTCTTTTTTGCACGTGCGTGTGTGAATATCTTTAGGTATAAGTTATAGCAGCTAAATGTCCTGAGTAAATTCAAAATGTTTACCTTTTATGTTCATTTTGACCTTGGAGAAGAGCCAGAAATCATATGGTGCCAAATATAGTAAATAAAACGGATGAGAACACACTATATTTTAATTGACAGAAATTGCCATAAACAATTTTAATCAATTCAGGACTTCAAGGCAGCCATGAAAAGAGACTCAAAAGAGGATTTCTAAAAACCGTTTCAGAGAGTAGCAAGAAAAATGGGAAAAGTATGTTCAAAGCAAGGTTGAATGTTCTGAGGAAGGATAATGGGCTTCTGTTTTAACTCTAATATTGTTTTAATTTATTTTAAATGTGCATCCTAAGTTTTCATCACACCTCATACATTCTCAGGAAGTCACCGTTGAGATTATACCTGACCGTCAAAGATTGCAGAAAAGGGCCAGGTATGTTTTATAATATATCAAAATCTAATTGAAATGGGGCAGCCGCTATGGATTGATTACCATCAGCTTTGGTCTCCTGGACCTGAAGTCCTAACTAAGTGTTACTTTGAAAACAACACCAGTATTTTGTTTCATAAAATTCAAACAACAGTTAAGACCTCAAGGCATTTTTAAGGGTTAAAGATAATGTATGTAAAGCACCTAGTAGAAACTAGTACTACTTTGTATACAGCAAGCAGCAGCTTCTATAATTGTGTTTTTCCCCTTGGATTGCTGGTTATGTGGATACATGAATGTCTCATTCGTATGTATATAAAATATGGTGCAATTTTGAAAGAGCATTTCCAATTTAAATAGAGAATCTCCGCACAAAAGTCGCCAGGCCTAGCCTTTTGCAGCTGTTCTGTTTTAAATAATTTACCCAGTCATCGGGTAAAAACACATACTCTGCATTATCTCTAAAGAAACGCAAAACAGTGAGCATCCTAATGAGTAGCCTAACCTTTTACTCAGCCTCATTTTCTTGAGCTATTCGTTTTAATCAAAAATTATAGCCAGCCATAGTAGAAACCTCTCTCAGGGGTTAATGTATTCAATGCACACCCATCTGCATGTTAAGAAGCTCACCAATAATGCACTTGTGATAAGGTATCAAAATGCTCTGCAGCATCTAAAAGGTTGGCATATTTTAATAAAAATAGTTAAGTTTGAAGATTATTTGACACAATGAGACTTGATGGAGGTGGGCAACAAATTATTTTTATGGTACAAATCATTGAGTAGCATTTCTAATATTTAATCATGTGCATTATTGAAAAAAGTGAAACCATAATAAATAGCACTTACTAAGCAGAAATTATGTTTTTATTATAAGCTACACAATCAGATATTGCTTCTGAATTTTAAGGTAAAAGTTTTTCAAATTGTTATACTTTGCATATTATAACCATAAAACTTGAACAAATTGTTACCATTAAGTTTGAATTTTAACATTTTTGTGAATGCCTTTTTTAAAGTTGAAAAAATAACATGAGATAGTCTCACTGGTCAGAGCACTGTAAGATCAAAATATACTTTTATGGTATTGCTTTACCAATCTCAGCAGCATTGCAATTATTTTAATCCACAAAGATGAACAACTTATTCTGGAAAAGTCAATAATGTATTTTTGTGAAACAGATAAGTTTAATTTTCATACTTCAAAGATACACTTACTTGTTAAGTGTAATTTTATTATACTCTCTAATCACAAAGTTATAATATTTGTTGTTTTTATTTCTGCTATTGTTTTATTAGAAAGTTATTTCCCGTTTTCTTTTATGTCTGTGTCATGAGTTAGCCTAATGGATCCTGTTAATTTCAACAATCTTGATTAAAATGAATGTTTCAGGAATCCATCATAAAGTGTGTGACTTGAGTATTTTTCTAATCTATGCTGATGGCTTTGATTCCTTAGCTTTCTCTCAGTCTTTAAATTGCTAAGTATAATGCTTATTACACCTCTCTGTTCAGCTAATTTTTCTAAAGTAGTGAGAGAACATTTCCTTTATAAACACCTGCCTAATGCCCTCTGTATTCCTCTTAGAACATTACTGCTTAGACAGTAAAAAGGAAGCTATTCTATAAATTCAATTATGCATATATATTCTAGTTAGAATATAACTCTAGCAGCACATTTAGGGATACTTATTCTCTATCTAGAATTTGGAGACCTTGTCGTTTTACAGAAAAGTCATATTAAATAATGAACACATTTTCTCATCTTCTCTATTAAAACTAGTTCTTATTCCTATGGTTCTTTATATTTTTGATCTAGAATTTGTCTCAATACATATATCATGCATTAGGCACTTCTTCTTCTCTGGGAAAAAAATACCTAACACACACAAATTAAAGGAGGAGAGATTCATTTTGACTCATTCCAGTGTTGGCTGGATCCAAGGCAAAAATAGCAGTGTCAAAGGGCGCGGTGAAGGAAAACTATTCAAATCATGGCAGGCAGAAAGCAGAAGAGGTGAAAAGGTGGGGACAATATACATCCTTCTGAGTCACAGCCCGAGTGGTCTTTGTCATCTAACCAGAGCCCACTTCCTCGAAGCACACATAGCTATGAATTTACCTATAGATGAATCCTGTGATGTTGCATCGCCATCACAATCCAATTAATTTTCAAAAGACCCACCCTAAATATAGCAGATTTGGGGAGACATTTTAGATTCAACTCAAGACTCCCCAGAGATAAATTGATTTGTCCTTATACATTTCTATTATTAATTTTGGTACAATTTAAATATATGTGGCAGTCATATTCATCAAAGGGAATGTGTAGCTGTACATAATATACCTTGATTCCTTTCTCTCCCATTCCCCTTCCTTCCCTTCAACTTCCCTTTCCCTTTATTTGCCAAAACTTTTTTATTTTTTCCTTCTTTTCTCATTTTTTCTATTTTCTCTTGCTTTTCCCCCTTCCCTTTTAATAGCTTTCATTCACATTTGAACAGTTGCTTCCTATTTCATACCAGCTATTATACATATCGGTCCTTTTTTACTCTTTTTTTTTCTCATTCCAGAGAGACAATGTGATATTTATACATATGTGTCCAATTTATTTCAAGTATATTATCAAGTTGCATCCATTTGGCTATGAATGTCTCAAATTTATCTTTCTTTATGGCTGAGTAGTACTCCACCACATAAAAAGTATCCCTTTTATCTATTCATTGGTGGAATGTCATTTGGGTTGTTCAAAAGATTCAGCTAGTAGGAGCTATATGGCTATAAACATGTGTGCACATATATCACTGTGGTCTGATGCTTTTAATGCTTTTGGAAAGATACCCAGCAGGTGAATAGCTGTGTCAAATGGAACTTCTGATTTGAATTTTTTATATTCTCCACATTGGTTTCCATAATGCTTGCACCAGCCTTCACTCCCAGCAACAGCGGAGAAGGGTTCCTTTTCCCCAAAGGCCCATGAGCATTTGTTCTTGATTGATTTCTTGATAATAGCCTTTCTTTCTACATGAGATAGAATCTCGTCGTTTTAGTTTGCTTCAGTTGGATGACCACTGCTGTTTAACATTTTCATATATTTGTTTGTCATTTCTTCTTCTTCTTCTGAGAAGTGTCTATTTATTCCAGATCCCCAATTTTGGACTGGCTTTAAATATGCGAGACTGGTATTTTCAATTCTTTGTATGTTATAGATATTAGTCTTTTCTCTGAGGGAGTACTGGATAAATTTATTTTCCCACTCTATAGGTTGTCTCTTCACTCTGTTGGTAATTTCCTTTTCAGTGAAGAAACATTTTAGTAGAATGAGATCCCATTTGTTGATTCCTTGCACTGCTTCCCTTGCAGCTTGAGTTTTGTTCATGAAGTCATTGCCTACCCTCCTGTCCTCAAGTGTTTTCTTTCCATTAGATTTAGTGTTTTCCATCAAAAGTATTCTCTTTTCCATCAGATTTAGTGTTTCTGTTCTAATATTTAGATCATTGATTCATTTAGAATTTAGTGCATGGTGAGAGACATGGGTCTAGCTTTAATCTTGGGCATGCAGGAAGCCAGTTCTTCCAGCACCACTTACAAAATAGTTGGGATACAAGGCACTCTTACTTTTAATAACAGATTATTGTTTGGAATCTTGGATATATAGTATGATCTGTACATGAATTTCAGGATATTATAGAGAAAGAACATCTAGAAAAACAGCATGGCAAATAAATGAATACAAATAGAAACCAAACAGAAATCTTTTAAACTAAAACTGATTTTATATTTTAATCTATATCTACCTTCTATCATGTTTTTATTTAGAATGTACTACTTTTGTGTCACTGTCTTCATCTCTTAAATTGTGCGCCTCATAATGAGAGTGCCTTGAAATTCCCTTGAGATTCTAGTAATTCAATGTTCAGTGTGGGGCTGTGAAGATTTTACCTTATGCTTTGTAAACAAATGTAGGCACATAAATGACAAATAAATATATGAAAAATGTTAAACATCACTAGGCACTCAAGAGACGAAAATTAAAGCAAAGCTAAAATTTCATCTCACTCCAGAAAGAATGGCTGCTATCAAGAAATAGACCAATAACAAATGCTGGCTGGGCCGTGGGGAAAAAGAAGGTAAAATTCTTTTTCTTGTGTATATCAAGTAGTTTCATAAAAATTTGTTACATTCTGGTTGTTCATATCTAAATTATGTTTTAATTTGTTTTAAATTTTGAACCCCTCATTGCTATTTATATGAATTAAAGATTCTTGAGTTTTTATTATAGATTAAAATTTTTCCAACAAACATTTCATATTATTTGTTGAGAAAATGCATTTGCCCTTCTTTTCTTTTTCTTGTGTCACCTTTTTGTTTTTCTTTTCATTGAGGTTATTGGTACAATCTAGGTATACAATACAATTACATTCATCATTGGGATTCTGTACCTTTACATAATAAGTCTTGATTCTCATTTTTCCCCTTGTTCCTGCCCTCCCTTCACTCCCTCCCCTCAATTCTCCATGTGACAGGAGCCCAGAAAAAAACAGGGGTAGCAATCTTATTTGCAGACAAAGTAAATTTCAAACCAAAACTGAATCTAGTATTAGTGATGTAGGACAGTACTGTATCATACCTCTATGAATGTAAAATATCTAATACCTGGTTTATGATACATAGTAGGGACCATGTTTTATCAGAGCTACATTTAATGATATTACTCTAGAATGCTGTCTTTCCAGATGATGATTAAGAGGCTAATAGAAAAAATG
>NW_022900930.1:14418709-14423542 GCF_012274545.1 Fukomys damarensis
CTAAGTGTTACTTTGAAAACAACACCAGTATTTTGTTTCATAAAATTCAAACAACAGTTAAGACCTCAAGGCATTTTTAAGGGTTAAAGATAATGTATGTAAAGCACCTAGTAGAAACTAGTACTACTTTGTATACAGCAAGCAGCAGCTTCTATAATTGTGTTTTTCCCCTTGGATTGCTGGTTATGTGGATACATGAATGTCTCATTCGTATGTATATAAAATATGGTGCAATTTTGAAAGAGCATTTCCAATTTAAATAGAGAATCTCCGCACAAAAGTCGCCAGGCCTAGCCTTTTGCAGCTGTTCTGTTTTAAATAATTTACCCAGTCATCAGGTAAAAACACATACTCTGCATTATCTCTAAAGAAACGCAAAACAGTGAGCATCCTAATGAGTAGCCTAACCTTTTACTCAGCCTCATTTTCTTGAGCTATTCGTTTTAATCAAAAATTATAGCCAGCCATAGTAGAAACCTCTCTCAGGGGTTAATGTATTCAATGCACACCCATCTGCATGTTAAGAAGCTCACCAATAATGCACTTGTGATAAGGTATCAAAATGCTCTGCAGCATCTAAAAGGTTGGCATATTTTAATAAAAATAGTTAAGTTTGAAGATTATTTGACACAATGAGACTTGATGGATGTGGGCAACAAATTATTTTTATGGTACAAATCATTGAGTAGCATTTCTAATATTTAATCATGTTCATTATTGAAAAAAGTGAAACCATAATAAATAGCACTTACTAAGCAGAAATTATGTTTTTATTATAAGCTACACAATCAGATATTGCTTCTGAATTTTAAGGTAAAAGTTTTTCAAATTGTTATACTTTGCATATTATAACCATAAAACTTGAACAAATTGTTACCATTAAGTTTGAATTTTAACATTTTTGTGAATGCCTTTTTTAAAGTTGAAAAAATAACATGAGATAGTCTCACTGGTCAGAGCACTGTAAGATCAAAATATACTTTTATGGTATTGCTTTACCAATCTCAGCAGCATTGCAACTATTTTAATCCACAAAGATGAACAACTTATTCTGGAAAAGTCAAGAATGTATTTTTGTGAAACAGATAAGTTTAATTTTCATACTTCAAAGATACACTTACTTGTTAAGTGTAATTTTATTATACTCTCTAATCACAAAGTTATAATATTTGTTGTTTTTATTTCTGCTATTGTTTTATTAGAAAGTTATTTCCCGTTTTCTTTTATGTCTGTGTCATGAGTTAGCCTAATGGATCCTGTTAATTTCAACAATCTTGATTAAAATGAATGTTTCAGGAATCCATCATAAAGTGTGTGACTTGAGTATTTTTCTAATCTATGCTGATGGCTTTGATTCCTTAGCTTTCTCTCAGTCTTTAAATTGCTAAGTATAATGCTTATTACACCTCTCTGTTCAGCTAATTTTTCTAAAGTAGTGAGAGAACATTTCCTTTATAAACACCTGCCTAATGCCCTCTGTATTCCTCTTAGAACATTACTGCTTAGACAGTAAAAAGGAAGCTATTCTATAAATTCAATTATGCATATATATTCTAGTTAGAATATAACTCTAGCAGCACATTTAGGGATACTTATTCTCTATCTAGAATTTGGAGACCTTGTCGTTTTACAGAAAAGTCATATTAAATAATGAACACATTTTCTCATCTTCTCTATTAAAACTAGTTCTTATTCCTATGGTTCTTTATATTTTTGATCTAGAATTTGTCTCAATACATATATCATGCATTAGGCACTTCTTCTTCTCTGGGAAAAAAATACCTAACACACACAAATTAAAGGAGGAGAGATTCATTTTGACTCATTCCAGTGTTGGCTGGATCCAAGGCAAAAATAGCAGTGTCAAAGGGCGCGGTGAAGGAAAACTATTCAAATCATGGCAGGCAGAAAGCAGAAGAGGTGAAAAGGTGGGGACAATATACATCCTTCTGAGTCACAGCCCGAGTGGTCTTTGTCATCTAACCAGAGCCCACTTCCTCGAAGCACACATAGCTATGAATTTACCTATAGATGAATCCTGTGATGTTGCATCGCCACCACAATCCAATTAATTTTCAAAAGACCCACCCTAAATATAGCAGATTTGGGGAGACATTTTAGATTCAACTCAAGACTCCCCAGAGATAAATTGATTTGTCCTTATACATTTCTATTATTAATTTTGGTACAATTTAAATATATGTGGCAGTCATATTCATCAAAGGGAATGTGTAGCTGTACATAATATACCTTGATTCCTTTCTCTCCCATTCCCCTTCCTTCCCTTCAACTTCCCTTTCCCTTTATTTGCCAAAACTTTTTTATTTTTTCCTTCTTTTCTCATTTTTTCTATTTTCTCTTGCTTTTCCCCCTTCCCTTTTAATAGCTTTCATTCACATTTGAACAGTTGCTTCCTATTTCATACCAGCTATTATACATATCGGTCCTTTTTTACTCTTTTTTTTTCTCATTCCAGAGAGACAATGTGATATTTATACATATGTGTCCAATTTATTTCAAGTATATTATCAAGTTGCATCCATTTGGCTATGAATGTCTCAAATTTATCTTTCTTTATGGCTGAGTAGTACTCCACCACATAAAAAGTATCCCTTTTATCTATTCATTGGTGGAATGTCATTTGGGTTGTTCAAAAGATTCAGCTAGTAGGAGCTATATGGCTATAAACATGTGTGCACATATATCACTGTGGTCTGATGCTTTTAATGCTTTTGGAAAGATACCCAGCAGGTGAATAGCTGTGTCAAATGGAACTTCTGATTTGAATTTTTTATATTCTCCACATTGGTTTCCATAATGCTTGCACCAGCCTTCACTCCCAGCAACAGCGGAGAAGGGTTCCTTTTCCCCAAAGGCCCATGAGCATTTGTTCTTGATTGATTTCTTGATAATAGCCTTTCTTTCTACATGAGATAGAATCTCGTCGGTTTAGTTTGCTTCAGTTGGATGACCACTGCTGTTTAACATTTTCATATATTTGTTTGTCATTTCTTCTTCTTCTTCTGAGAAGTGTCTATTTATTCCAGATCCCCAATTTTGGACTGGCTTTAAATATGCGAGACTGGTATTTTCAATTCTTTGTATGTTATAGATATTAGTCTTTTCTCTGAGGGAGTACTGGATAAATTTATTTTCCCACTCTATAGGTTGTCTCTTCACTCTGTTGGTAATTTCCTTTTCAGTGAAGAAACATTTTAGTAGAATGAGATCCCATTTGTTGATTCCTTGCACTGCTTCCCTTGCAGCTTGAGTTTTGTTCATGAAGTCATTGCCTACCCTCCTGTCCTCAAGTGTTTTCTTTCCATTAGATTTAGTGTTTTCCATCAAAAGTATTCTCTTTTCCATCAGATTTAGTGTTTCTGTTCTAATATTTAGATCATTGATTCATTTAGAATTTAGTGCATGGTGAGAGACATGGGTCTAGCTTTAATCTTGGGCATGCAGGAAGCCAGTTCTTCCAGCACCACTTACAAAATAGTTGGGATACAAGGCACTCTTACTTTTAATAACAGATTATTGTTTGGAATCTTGGATATATAGTATGATCTGTACATGAATTTCAGGATATTATAGAGAAAGAACATCTAGAAAAACAGCATGGCAAATAAATGAATACAAATAGAAACCAAACAGAAATCTTTTAAACTAAAACTGATTTTATATTTTAATCTATATCTACCTTCTATCATGTTTTTATTTAGAATGTACTACTTTTGTGTCACTGTCTTCATCTCTTAAATTGTGCGCCTCATAATGAGAGTGCCTTGAAATTCCCTTGAGATTCTAGTAATTCAATGTTCAGTGTGGGGCTGTGAAGATTTTACCTTATGCTTTGTAAACAAATGTAGGCACATAAATGACAAATAAATATATGAAAAATGTTAAACATCACTAGGCACTCAAGAGACGAAAATTAAAGCAAAGCTAAAATTTCATCTCACTCCAGAAAGAATGGCTGCTATCAAGAAATAGACCAATAACAAATGCTGGCTGGGCCGTGGGGAAAAAGAAGGTAAAATTCTTTTTCTTGTGTATATCAAGTAGTTTCATAAAAATTTGTTACATTCTGGTTGTTCATATCTAAATTATGTTTTAATTTGTTTTAAATTTTGAACCCCTCATTGCTATTTATATGAATTAAAGATTCTTGAGTTTTTATTATAGATTAAAATTTTTCCAACAAACATTTCATATTATTTGTTGAGAAAATGTATTTGCCCTTCTTTTCTTTTTCTTGTGTCACCTTTTTGTTTTTCTTTTCATTGAGGTTATTGGTACAATCTAGGTATACAATACAATTACATTCATCATTGGGATTCTGTACCTTTACATAATAAGTCTTGATTCTCATTTTTCCCCTTGTTCCTGCCCTCCCTTCACTCCCTCCCCTCAATTCTCCATGTGACAGGAGCCCAGAAAAAAACAGGGGTAGCAATCTTATTTGCAGACAAAGTAAATTTCAAACCAAAACTGAATCTAGTATTAGTGATGTAGGACAGTACTGTATCATACCTCTATGAATGTAAAATATCTAATACCTGGTTTATGATACATAGTAGGGACCATGTTTTATCAGAGCTACATTTAATGATATTACTCTAGAATGCTGTCTTTCCAGATGATGATTAAGAGGCTAATAGAAAAAATGGTTCCAGGTACCACAACAGCCACAGAACTTTGCTGTTGTCTGGATATTATTCTTTTCTTTTTTTTTTTTTTTAATGGAATGTGCTGAATGTCCATAATTTTGTGCAGATGACTGCAGAACCTGGAAAAGCTGTTGCTGCTATAGATGCATGACATACTATTATT
>NW_022900930.1:14423751-14455436 GCF_012274545.1 Fukomys damarensis
AAAAAAGAATAAAATAAGACTATAAGAGCGAGAAGCAATTTAAATATGTTCAGGGACCATTTTCATCTCCAGAATTAAGGATTATTTTGATGTTACATCATTGCCTTTTCTCTTTTACTTTCCTTTTTAGTTTTATTTTAGGATTCCCTATTTTTAATGTTCATACAGAGATTTCTTTAACTGAAATACCAAATAGTTTCTTTGGTGTGAAAAACTATAATAGTACACAGGATCCTAATGAGACAATTAATAATGTGAAATAGGAAGTAAAGGGCTAAAGGTGTAAGGAAAGTGGGAAGGTAATAAGGGAGAGGAAAAAAATATGAGAAGCATTTGCCCTTCTTAATGCGAACATGACTTCCTGAGTTCACTTCTTCTGCCCTATTCGAGAGACTTTGCTAGGGAATATGGATTCAAAGGTAAGAAAAGACATATTCCTTATCTTTCATCATCAGATTTTGTTCCAGGGAGAAATTACTTACATAGTAAGGAAACAAAAACAATTTAAGGGTGACGATTACCATGAAGATATTTGCCATCACAGAAAAATATTGTTTAAACTTTGACTATTAATTTTTTTTCCTCAGGGTATACACTTAACTATTGTAAAGAATGGAAAGCAAGTTGTATACAAGGAGTTTCTCTTAGAGAAACACTTTATTCATAAGAGGTCAAAATTTTGTGTCAAAAGATATCCTTTAACTCATTAATGCCAAATGTTACAATTATTTAAGGTTTTTAATGAAATTCATATGTGCTATCTAGAAAATTCAAGGAGCACAAATTTGGAAAAAAATGATGCTCTATTGTTATGTGCCATTCCAAAACTGGAGCAATAGACAGAAAATGATGAAGAGATATCCAGATAACAGGATTAGCGAGAGAGAGAGAGAGAGAGAGAGAGAGCTCTTGTTATCCTTCTCCAAAACTTTTGTATATGAAATATTATTATTTAATAAAATACTATTAAAATGTGATTCATAGATCGATGTCAATTTGCAAAGCTGGAAACTACTTATTATTGTTTATCAGTAAGATAAATACATAAATTAAATATTTAAAGGTTTATGGAAATTTGAGTTTGCCAATATAAATTCATCTTCTACTATAAAAGTTTGATGAGCCCCACTTAACCCACTCATTCCACCACTGATGTCAAGAGTGTTGGGCTGTGGGATGACCTGTGTGACAGAGGACAATAAAGTGTTAATAAAATGTATTAATAAAGAAAGGTGCAGAATATGATGAATGCACAGCCAAATTACAAGAGCATCAGTGAAGATCTAACATCAACACTCCTCAAACTCCTCAACGGGAACAAAAGGGAAAGAGTACCCCAAAAACTGTTTTTGGAAACAGATGAAAATGCACTTACAATGAATCTCCTTTGGTGCTCAGCCCAATGAGTTATGAAGCATAAGTAAATAATATTTTTATAATCATATAAAAGATGAGAAATGTGCATTTTTCTATCACCATAAAAAATGTCCATTGTTTCAGCATAAAGGCTGGACTTCCCAGTCATTAAATTCAATATTGAAATTCTTAGATCCTGTAAATTTATAACATTAACTAAGCCTAAACTGAGATAACTAAGCTGTTAGTTGCATCACTCTAAAGAAGGAAATTGAGGAGGATGTCAGAAAATGGAAAAACCATATCCTTTGATAAGCAGAACGCATATAGTCAGAAACAGCTATGCTTATAAAATTGATACATAGATTTAATGCAATCCCAATCAAAATACTAACAACATCCCTCACAGATTTAGAGAAAACAATCCACAAACTTATATGGAAGCAGAAGGGATCTAGAATAGTAAAAACCATTCTGGTAACAATAGTAAACAAGGAGGCATCACAGTTCCAGTTTTCGAATTATATTATAAAACTATAGTGATGAAAGCAGCATGCTGCTTTTCTAAAAAAATACAGATCAACGAAACAAAATAAGGAACCCGAAACAATCGTATACACATTAAACTATTTGACATGTGAGAAAGGGGTCAAAAACATACTCTGGAGGAAGTACAAGCTCTGTAATAAAAGGTTCGGTGTAAGGTGGATATCAATATGCAGAAGATTGAGTCTAGATCCATATATCTAACTATGTACCATAAACTGAAATAAAGATGAATCAAAGGTCCAATGTTAAGAGAAATACTTAATGTGCTGGAAAAAATATAAGTAGAACTCTTGATGACATTAATGTAGGTAAGAAATTTCTAACAGGAGCTCCATTCCTACAAGAATAGTAGGCATCCACAAATGGAATCATATCAAATTACATTGAAGGAAATAGTGCATAAAGTGAAGAGATAATGTACAAAATGGGAAAACAAATTGCCAGATTATCTTCAGACCAAGGATTAACATCTAGAACATATGAAGAACTAAAAAAAATTAAAACCTCCAAATTAAAAGACCCGATCAAAAATAGGCAACTGAAATAGATACTTCTCAGAAGTGCAGATGGCTGATAAATACACGTAAAAATGTTTAGTATCACTGGTGTTAGAGAAATTCAAATTAAAACTACATTGAGATACCCTCTTCTTCAAGAAAGAATGGCTGTCATCACCAAATATAACAATAACAAATGCCGGCACAAATGTGGGGAAAAGATAGCCTTCACCTTTTTGGTGGGAATATAAACTAGTATAAACTATCAAATCAGTGTAGAGATTTATCAAAAACCTAGAAACAGAAATTTCATTTAACTCAACTATTCGACTTCTAGATATCTTCCCCCCAAAACTAACATTATCATAGTACATGCTCACATGTGTTTATACACCTTAGAAACAACTTGTACATCTAAATAAAATTAAATAGATAAATAAATTGTGGCATTCATACACAGTGAGTAATACTTCGCCATGAGGAAAGATAAACGTGCCACTCATACGCAAATGGATGGAACTTGAGAACATCATGTTAAGTTAAATAAGTTAAACTTTAAATTATCACATGGTTTCTCTCATATGACAAACTCAAAATATGTACATATATAAATAAATAGTAGGTTAAAAAATAGCGAGATAGGAAGTAGGGAGAAGTTCAAAGAATTCCCCAAATTTGCTATTCCTTTGTTCCAAAGTATTCCAATATACACGCTAGTTTATTTAATTTGTACTACTAGTTTATTTCAGTTCATTCACAATAAAGTTTTGTGCTATTATCTGTCTGTTTTTTCTAATAATCTTTTTTTCTATGACTTCTAATCTGAGTAACATTTTTGCCATGCTTTTAAGATTTTTGAGCATATTGTGTTGTCTTGTTAATTTACAATTTTTTCATTATGAAATTTTATTTTACTTTTACAGATGTAAGAACTTTTCTTTTGTAATATTTTCTTTATTATTATCTAAACATATTCTATCCATTTTTGAAAGTATTGGATTACAAAACTTTTTAAAAAAGAAATAGTATCTTGCTTTGTAGATAGTTTGAATAAAGTGACCATTGCTGCTATACATAGTCAAGAAATTAATGTAATTTCATGTGCAACACTAAGAAGTTTTGCAAGTGCTCAAATACTTTAATTAGAAACCTTTAAAAATATATTATTATACACCTCAAACACATTTCTTAACTGCAGGTTTAAAATATAATTACATGTATCTCAGTTTAGGCTTAGTTATCTCAGTTTAGGCTTAGTTAATGTTATAAATTTATAGGATCTAAGAATTTCAATATTGAATTTAATGACTGGGAAGTCCAGCCTTTATGCTGAAACAATAGACATTTTTTATGGTGATAGAAAAATGCATATTTCTCATCTTTTATATGATTATAAAAATATTATTTATTTATGCTTCATAACTCATTGGGCTGAGCACCAAAGGAGATTCATTGTAAGTGCATTTTCATCTGCTGTTAATAATCCTTTCCTGTATTTTTAATACACAGGTTTTCTTCAATGTATTTTACTTATTATCTGTTAGATTATTTGGAGTAATTTCTTTAACTGGACATGTAAAATTCTACCTTTATTTTTACCATCTATTATCTTCTAATTTGACTCTCCCATTTTTCCAACTTTTTTTGTATTTGTTTTCAGAACTCTTCCAAAGACGGTGATTGACCAAAGAAAAGGTATTGCCTTATTTTTATTATATTTTAGCACTAAATACATTTGAAAGCCATCAATAATTACTGCCATTCATAATCACCCCTTAGCTATTTGCAACAAAATCGTTACGTTGCAAAGCTTATGTGGGTGTGTATTCATTTTTCACTTTGGTTTATTAAATTTCAGTTTTTCACTTTGCATTTGTTGAGGTTTGTGTCTAGCCTCATTCAGTCCAAGGTGGGGTTTTTTTCAGAGGTGGCTGGATTTAGCATGTGTTATGCTGGGATTGATTTATGATGCAAAACAAGGCTCAAGGCCACTGGGAGAGAGTATGAGTGTTACTGGCCCTCAATACTCTGGATAAGATAAAAGGGCAGAGGGCTGGGGATTTAGCACAGTGGTTCTACCACCTGCCTTGCAAGCACAAGGACCAGAGTTCCATCCCCAGAACCAAAAAAAGATAAAAGGGCAAAAAGGTGCTATTGAGGTCTCTTTTTCTGCCTTGCTGCCTTGTGGGAGATATGAACTGTTTTCATTTGCGATGCTCCTCTGTGAAGCCACCTGGCCTTGGAACCAGCCAATCATGAACTGAAAATTCTATGAACTCTGAGCTAAATAAACCTCCCCTTTAACTTTACTGTCAGGCATTTTGTCTCAGCAACAAGAGAAAAGTAACTAAGGCAGTATTCATGTTCTTTAGGTACTTTAAATTCTTTTTCTTATCTTATATAATTTATTACTTTTTCCCAACTTAAGGTGCCTGACAAATTAAAATGATCCTTAGCTCTGAAATTCAGACCACTAAAGATCTGTTAGTCAAACTCAGACCAGGCCTCACCCAGTAGAAGAGATATGTGATTACACTGGTACACCAAACAAGAAGAACTGAAAACTTCTTCCCAAGACTCTAGTTAAAGCATGTTTGTACGAGGACATTAAAGAACCATCCCTTTCCTACTGAGGCCATTTCTTTCCTCTTCTTTTTTGTGCTAAAATATTTTGATCATTTTATTATAACTCTATTCGAAGAAAAGACGAGCTGCTTTGTTTGACTGTGTGTAGTTCTGCTCTTAAAGAATTGGTCTATAGATGTTGGTCTTCCACTCTGCAATATGTTTATAGATATTCATTGAAAAAGATATTTCTATAGCACTTTGAAGTATTTGGAATAAAATTATCTCAAATTAATTAAATTAACCATTCTAAATTATTCTGAAATATTTCTTTTGTATTTTTCTATCACTAATTTAATTGAAATATTTCTCAACATAGGAGTGACTATGTCAGAACCATTTAGTACTCATGCAAGTCATCTGTGTGGTATCAAACAAAGATATAATTAAACTATGATGGAATGCCTAGAGACATGGGAAGTTTAGTGACATTAGAAAGACAATTTTGTGCTAAAATTTTGAACTTCATCATGAAGGCTTCTAAAAATTAGGATGTAAATGCAAACCCTGTCACTATGATTTGGAAATGATTTATTACTAATGTTACATGTGCTGAAAGCTTGGTACCATCTATTAGCCCTAATAGGTGGTGGTTTTTTAAGTGATGAAGTGGAGAAGATGGTAATTAGGTCCTGAGGGCACCACATTTGAAAAGGATTAATACCTTCTCCAAGAGTGAGACAGATATCCTGGGACAGTATTAGTTCCCACAAGAATGTGTTTTATAACGGTACATTTCAGCTTTCTGGGTACACTATTGTTTCTGCTCTTTCACTGGATATTTTACCTTCCCTGTTCAATGTAGCCAGGGGCCCCTCAGCAGATACTGGTCGTACTATCTCGATTTTGCAGCCTCCAGAATCATGAGGGGAAAAAAAATCTCTTTTCTTCATTAAGTTCTTTCTAACAAATAAATTTTTGGTCATGTTTCAGCAGAGCAAGACAAGATTTTTTCATTGGCAATAGCTCCAAAGAATGCCTGCTTAAGAATCAAGAGCTTAGTGCATCACATTTACTTGATAGACATATAACTCAGAAAACTCTGGCTCAAATAATTTTAACAGTAAGTTAATTAATGATATGAAAAATGAGACAACAGGGCTTGGGATTTAGCTAGTAACATTGTGCCTGCCTCATAGGTGCAAAGTCCTGAGTTCAATCCCCAGTACAAAAAAAGAAATGTGAGAGACAGAGAGAGAGAGAGAGAGAGAGAGAGAGAGAGAGAGAGAGAAACACAAATTTATCTGAAATTGCTCATGAAGAAAAATCCAAAATATGTAAAAACTCATGTTTTATCTATAATACTACATTAAATAAATATACACAGAAGAGCTACTGAATTTATAGCAATAAGAACAGGTTTGGCTTTTTTGATAATTAGAATTTCTCAGATAATTTAAAGTGATCTACACACACACATATAAATTTTATCACATGTGTATATTAAATATTTTCTTTGCTAATTTGATACACAAGACTTGGCTATGCTATAAAATTTCCCTTTGAGAAAACCCTCTGCAGAAAATTTCAGACTGCATAATTTAAACATTGAAAATTCCATTTTGAATTTTAGCTTCTAATATGTCACAGAAGCCTCAACCATCATTATGCAAAACAAAGTGAAACTCTGTAGTAATTAGATACTGCAAAGGCAACTCTGATGTTGATTTAATTTTCTGCATGTCATAAAGATTCTTTTTGGAAGGCCGGGAATTTAGCTCAGTGGTTCCGCCACCTGCCCTGCAAGCTCAAGGACCTGAGTTCGATCCCTGGTACCAAAAAAGAAAAAAAAGAAAAAAAAAAAGATTCTTTTATGGAAAAAGACTTGCTCAAGAAAAGGAATGTAGATTTAAATTGATGAATAAAGAAAATCATGGGAATATTTAGTTAAGTGTGCATAGTATTCAGCACTAGATTCGGTGAACTGTGAAAAACAAAAAGTCAGATTCATTACCCTGGATCTCTTCTAGTTCTCATGAATACTAGCTTTCACTGCTTGATTTGGAAACTGTCAATGTTCATACTTAAATTATTTAGTTGTGTGCTCCTGGACATTTCTAAATACATATTCTGCTAAGTTCTTGGAAGATTTCATTCAATGAAAACTAAAATTTTTGATAGACTAAAATTAATATTTCATTACACTTCTTTTATTCCCCTTTCTGCTCTGAATTCCTTTCTTCTTTTATTCTACTCCTTTCCCTTCTTTCTGTTCTTCCCTGTAGTTTCCTTTCCTCCTTTCCTTCTTAACGGTGTTCTCCCATTATTCCCTCCTTTTTTCCCTCTTTCTTTTCTCTCCCTATTTCCTTCACTCTTTCACTCCCTGCTTTTCTTTATGCTAACCACCATACATTTTCAAGTAGCTCATAAATCATTAATGGACTTGAACAAAAATAGAGTAATTATAAAGAGTTAAGGATAAGATGAACCATAGTATGAGTTACTGTTGAGGTAGTGGAGTAGTAGAAGGCTTAAAAAAACAGAGAGAGAGAGAGAGAGAGACCATTTAAATAGATGTAACACATAGGAAGCAGCTGGCAAAATTCCTTTTTCTCAGGTTGTGTCTTCACTCTATTGTTGGTTTTCTTTGCTGTGCTTAAGGTTTTAAATTTGAGCTGATCCCATTTGTTGATTTTTTATATTATTTCTTTTGTACCTGGGATTCTGTTCAGAAAGTTTTTGCTTACACCTATGTCTTCAATATTTTTACCTATTTTGTCTTCCACCGGAATGGTTTTAATATTTAGATGTGTGATCCACTTTGATTTTAGTTTAATGCATGGTGAGAATGTGAGTCTAGGTCCAATCTTTGGAACAAGGATAGCCAATCTTCACAGTACCATTTGTTAAAGAGGCTAGCTTTCCTTCAGAGAACATATTTGGTTGGATCCTTGGTCAAAAATAAGACAGTGGAGTGTGCCTGGAGTTGTTTCTGTGTCTTCTATTCTGTTCCATGGATACAAGTATGTTTTCTTTTCTGACAGTACCATGCTATTTTTTCACTGTTGCTTTGAAATCCAAGAATGTGATGTCTCTTCCCTGGCCTCTGTTGCCCAGAATTACTTTGGCTAGTCTAAATTTCTTCTAACTTCATCTGAATTTTAAGATTGCTTTGTCAATTTTCGTGAAGAATTCTACTGGTATTTGGAATAGATTGTGTTAAATTTATATAACAGTTTTGAAAGTATGGCCGTTTTAACTATATTGATTATGCTTATACACAAATGGGATATCTTCCATTTTCTCATATCCACTGCAAGCTTCTTTTCAAGAATCCTAATTTCTGAAAGCTTATTTTGAAGCTTAAGAATTAAAGTAAAATGAAATCATGTGTTTAGTTCTGAAATTTGGAAAAAAGGACATATGTTAACTGTAGCACATATGATGATTTATTTGGAAATGTATTGATGGTTACATACTTTATCAAGTCTCTGGTAGTTCAGATATAGAGAAGAACATTCTAGAAGTAACATACATGCTTTCACAGATTGCATTCCTAAATTTGGTTATTGGTCACTTTAAAATCTCACCATTCTACATGTTCATATAGAATATTTTATAAGTTCACAATATGAGTTCAAACTTTTAATAAATCATGTATAGATCAGTGAAAAATAATATTTGTTTTAATTTTTCATTGGAAAAGCAGATTAAGAGAAAGAAATTGTATTTCCAAAATAAAGAGCTTTAGTTTTCATTACCAGTAAAGATGTTATGAAAAGCCAACTCATCGTACAGGCTATACTATGAAGAAACTTGCTCCATTGGTGTACATCAGGCATATTAGACACCAGTGTCTTTGCAGTCTGCGTTTTCAGGGAGCTGAGGCATACAATGAATATAAATATAAAAACAATTCATACCCTTTTAGAAAGTAAATAAGTGCCATGGAAGATAAAATATAGCACAGTTACTGTTGAAACAATTGACTGTGATGAAATTGAATGATCAACAGAGTCAAAACTTGAATACTTTGTTGAAGTAGTAGGTGAGGTTTGTGCAAACACTGCAAGGAAGTAAAGGAGTGATACCCAGGTCACCGGTGGGGTATTCCAGGAAATGGCAATTACTAAGGCTAAGGCAAACACTTCTACTTATGGCCCAGAAAAAGAAGGAGGATGCAGCCAGGCAGGGAAAGAATGAAGAAAATACTGGGGCATAATTATGTAACAATGGCCAGTGCAGCACTCCTCGGTGTGCATGCTTTTAATCCCATATTTTGGGATTCCTACCCAGGTAGATCTCAACTTTGATCCCAACCTAAGCAACTTCATGACTAGCAAGACCCTATCTCAAAATAAAAAATAAAATAAAATAAAAAGGGCTAAGGATGTAACTCAGTGTAGTCTCTTCTTTCAACCTCCAGTACTGTCAAAAAATAAAGTATGGAGACTGTAGTGAGTTGAAGAGTGGCCCCCAAAAGGCACTTCTGTCTAGAAACTATGATATTAACTTATTTGAGAGTATGATCTTTGCAGATGCAATAAATCATTGACTTTGAGATTAGCTCATATTGCTTTTATTGTGGGCTCTAAATCCAAAAAGCAGTGCTCAGAGAAAAAAGACACAGTTCTACCTTACCATAACCATGTTATCTCAGCCCAATTTACTTAACTTTTGCAAACACAGTTATTTTCATGGATACTAAAATGAACTCCACATAAAGAGTAACATTTCTTAGTAATGAGAATTCCAGTTCTCTGACTGAACCTGTAGTATGAATACAAAAAATAATTGATACTAATAGTTTATTTTGAAATATTATGCGGGAATAAACAACTTAATAAATTTTGTAGTGTTTCCCATATGCCTAGAGTCTAAAGAAATATAGTAGTTAAAATGCTGATTTAATTTAGTAGCTTTCTATTCAACACAAGTAGTGATTGAGTGCTTACTTTGTTAGATAGTAGTGATAAATAAATAAGGAACTTTCCCTCCCTTCACTGATCATCAAAGTGAATCATGTATTGTGATTGTATTGGGAATTATTAAAAATATCTTAGGGCTGGGGATTTAGCTCAGTGGTTCTGCCGCCTGCCTCACAAGTGCAAGGATCCAAGTTAGATCCCTGGTACTAAAAAATAAGAAAAGAAAAAGTAGTTTATACTCTAAGAACACATGTGACAAGTACAAAGTCATCAAGTCTGCTGCACTGAAATAATGGGAAAATTCCACTTTATGAATAAATTGAAATATTCAACTAATGCCTCAGCAAATTTTCCCATTATGGTCTTTTATCACTGTAAATAATTTCTTGATGGATATTTGATTCAAATATCTTCCATATTGTCAACATATTATTCTTAATGCTCTTTTTATCTACAGAGTTTACCACTTTTTCACTCTTCTGTCTATTAAAATCTCAATTATGGAGAAAGGTTTATCTCATTGCTGAGGTAGCACCTGCAATTTAAAGAGTGATTAAATCTGTCTCATGTTTAGAGTCCATGATCAGCCAGTTACAGGGCAGAAATGGCATGGCAGAGGGGCATAAAACTGCTCCCATCATGGCAGTCAGAAAGCAGAGAGAGGAGAGGAGTCAGGGATGGAAATATAGCTTTTATCTCACAACCCCAATAATCTATCTCCAAAGAAGCTTCACTTTCTAACAGCACATTTAATACTTAATACACTGGTGACTTAAGCCACTGACAAGTACAGACTTCTCTTGACTCAGTCACCTTCCAAAGGCCCCGCCTCTGAGCATATGAGATTTTGGGGGGGACATTTTAGATCCAAACCATAATATTATGTCCCAGGTGTCCCCAAAACACTTAGGTCAATCTGCTTATGCAAATGCATTTAATCCACCCTAAGAGTTACCAAGATCTTAATAATTCCAGAATTACTGAAAAAGTCAGGTTTAAAATTTCCTTTGAGACTCAAGACAAATTCTTAGCTGTAAGTCCCTGTGAAAATCAAAATGAAAGTTAAACACTTCTAATATACCAAGACACACGATAAACATTTCCAGTCCAAAAGGGAAAAAAATAAGGAGATGAAAAGAAATAGAACCAAAGCAAGAAAACCTAGTTGGGCAAACATTAAACCCTGTAGTTCCATGTCCAGCACTGGTGATAATTTGTTGCAAGATGTAAATGCCAAACAGTATAGGTGACCCCTCCCTCAGAGTACTGCTGCACATTAACTCTTACTGTTTAAACTCTTCAGAGAAACTGAAAGGGAAGCAATACTCCCAAATTAATTCCTGAAAGCAAGAATTACCTTGATCCAAAATACAGAGAAAAACCAAACCAAAACAGAGAACTATAAGCTAATTTCCCTAATGCACATAGACGCAAAATTCCTTAATAAGATACTGGCAAATAGAATGCAGGAGATCATCAAGAAGATCATACACCCTGACCAAGTGGGATTCATCCCAGGGATGCAGGGATATTTCAATATATACAAATCAGTAAATGTAACATATTATATTAATAGCACCAAGGACAAAAATATATGATAGTCTCAATAGATGCAGAAAAAGCATTTGATAAAATACAATACACATTCATGATAAAAACCATACAATCAATTGGAATAGACTACCTCTACCTCAATCTGATAAGAGCATCTATGGAAAACCAACAGCCAATATCATACTATATGGTAAAAACTGAAATCCTTCACAGTAAAATCAGAAACAAGAAAAGGATGTCCACTACCACAATTCCTATTCAATATATTCTGGAAACAATAGCCACATCAATTAGACAAGAGAAAGAAATAAAAACAATAAAGATAGGAAATGAAGAAGTTGAATTGTCATTATTTGCAGACAAGATACTGTATATAAAAGACCTCAAGAACTCCACCAGAAGTGTTCTAGACTTAACAAGCAAATTCAGCAGAGTAGCTGGATACAAAGACAACACCCAAAAAAAAATCAATAGCTTTCTTGTACAGGAACAGAAGACTCACTGAGAGAGAAATAGAGAAAACGATTCCTTTCAAAATAGCATCCAAAACATTGAAATATCTAAGAATCAACCTAATGAAAGAAATCAAAGACCTCTACTCTGAAAATTACAGCATTCTGAAAAAAGTTTAAAGAGGATATCAGAAGCTGGAAAGATATCCCTTGTTCCTGGGTAGAAGGAAGCAACATAGTGAAATTGGCCATACTTCCAAAATTGCTATATAGCTTCAATGCAATACCAATTGAAATTCCAGCAGCATACTTCACAGACCTTGAGAAAACAATAAAAAAATTCATTTGAAACAAGAAGAGTCCTAGAGTGTCAAAAGCAATTCTAGGCAATAAAGACAAGGTAGGGGGTATCACAATTCCCAACTTGAAACTATACTACAAAGCTACTGTGATAAAAACAGCAGAGTACTGGCAAAGAAACAGACCTGAAGACCAGTGCAACGGATTAGAAGATGGAGAAACATCTCTAGACACACTGAGCCACCACATCTTCAGCTAAAGGAGCCAAATACCCTCACTGGAATAAGATAGTCTCTTTAAGAAATGGTGCTGGAATAACTGGGCTTTCAGCTTGCAAAGATTAAAAGTAGACCTGTATTTCTCATCATCCACTAAACTGATATCAAAATGGAGCAAGGATCTAAATATTAAAACATAAATACTAAACGAGATGAAAGAGAGGTTAAGTAGAATGGTTGAAGACATTGGCACAAGAAAAAATTTTATGAATAAAACCTCAGTTGCACAGGAACTAGCACAAAGAATCAACAACTGGCATCTCATCTTATTAAAAAGCTTCTGCACTGCAAGGGAAACCATCCGTAGAGGTAAGAGACAACCTACAATGTGGAAAAAAAAATTATCAGCTGTTCCTCAGACAAAGGACTACTATCTAGAATATATAAATAACTTAAAAATATCAGACCTCCCATATTTAAAGACCCAAACCCAAAAATGGGCATCTGAAATGGACAGACATTTCTCAGACAAAGAAATAGAAATAGGAAATAAACTTATGAAAAAGTGTTCAACATCACTGGTCATTTGAGAGGTGCAAATGAAAACAACACTGAGATTATACCTCATCCCAGAAAGAATGGCTGCTATTATGAAATCAACCAATAAGAAATGCTGGTGGGTATATGGGGAAAAAGTAACCCTTCTCCACTGCTGATAGGAGTATAAATAAAGGCATTATTCAACTCTAGCTTAAACTTAAAATGATAGAGAAGATCTATCTTAATAATATTCATCAAAAGAAAATAGGAGTAACAAAATTCTTGCAAGCTAGATCTCAAACATCAAATGATGCACACAGTAAAAGAACATTAAATAACAATAAAAGGTTAAAAAAAGAGAAAGTTATAGGCATCCTAAATATGGTCAGAACAGAGATATAAAATGGATGAAACTGAAACTTACATTTAAAAAGGAATAAACAAATCAACAATTATTTCCAAGATTTCAATATATTTCTCTCAACATTTGATTAAATAATTAGACAGAAAATCAAGCAATGAACAGAATCAACACAATCAACTAACAGCATCTATTTAACATTTAAATGATATTATTATTCAACATAAAGTAAAATTCTTTTACTGTAAACTGTTTTTGAAAAGTTGTAGCTTCACAGCAAAGTCAAATAGTAGGAACAAAAGCTATGTCCTATCTGCCTCATCACACTCAATCTCCGCCACTTACAAGATTCCCCCAAAACTAGGGTTGGACATTTATTAAAATTCATGAATCTATTTTTAAAATATCAATGCACCCAAAAGCCTCTAATTTGAAGTATGCTTTACTGCTTATACCATTCATTGTATGGGTCTGGACAAATGTCTGTTGTCATATAACCACCATTAGAATATCATGTAATTTCATGGCCCTTAGAATTTTTCTGAGCTGTGCCTCCTCTTCAACTGCTGACTAACACAGGTCATTATTTTATGCCTCCAGAGTTTCGTCTTTCCTAGAATTCCAAATAGTTGTAATCTTTTCAAATTGGATTTTTTCCTTAATAATATGCATTGAGTTTCTTCACATCCTTTTATGGCTTAAGAGCAGTAAAATATCAATGCACCCAAAAGCCTCTAATTTGAAGTATGCTTTACTGCTTATACCATTCATTGTATGGGTCTGGACAAATGTCTGTTGTCATATAACCACCATTAGAATATCATGTAATTTCATGGCCCTTAGAATTTTTCTGAGCTGTGCCTCCTCTTCAACTGCTGACTAACACAGGTCATTATTTTATGCCTCCAGAGTTTCGTCTTTCCTAGAATACCAAATAGTTGTAATCTTTTCAAATTGGATTTTTTTCCTTAATAATATGCATTGAGTTTCTTCACATCCTTTTATGGCTTAAGAGCACTTCTTCACATCCTTTTATGGCTTGAGAGCAGATTTCCTTCTGGTGCTGAATAATTTTTGACTGCATTGATGTATGACTGTTTATTTTTCCATTTTACCTATTGAAGGGCAACTTGGCTGGTTACATGTTTTGGAAATTGTAAATAAAGCTGCTGAAACAGATATGTGTAGAATTTTACACGGTTGAAAGTTTTCAACTTCTCTGAGTAAATAACAAGAAGGATGATTGCTAATTTCCTTCTGGTGCTGAATAATTTTTGACTGCATTGATGTATGACTGTTTATTTTTCCATTTTACCTATTGAAGGGCAACTTGGCTGGTTACATGTTTTGGAAATTGTAAATAAAGCTGCTGAAACAGATATGTGTAGAATTTTACACGGTTGAAAGTTTTCAACTTCTCTGAGTAAATAACAAGAAGGATGATTGCTAAAGTATGTGTTCAGAATTGGTTCAGTTTGTGAGAGACTGCTAAGTTGTCTTCTAAAGTACCTGTACGCCTGTGTATATTATTATTTACCTGAATTTGTTATATTTTTGTATCTGTCCTTGTTCTTAGATATTATGCTCTCTTTATTTACTTGGTCTCTTTTTCAGTCTTGGCGATTACCTCAACCAGGTCTATGGTAATAAATAACCTTATGAGAAGAATTCATCATTTATGCCACCGAATTTTTAATCTCTAGTGCTTTGGTGCTGCTGTTGATAGAACTTCCATCTCTACTTACATTTCCACTTTGTGCTTCCCTGCTGTCCACACTGTTATCAGCACTCTTGTGGCATATTAGCCACAGTTGTTCTGAATTCTCTGTATAATTCCAACATCTCTTTCATCTAGCTTTGATGCTAGATGTGTCTTTGAATCGTGTTTATTTTTGTTATTTGCTTATTATAGCAAGCCTGGCAAGTACATTTTGGCAGCTGGGCATGATGTACTGAACTGGGTAAATAAATGGCAGTTAGGTGTGGAGAGAGAGAGGAACTCTTGTTTTCCTATGATTATGCCTCAGTCTGTTATTGAGCCTACCCCACTGTGTTGTAATTTTGCAAATGCTTCTCAGTTCTCTGTCCCCCTCCCCACCCCATATAGGACAGGATGCTAAAGAGGGCTGCAGTTGAGCAATTCCATTCTTACTCATGCAAAGCTAGAGTTGAGTCAAGCCAATTACTTCACTTCCCACAGGTTAGTGAGGCTCTAAGAGAATGTCAGCATATTGTTATCTGGTTAACTCATTTCTCCTGAAAGGAGACATTCTTTAAAGAATGGAATACAATGTCTTATTTCAAAAGGTTTTTCTCCATCTCTGCTGGAAACAAAAGGTTATTTTCTCCAATATTTACCATGATGAAGCCCCTAGAGGCAAAATTCACAAAAGCATGGACCTCCCAATAAAACTATGTTCTGCTGGAATTTAACTCTCACACATTTCCAACACTGCTTTCTAAAAATTTATTGTTTACCACCCTGCAGTTGCTCCCACCAAGATTTCTGCTCCTGTATATTGTAATTTTCTATGCCTTCCTGTTTCTCCAACACTGAGGCCAGTTTGCTATGACCTTCCTTCTGCTATGTATCTAAAAAGAGTTCATTTTTTTTTATTTTTATTTTTTTAGTTGAGTTGAATCTTTTACTTATTTTTACTGGAAGACTGTACCTGTGGAAGAGATAACTCATGAAATCATGACTTGGCCAAGGCACAAACTTTAATATTAAAGAATTACAGTTTTAAAGAATAATGTATTCTCCCTGATGGGCAAATGGGCTGCTTCCAAGTTTTAGCTATTACAAACTGTGCCGCTATAAACATGGGTGCGCATATATCACTGTGATATGATTCTTTTAACTCTTTTGGAAAGATACCCAGCAGAGGGATGGCTGGGTCAAATGGAACCTCCAGTCCAAGCTCTTTGAGGTATCTCCATATTGATTCCCATAGTGGTTGCACCAGTCTGCACTCCCACCAACAATGGAGAAGGGTTCCTTTCTCCCCACAACCCCACCCGCATTTGTTATTGTGTGATTTCTTGATAGCAGCCATTCTTTGTGGGGTGAGGTGGAATCTTAGTGTTGTTTTCATCTGCATCTCTCGAATGACCAGTGATGTGGAGCACTTTTTCATGTATTTATTTGCTGCTTTTACTTCTTTGTCTGAGAAATGTCTGTTCATTTCAGATGCCCATTTTTGAATTGGGTCTTTATATTTGAGGGGGCTGATTGTTTTGAGTCCTCTATATATTCTAGATAATAGTCCTTTGTCTGAGGAGCAGCTGGTAAAATTTTTTCCCACATTGTAGGTTATCTCTTAGTTCTGCTGATAGTTTCTTTTGCAGTGAAGAAGCTTTTTAATAAGATGAGATCCCGGTTGTTAATTCTTTCTGCTAGTTCCCATGCTACTGAGGATTTGTTCACAAAGTCTTTTCCTATGCCAGTGTCTTCCAGAGTTCTGCCTAACTTATGTTCCAGCAAGTTTAGTGTTTCTGTTTTAATATTTAGATCTTTAATCCCATCAGTGGGAAACTGTATAAAGAAGATGTGTTTTTTCTATAAAATGGAACACTACTCAGCCAGAAAGAATGAGAAAGTAGATTCATTTATAGGAAAATAGATACATTTTGAGGACATACTCCTAAGTGAAATAAATAAGTCATACGTGTAAATACCGAATAGTTTCTCTGGTGTGAAAAACTGTAACAGTATACAAGATCCTGAGATAATTGACAATATGAAGTAGGAAGAAAGGGGCTAAAGGTGTAGGGAAAGTGGGAATGGTAGGGGAAAGGGAATAAGGGAAAAGAAAAAAATATATGAGAAAATGAAAAAAAATGGAAATAAAGTGTTTGTAAATGGGGAGGGGAGGAGGGGAGGAGGGGAAGAAGGGAGGACAGGGACAAGGGAAAAAATGAGAACTAAGACCTGTCATGTAAAGGTACAAGATAACAATGATGAATGTAACTGTACTGTATACCTAAAATGTACCAATAAACTCAATAAAAAGAAAGAAAAAAAGAAGAATAATGTATTCTCTAACATCAATGGAATCTAATTGTAAGTGTATAATAGAAGGTTGCAGGAAAACTAAAACATTTGGAAGTAGAATGGTGTACTAAATAATTCACAAATCGAAAAAGGGTGACCTTGAGGAAATATGAACACACTGAATTCAATGAAAATGAAATGTATTAAAATTTCTGGGACAGATCTAAACCAGTACTGAGAAATTTAAAACATAAAATTTGCCTATTTTAAAAGAGGAAATTTATCAAATCAATTACCTCAGTTCTCATTTTTTAAGAACCTTGGAAAAAAGGACAAAATAAACCCTATGGGGAATAGTAGAAGTAATGGAAGAGATCAAGGAAACATAATGTATAAAAACAATAAAAAATTATTTAAAACCTGATTTAAAATACAAATAAAATTTACAAATCCAGTACATAAAAAGAAAAAATGCAAATTACAAATGTCAGAAATGAAAAGTAATGTAATACCTATATCCCTAATTATTTTCAAAAGAGGAAAAAGGAAAAATTATGAAAAATTTTGCACTATAATTATGAAGAAAATTAAAATGAGTACTCACTGCACTCTTTATATGATTGCATAATTAGAACAGTGCTATAACAATTAGAAAATTAAACTGATAATTTCAAAACTCTAAAAATTTATTTCTAGACTCAATTGGGTCCAATGGAAATTTCTGTCAAAACAGAAAGGACATACATTTTATAGAGTTTATGAATAGAATTGCAAATAATTCCTTATAAACTTTATGATTTTAATATTGTTGTGATGTCAAAATCAGACAAAGGCAGTCCAAAACCAAAAATAATAAAGAAATATACTTCATAACTACAAAACCAGCTATGTGTAATCATATTAGAAATGAAATTAGCAATATGAAAGACACATACCATTACTTCACCCAGTGTGATATATCAACTTAACTTGAATAACAATCACCTAGCAGATCAGTAAAGTGCAGGTCTGGGTGTATCTATGGATGATTGACATGCAGTCCAACAAACTGAGGGGATAAGACTCACCCTGAGATGTGTTTGGCACCAACCGATAGGTTTGTAGCCTACACATAATGAAAAAGGAAAGAAGGAAGGGTAACAGTTTTTGAAGCACTGGACTCTTCACCATTGCCTTTAGGCATCAGTCTCCATTTCTCCAGCATTTCAACATAGACTACCACCCACCCATGACTCTACAATGAGATTAAGTGATTTTATTTACAAAGGTGAAAAACAATTAAAATGATTTTTCGATAAATGGTACTGTGACAATTAGACATGCATATATATAATAAGTTAATTTCTAAAGAATTTAAATCTTACAACTCACACCAAAATTAACACAAAATGGATCACAGACATATTGAAAGTGTAAAATAATAATTAATGAAAATTGATTAATATGACCTCATAAAAACTTAAAAATTTGGGCTGAGGATTTAGGTCAGTGGCACTGTGCGTGCTTTGCAAGCACAAGATCCTGAATTCAATCCCCAGTGCAAATAAATAAATAAATAAATAAATAAATAAAACCTTAGTGAAATATTTTTCCAAAATTGGTAGAAATACTTGTAAAACAGATATTCAACAAAAGGACCAGTATATCTCATGTACAAAGCACTCTCAAACTTACCAACATAGAAAGAAACAATCACGTTAGAAAATATGCAAAAACATGGGCAGTGATTTCACTTTGAAAAGGGTGTTCAGATAACAAATGGATACAGAAAGCAGATTAATTTTAACAAACACGATACAAATTTAAGCCACATGATAATTTCACATCTACTTAGAAAGAACATTCAAAAATAATGAAGACAAAATGCTAGCCAAAAAATGAACAAGAATACATCAAGCATATTTTAAACATGCAATGCAAAATGGTAAAGCTACCTTGGTGGAAGTTTTGTAACTTCCTATAGAATGAAGACATCGTTATTATACAAGCCAGAAAACAAACTTCAACATTTATCTTGGAGAAATGAAAACTTACTTTTCTACATAAATCTATAATATTAATGTTTATAGCAATTTTATTCATAATAGCAAGAACAGTAAACAATCATGACTTCTTCAGAGAGTAACTGGTTAAACTAGGATACATTTATAAGTTCAACACTACTTACAGAACAAAACTCTTGATATACACAAGCATGGGAATGAATCTCCACAAAATTTTGATGTGTAATATGTAACGCTACTAAAGTTTACCTATGATACTATTCCATTTCTCTAATGTTGGTTGAAAAATTTATAAACATGGAGAAAGAGATTGGAGTTGTGAAAACGTGAGAAAAGTAGGCGTGCTTCATAAACAATAAAAATGACAGATCATCAGTGTGGTAGGAATGTCTCACAACTATATCAATGCCAGTGTATTGAAGAATATTTAAAGATTTGAAAGGGTGGGGTGTGGATATGGACTCAATGAAGGTGTCTCTCTGACCAGAGGGTACAGAAAATATATCATTTCTTATGAACTCATGAGAATCCACTTAACTCAGAGTAAACATTCTATATTTTATAACATATTTGCCATGAACAAAATTAATAATTAATTTCTTGTCACAGGTGATTCAGGTATTTTTTAAAATATTGAAGCTTGACATTCTGCACAGAATCTAAGTGTGCATATAGTTGATTTTTATAAAATTTATGTAATGCTGTAACCATTCACAAACCAGTATTTACTTCCACCCTAAATTACCCTGATATTTGTTATTAAAGTATTTTAAATTTAAGTATTAATTTTAGAAAGAAAATATAATTTACACTGTTTATGCATAACTGTATAGTGTTTTCTTTCAGTCTTAACATGATCTCCATTAGATAATAATAAATTATATTTCATATTTCTCTAATAGCATTGATCATACAGAACCAGCTTTTTCACCTTTTTTTTTTTTTTTTAAACTGGGGATCAAACTCAAGTCCTTGCACACGAGAGGCAGGAAGCGGAACCACTGAGATAAAACCCTGGCTATAACCAAGTTTAATACCAATATGAGCTAACTCTAAAAATAGTTTCTCAACAAATGATGACAATGAAGACAAATTGCATGAATGATTTCATAAATTATATGTGCATTCCAAATTACTAGCTGTGATTAACTCTGAGAAAACATTTATAAAGTATGTTTTCCACGACAGTGCCATCTGAATATAGAAATTCATTTCACTGTGGTACAAAGGGCTTGATGTTTTTTCTCTGCTCACATTACATATGGCTTTATTATTAGTTCACACACATTTAAGAGACCCTTTACCTTATATAAGAATTACAGTAGGTATAATTTTGTGAGGAATGTGAAAGCTCCCGTTTTTATTTGCATTGTGCTGACTCAGACTGCCCCTGAGTCTGTTACTTGAGAACATAAAGAAACTAAAAAATCACTGTGAAAGCCAATATGCATGTGGACTAGGATACTGTTATTTTTTCAAAAGCATAAAGATATTTTTGAAAATAACAAGGAGGTTCCATCAGGTCAATCTTCATATTTACTCATCCCAATATAATGCTATTTAACATTAGTTCCTAAATATTATTTCCAAAAGAATAACTTTTGTGCACAAGCTTCAGATCTTAAAAAATGATGGAATTGAAGATAAAATATAAAAATTAATAATTCATTTCTCTAGCAGTTTTCTAAGAAATAGCACATTTGCCATGAAGTATATATTTTCATAAAAAGTGAACTATCTCCCATATATAAGAATATTTACCTTCTGCGATAGGATAACATCATGTGGGCATGCGACTCTGCTCAGTCAATTAGCCTCCTGGAGCCAAGCTGCTGTTAAGATGCTTAACTGATAGATATATTTTTGATCATGCAATTATCAAATGAAAAAGCAAAATGTTCAATTAAGATGCTTCTTTTTGCAAAAGATTTTGTGTTTTCCATTGTGAAATAAAAAATACAAATTTGAGTTATTTAAATATGCAGAATATATAAAAAACTTGTGTGCTCTTAAATCTCCTAAAACCCACATACACTAATTTATTCAAATATTATTTTTTAAAAACATTTGAAAATAAATATTAAGAGGTCATTATTAAATCACCAATAATGCATGGATTTTTCTAAGAACATGATATTGTATTCTTGGAATCATTAACAAAACTCTTTAAAACTTATAAAACCAATCAGCATAACTCTTTTTTTTTCTCATTGAGTTTATCAACTTATATAACAAACAGAAACTAAATTTATGTGCACCCATAAACTATAATGAAAGATAAGTTAAAATCAAAAAGATTAATTAAGGAATTATAAAATTTGGTACTTAAAATCAAAAAGATTAATTAAGGAATTATAAAATATGGTACTGTAGTACTGAGTGAATGTGTATCACAGAGAAGAAAAGACCAGGGAAGGTGAATAACTTTTATCATTTGGGTCATGAATATTCTCCAGTGGCCCCTGCGTTAAAGTCTTATTAGCCACCGGGTCTCACTACTGGGAGGTTGTGGAGCTCTTAGGCAGGAGGAAGTTGGATCACTGATGGCTTTCCCTGGAAGCAGGTAGGGGACCCCAGGTATGTATTCTCTTTTAGTTTCTAGCCGCCCCGAGGTTAACAGCCTACTTCACCTCATGCTTCTGCTGTGATGTAATTTGCTGCCTGCTACAGGTCCAAATCAAAGCAACAATAACCATGTATTGATAGGTCTAAAGCCAGAAGTCAACAAATCTTTCTTTTTTTTTCCTCATTGAGTTTATTGGTACATTTGAAGTATACAGTACAGTTACATTCATCATTGGGATCCTGTACCTTTTCATGACAGGTCTTGGTTCTCATTTTTTCCCCTTGTCCCTGACCTCCCTTCACCCCCTCCTCCCCTCCCCATTTACTAACATTTTATTTCCATTTTCTCATGTTTTTTTTATTTTCCCTTATTCCCTCTCCCCTACCCTTCCCACTTTTCCCACACCTTTAGCCCTTTTCTTCCCATTTCACGTTTTCAATTATATCATTAGGATCTTATGTACAATTACAGTTTTCTACACCAGAGAAACTATTCGGTATTTACCCTGTGTGATAATAAACCTTTCTTAACCTTGTTTCCTTGGGTGTTTTGTCTCAGGGAATGGAAGCTAATATAACCACTATATATATGGAAATAGTTTGTATTTGCTTCACCTTCTCAAGTTCCGTGAGCTCAAAGTGGTGATTTTCCTTTCTGATATCAGTACAGTCTGAAAATGGGGTAAAAGGGGAAAAACAATGGGATCCAACAAATCATGAAAATATACAATTCTATCCTAATGTACACTAGAGTCTGTGGAAGTAGCCTGGCAATAGAGAAGAGATGGAGTATAAATGCTAAGACGATGACAAAGGGAAAGCAACAGACTCAAGGTTATCGTTTTACTGAAAGGCAGACTCGGCGTCTATTATCCATACTATTTTGTTTTCAAGTACATCTTCTATATGAATACTAGCACTGGCTAAAATGAGAATCTATCCTAAGAAAACATAAAAAAGGACAACATAGTGGTCACGTTCCTGATACTAAGAGATCTATTTTACTTTGATTATCTACAGGTGGCAATTTCCTCCGTAGTAACTGTCACACTGCGCTGCGTGCATTAGAACTTAGTTTCCTGCAACATCTATCTACAAAAACTGGAATAAGTCTTGGCTTTGGAAGGATAGTAGAAATGTATAAGTACGATAGTGATACTAGCTTCATTCATGAGAATTATTGTATTTTATACCTAAAAGTTTCAAAAGAAATTATTGAGGAAAAGATAACTTTTTGATTAATAAACATAACTTCATGAAATAAGAAACACGATCTCATCATCAATAACTCAAACAGTATAGTTCGCAGATCTTAAAATATTTTCCTTAGAATGTTTTAAGGTGACAGATACGGTACAATATATGTTTCTCCACTTTCTTATAATTTCTCAGGAGGCTGCCTTGCTCATCCTCTGGCAGGGCCCTGCGGTCTCCTGTTGAGGATTTGGATTTCCCATCACCTCCAATTCGACTCAGCTGGTTCAGAGGCAGGCACTTGCTTCTGATGTACTACCCCTTTGGCTCCCTTACTCCCACCATCTTTTTCTTTACCATACTGAGGACTGAACCAGGGCTACATTCCCAGCCCCCTCCCCACATCTTTTTTTTTTTTTTGAAGCCAAAGCCTGCCAACTCACTAAGGGTCCAGATTAGTCTCCAACTTGCAAATTCTCCTGCCTCAGCCTCCCAGAAGGCTGTGATTACAGGTATGTACCACCACTCCTAGTCTCTGTCATCTTTTTGTCTTGTATGCCTTCTATCCACTATTATATATGCATTTACCTAAAATGACAAAGCTGTACTCTGTATTTTTGATGAAAATATCTCTTTCTCCTTATGCTAGGCTGTACCACAAAGGCTAACACTTTAAAAACTAATGACAGTAACCATGTGGTTTATATCCAAGGTGGATTATGTCATGCAAATCAACAGAAATTGTAGTCCAGATAAACATATGCACATATGTGTATGCGTGGATGCATTCCTTGCATCTTCTCAGTAGGCAAGATAAATCCTATCAGTAGCTCCCTGTACCCAAGCAGAAGAGGAGACTTCCATGGAAGAACAGTTCTACATAAAGGATCCACTGACCTTGTCACATGAAGCAGCACTCATGGGTCTGTTGATTGCCATTCGAAAAAATTCCATGTTAGGCTGCTCAATAAGTTTCCTTGCTCTATTTCTAAGGAAAACATTGGGTCTACAAAGAGTGTTTGATAAGGCTCTGCTTTCCTAATTACCTACCCTAATGATTCTTGAAGAATGCAATACAAATGGTGCTGTGGAATACTGTGGCTTTAGCAATCTGAAACTCAGTATTTTATCAAATTGAGGGGGGTGTGAAACTCTTCTTTCAATTTTTATCTCTACTACCTCTATCACTACCACCACCCAATGACCTACTCAAGCATCCTCTTATAGTAGGAAACACCTTCATAACTAGTGTGTCAGTAACTCTACAGACAAACTCAGCTTGGGTTTCATCCGGCAATCTGTCTCTTGCTCATGAAAGGAAATTTGTCGTGCAGCTTTTGGAACTGATTTGCCACTAATTGTGGTACAGTTTGCATTTAAATTGAAATCATAGATATTTTTTCAAGTCTGGGGGAAAAAATGGTGCCTATGATATACTGAAAGAGAGAAGAATGGACCTGGTTTAGAATACTATTGACTTTACCCTGAAACTTTCTCTCTCACCACAGTAAGTAAGAGCATAAAACACGGTGTGAGCAGTGTGAATACTGCAAAATATAATGTGGAATGGTATTGGCAATAGGATATGATCCATTACTCCTTTCGAGGAAAAGGGAAAAAAAGTGTAAACATAAGCCAAGATATTTAACATACACAGCACTGAAGCAGAAAGGAAAGAATCTGCCAACCCCCACAGACAGAAGTGACACTGTGCCTGGCTGTGTGCTGAAGCCAAGATTCACAAAGCCTAAATCCTGAATAAAGGTCTAACTTAACACTCTGACAATGAGTATAGTTCAGTTTGCATCACTGGGACCCTCCCTACAGAAGCACCCTCAAGAATCCCTAAGCCCAAATGTGGGGCTATTCCTATGTTTGTTTGATTTTTATCCCCACCAGGGCTTTAAAGAAATGAAATGTAGGAATAAGCTTTGCATTCAGCACAGCCTAACATAAAGGGTCATGAGGGTGACAAGCAGGATTGAACTAACTTCAAAAGTAGGAGAAAATAACCTGTGTTGAGATAAACTCATCTGTCTCGTCAAGAATGTCCTGGTATCTTTGGTAGTGATTTTAAAGCAGCTATAATTTTAGTTAAATGAATCATCCAGAAATCAAAACCTCCAGAGACCATAGCTATTTCATGGAATCGGTCCAGCTCTTTGTTATGTATGAGGAAGTATGGCAGTCAGTAAAACCTTACCACAGTGGCCACTTAGATTTTAATTTAACCTATTTTAAGATTCTCAGAAAGTTTAAACCTATCATCTCTGTCATTATGATGGATTTCTGTGCCATTGCTACAGGGCAAAATCGTTTGGAGGAGAGCTCTGAAATGCACACTAAGGGCAGAATTACCTGGGCTCTTGCTCTACTTTTCCTGATGTGTGTATTCCTTTCAAGGATACTACCAAAGTGATATTTCAAATCCCTCTAGCAGCATCCACTAAAATCACCGTGAGGCATGCGATTTCATAGCTTTATGAATATTCATAGCAGCACATGGACCATTATGCTTCAGTGTACTGTGCAAAATGGAACTGCTTTGCTCCAAACTCACAGTGAGAGAGAGGCTCCTTGTTTTAAGTAGTTCCCAAGGCTAAAACTAGTTAGCAATTTCATACTTAAGACAATTACCCACCTCACCATACACATTTAAAGCAACTTCTCTGTAAAGACATTCAGGGATAGGTAATCATTTTCTCCTTTTTCTCCTAAAAGTGAATTATTTGAAGATGAAACCAAAATTAGATTCTATAGAAAATTCACCTTTCCTCATGTTCTTTTTCATCTTGTGTTTATTTTCATGAATATTTGCATGATGGCATGTTCAATGATTTCAGACTAGAAAGTGTACAATGTGACAACAGTCTATTATTAACAATGATATCCAATAGTATTTAAGGTACAATGTTAGCAAGTGGAAATATAATTAGAAATAAATGTCTCCTCTATACTTTAAATTCTTTCTCATATTTGAAAAAGTTACCCTTTCACATTTACTAAGCACATAACAATTTCTCAAACTTAACCTTTAAAAAGAGTTACTAGCAAGAAAATGAGAATATTCCCCACAAACTGGGACAAAATATTTGCAAAAGATACACTCAATAAATGACTGTCCTTCCAAATATACAAAGAACTTTTAAAATCCAAAAAAAGTAAAATAACAGCTTGATAAAGTATGAAATAAAAGACATAATAGGAAAAAAAGTGAGAAAAAGTTATTATTATCCCACATGGACAATATATCTAAAAAAGAACTTTGATATAGTATAATTGTTTTAAATATTTTGACATATAATCTGTGTATATGATAACTAGTTTTATGCTGACTTACAAGATAAACTCATGAGTTGGATGCTAGCAAAATAAAAGCATATGGAGAAAAGGGAAAAAATAATTTAGAGGTGGTATGTACATGTACTAGTTCCTTAAAGTGAATGTAATAATTATGTACAGAAAACATGAAGTAACAAGAATTAAAATTCACAAATGTGCAAATGAATATTCACTTCACTAAAGAAGATTGACAGCTGATAAGAAAGCATATCACAGAATATTCAACATCATACAATATTATGTCATTAATATAATAGGATATAATTGCACACCTATTAGAATAGCCAAAAAAATATTGGCAATGCTAAATGCTGTTTATGACAAGAAACTTCTCACTTGTTAGCTGGAATGCAAAATGATACAGCCAATTTTAAATGCAGTTTCATATAAAATTAAAGATACTCAATCATATAATGCAGAAATTGTGTTCAGTGTTATTTATCCAAATGAATTGAAAACTTTCGTCCACAAAAAAGTCTCACACACCGTTGTTTATAGCACTTGTATTAATAATTGCCCAACCTTGGCAGTAAAGAAAACGTTCTCCTCTCCTGGAAACAAGTGAATGAACTGTGCTAAATCCAGAGAATGGAATATTATTCCCTATCCCTATTAAAAAGAAATGAGCCACATGAGGAAACACACAAACTGAAAGATCACCCAAAAAGGCTATAAACTATAAAATTCCAACTATATGACATTCTGGAAAAGGCAGAATGGTGCAGATTGAGAAAAGTTCAGAGTTTCAGGAGTTAAGAAGAAGAGCAGTATTAATGCATGGAGCAGAGGACTTCCAGGGTGGAGCGAGGGTTCTGCATGATATTACGATGGTAGGAACATGGTACTAGAAGTATCTGCAAATGAATAGAATATGCATCAACAAGAAGAAATCCAAATGTAAATTCTGGATTTGGTATAATGATTTGGGTACAAGCTCATTTCTTGTACCTAATGTGCAGCTCGGAGTGAGACGTCTATGGAGGTTGTGTGTGAGGTGGGAGACAGCATGCATATGGAAACACTGCTTTCTGTTCAATTTTTCTGTGAAAATCTGTCTTCCTAAAAAGAAATTTAAAAATACAAGGATCGTGAAATATTTTGTGGAAAGAGTAATGGATAAACAGTTTAAAATAAACTTGAATAGAGATATATTCTATGCCATTGTATGCTTTTTTGGGGGGGGTTGGTTTTGGGGTTTTGTTTTGTTGTAATTTGGTTTAGGTTTTTGGTTGTTTTTGAAACAAAGTCTCACTATGTATTTGAAGCTAGTCTTAAACTCACAATGTCACTATGTAGCCCAGGCTGACATTCACTTTGTGGTGATCCTCCTGCCTCAGCCTCTTTAGTGCTGGTATTACAGTAGTATGCCACCGTGCCCTGGTAAGTCATTTTATCTTTAGATGGCATATATAAACAGTAAAACTTCATAGTGACTGTAATGATTAGCAGTCTATGTGTGAATCTCTGCTTAACATTGAGTTTATACATTGTAATTAAAATTTACTTAAAATCAATACTTTATTTGCAAAGTACGAATTTGTTCTGATTTAAGTAAAATTTATATATATATATATATTCTTTTTTTATATCTATATTTTGTTTTTTTTGGTACTGGGGATCGAACTCAGGACTTTGTGTTTATGAAGCAGGTGGCAGAATCACTGGCCTAATTCCCTAGCCACATTTTTTTATAATAATCAATTACCATTTTTGTAAGTGAATTAAGATTGGAGTATAAATCTTGGCATGGATATTTAAGATCCCTCTTATAATTTTATGGAATTTTTACAGTCAAATACTTCAATATTTATAGGATTATAAAGATGAACATGATATGTTTGTTTTCACCTTGTTTAACAATAAATTTCTTGTTGTACACTACTTATAAACAGCTTGGATCCTGAAGATGTGAGGTTGTCTGGAAATCTTGCTGATGGCAAGAGAGAAAAGTCCAAATTGTCAATCTTTTTATCAATCACTTGGTAACAATGTGGTTGTAATAGCTAAAACTTGGAAACAGCCCATTTGCCCATCAGTTGGAACCTGGGTAAAGAAGACTGGTTTTTCTATAAAATGGAATATTACTCAGCCATAAAGAATGAGCAATTAGATATATTCATAGGAAAATGGATACATATTGAGGATATACTCCTAAGTGAAATCAATAAGTCACACATGTGTAAATACTGAATAGTTGCTCTGGTGTGAATAAACTATAATAATACATAAGGTCCTAATGATATAATGGACAATGTGAAATAGGAAGAAAAGGGCTAAAGGTGTAGGGAAAGTGGGAAGGGTAGGGGAAAGCTAATAAGGGAAAAATATGAGAAAATGAAAAATGGAAATGAAGTGTTTGTAAATGGGAAAGGGAGGAGGGGGTAAAGGGAGGTCAGGGACAAGGAAAAAATGAGAACCAAGACCTGTCATGTAAAGGTTACAAGATCCCAATAATGAATGCAACTGTACTGTATACCTAAAATGTACCAATAAACTCAATTAAGAAAAAAAAAAAAGAATGTGGTGCTGGTTAAGAAAAGAAACCATCTTTTGAAGGAAACTGAAAATGTTACCTAGCTTCTTCCTCAAAATCCAGAATTTAAGCAGTATACCCGCCCTACCCTTTTCTGTTTGAGGAAATATGATAATTCCTTTATCTCTAGCAACATTCAGAAATCATGACAGAGCACAAAATCCACTTTGCAAATATTTCCAGTTTCCCTATATCTTGTGAATCCTCAAAACAGATTCTGAATACAAAGAACTTTTATTACAGGATTATCCCAAGAATTATTTTCTTTTGATTTGACATCCTGGCAAAATTATGTGAGTCAACATAAATTAAACCAGAAATATTTAATATAGTACTTGTTACTTTAAATATCATTATCAATAACACAAATAATGGTTTTAACTGGAAAGCCCCTACTCCAAAAGCACACTGGTAGGATTTGGATCTATGATGGCCTCCCACAGCCTCAGGTGTTCAGAGTCTGGGTTTTAGCAGGATGGCTGGATCACGGAGGTGAAGTACTTGCAGCGTTTTTTTTTTTGCCATGGAGAGCACTGTTGGGAGGCAGGGCTGTTCAGAAAAGGTGGTCACTGGAAGCCTGACCAGGAAGAGTACGTTTCTCTCCCTGACTCCTCTCTACCCTATATGCTTTCTACCTGCCATAACTTGAGCAATCCCCCCGCATTGTTCCCTTCTACTTTGCTGTTATGCTCTCAGAGGTAGCCTACATGGACTGAAATCATGAACCAAAATAAACTCCTCTTTTAAATTGGGTGGCAGGTTGGGTCTTGTGTCTCAGAATGAAACAGTGACCAAGACAGATATTAACCTCCAAACTCCTATAATTACCTGTTTAGACTGTGACAGCTCGTCATGTACAGATATTTTCATGTCACGTAAAAGTCCGAGCATGCTGGCAAGCCTCTTCTGTGTACTGTTAGAAAGTCCTGTTGCTATGCTTTCCCAGTAATATAATTTTATTTCCCCAGTAATAGAAATTTTCATTTTATAATATTTTTACCAGAATGATTCAAAGTATCAGGAACTGTACATTGTTGTTCTGATGACACCAACATGGGAAATGTGCTGCTTCAGTCTTGCTGAAGATACTGACAAAATGTACAAGGTACAAAAAAACAACCCATAAAAATATAATCTCATAGTCTTTCCATAATATTGGCTCCCTACCGAACTGCTGGTTAGTTGGCTGCTTTATTTTAGTGAACCAAACCAATTCTAGTAAATGCTGGTTAACTATTTTATAAAGTAAGTTAACAATATATAGATTTATTAATTTATATATATTACATAGGTAAGAATAGCTCAAGAAGTAATACAAAAATAAATTTTTGAAAGTTGATCCACCCTTTAAGTTAAAAATAAAAACAAATACGTAATAAGAGCAGTGTGGATTGCTACAGGTATGGCAAACAGAATGTGAGTACATAATAGAAAGTCGATAATCTCCTTCAAAATATTCCACAGGCTTTGAACATCTATTTCATCACAGTGCTGGAAGTCCTCTTTGTGAGTGTCAAACAAACAAAAAGCCAGTACAGTGACTGCTGCTGCCGAGAGCCAACCAAAGGGAAAGCAGCCTTGTAAAAATATTGCAACGTTTCCTCATCTATCTTATTCATCTGATGTATCACTGTATAACGTCTATTTCGTTTCCCCCAGAGCCGTAATAATCAGGGATGGTAAATGTTTTTAACTGGTTCAGGACATGGTGGCAGCTATTTTAATTTTTTTAGATTTTGAGATGTAGTCATTAAGTCCAAGCTGAGCTCAAACTTTCAGTGCTCCTGTTTCAGCCACACAGACTGCTGAGAATAAAGGCATATGCTACCATACCCAGCTTTAAATTTCTCCTCCTTACAGTCTAAGGATGGTAAAACTTACCAAAACAAATACCTTACCAGAAAACTCATAAATACATATTGTAAATGATCTTCAAACAGATAATAATTCAAACACAGTCATACTAGAAGAATGTTGTTTTAGAAATATTAATCTTTTTCTTACCATACGGTAAACAGTTAAAGGATGGCATTGGTCAGTGTGAGGAAACAGGCACTCATGTGTGGCTCGTGGATCTCCTCAACATTTTACAATGTTTAGAGAGAAATATACCTGGTAGATAAGTTTCCCTTGCTCTTTTTCTAAGACCTTATCTGTAGAAATTTATCCCATAGGCATACCCACATCATGAAATTACAGTATGAGATACATAGGTATAGTATTTGTGTATTGTTTGTAAATATAAACTCTTGAAAGTAACCAGAGTAAATGTATGTAGCAAAGTAGATGGATGAACTAAAGCACATCCGCACAGGGGAGTGTTTGGCAGTGGTAAATAATTGTGATACAAATACTAAATACCATGTGCATTGATATGTAGGATATATTATTAGGTAAAAGGTGGAAATTTTAAAAGTATAATATGCTGTCCTTCGTATGTTTATAAAAGCGGATCATATATAACATAGCTTTGTTTATATGAAGTATTTGTAGCATTCAAGTTTACAAAGTAGGTTAGAGGTCATTTAAAGCTGATCACTTTTGACCAGGATATGTTTCCTATTTTCTCCCCATTTTACAATTCTGTTTTAATTTCTCTTGTGATATTTTTTGGCATATGTTTTAATGGCAATATCCCTGGTGTCTGTTATCTCTTTACACGTGCAGAAATCCTTTCACAAGTACCTTTTGCTATTCAAAATGGGATTGGTAGAGCCAATGAGAAGTATGGTGT